>NC_083342.1:46173177-46490913 GCF_019175385.1 Lycium barbarum
TTGTTGTTGTTGTTGGGTTGTTTGATGACCCTTAGTGGTCTTTGGGATGTAGTATAAATAGGGGAGGTGCTGCCCGATTTTCCGAAGGTTATAATATTAGTAAGACATGATAGTTGCGAAACTGTTTGTTGATGACGGTATCATTTCACTTGTTGTAGACGCAGGAGGATTATGTTAAGATTTATTGTGGATTGGGAAGGAGATTATCCAGGTATGTTAAGGCTATCCTTTCCTTCTTTTTGGCATGATCTATGACAAGCATGAAGCGTAATGATATCCATAATGAATCCACTCCTAGATGTAGGATGTCCTGAGTTCCTTAACTTCTTAAGCCCGAAGGGGCATCCATAAGTTGTACGATTTCATAACGATGTCTAATTCCCGAAGGGGACATTCATAAGGTTTCCTTATTCCTATGAATTTCACATTTGATTTGCGAGTCTCGAAGGAGACAAATGAAAAGTGGAAGAAGTTCCCATTTTTGAAAAAGGAGAAGAAGTTCCCGGTTTGAACTAAAAGTTGCTGCGAAGGGAGTCTTTTGATGGTTTCCAAAGATTTTCATGAATTTGCATATTTACATACATGCACGACATCATTTCATGGGGAAGGGGAAAAAGGGCTAAGGCGTTATATACGCAAACCACCTGATTAGCTGGTATACGATGGTTATGATGCCCAAAGGGGCCATTATGCTATTATGCCCGATGTGGTTGCGAGCAGAGCGAAGGCATGCATTATATATATACTCATGATGCATTAAAAGTTTATATGCATGTAAATTATTCGCAGTCTTGGTTACAGGTACAGATTGAGCCTATTACTCTTTTATCATTCGAATCGAGATATATTTTTTCAGTTCTGCCTTACATACTCGGTACATTATTCGTACTGACATCCCTTTGCCTGGGGGCGCTGTGTTTCATGCCACACAGGTGCAGACAGATGAGTAAAATACATTGGCTATAGGATGTTCCCCGACTATCAGCTGGATTAGTGAGCTCCATCTCAGTTCGGAGTGTTGCCGAGTCAAAGTACTTATGTTATGGTAACTCATATATGTTAGAGACTTTGTAGACAGTGTCCTGTGGATAGTACGTCGAGATGTCGACAATTGTGTAAAGCGGCCATATTGGTCAACATGTTCATATGCATTGTTTTAAATATTTTATTGTGACTAAAGGTTTTCTTTGACTTAACGATAAGGGAGAAGTCCCTGACATGATGAAGGAGTTCTATTAAAAAGTTTTCATGCTTTACTTGACGAAGGCATCATTTCATGATTTAAAGGTTCGTAAAAAGTTGTGACATATGAATAGAATGGTAGTATGGCACTCAGCCGAGTAGGGTCTTGGGTGTCAGTCGCGGCCCTCCGTTTTGGGTTGTGACACTGCGCCGCTAGTAACCTTTCTTGGATGACTTTCACTTTGTCAACTGCTTGCTATTTTAAGTCTAGGCCTACTAACTAATTTTCTCCAACATCAAACCATCCTATAGGTGATCTACATCTCCGCCCGTATAAAGCCTTATAAGGAGCTATCTGAATGCTAGAATAGTAATTGTTATTATATGCAAACTCAATAAGAGGCAAATGATTATCCCAGTTACCTCGGAAGTCAATCACACAGCTCTTAGCATTTCCTTAAGTTTCTGTATAGTACACTCCGCTTGTCCATCTTTCTGCGAATGAAATGCAGTACTAAGACTCACTTGAGTCCCTAATCCATTCTGAAAATATTTCCAGAAGTTAGCTGTAAATTACGCTCCGCTATCTGAAATAATGGCTATAGGAATACCATGAAGTCGTACAATCCCTCTAAGATAGAGCTTTGCATAATCTTTAGCTGTATAAGTAGTTTTGACAGGCAGAAAGTGGGCTGACTTTGTAAGCCTATCAACTATGACCCATATTGAATCATACATCCGCTGAGTAGGGGGAAAACTTGTACTAAAATCATATTAATTACCTCTCATTTCCATGTCGAAATCTCCAAAGCCTGTAATAAAACTTCGGGCTTCTGATGCTCTATCTTGACTTGCTGACAATTCAGACACTAGGCGACGAAATTCTGCTATATCTCTCTTCATGCCATCCCACCAGTAAACTTCCTTGAGATCATGGTACATTTTTTTGTGCCCGGGTGAATAGAATAGCAAGAATAGTGGGTTTCCCCTATAATCTGCTGATGAAGCCTTGCAACACTAGGAACGCATAATCTACCTAGATACTTGAGCACCCTATCTGCTGCAATCACAAAGAGTGTCTTTTCTCTTTGAGGAGTTGTATCCCGATAATGAACTAAAATAGGATCTTCATGCTGAAGCTCCTTTATCTCGGCTACCAAAGATGACATCGCTGCATCTTGAACCGTAACTCCTGTATCACCTGAGTCCAACAATTGAACTCCACGCCTAGCTAATCGATGAACTTCGTGGACTAGTTCCCTCTTCTTTGGCTACAAATATGACAGGCTAACCATAGATTTATAACTAAGAGCATCAATTACTATATAAGCCTTCCCAGGATGGTACAGAATATTGGTATCATAATCTTTCAGCAACTCTATCCATCGCCTCTGACGTAAATTCAAATCCTTCTGCTTAAAGATATACTGGGCGCTCTTGTGATCGATATAAATATCAACGTGAACACTATATAACTAGTGTCTCCATATCTTCAAAGCATGGATCACCGCAGCTAACTCAAGATCATGGGTTGGATAATTCTTCTCGTGCTTCTTCGGCTGTCTAGAGGCATAAGAAACAACCTTGCCACGTTGCATCAACACACATACCAACCCAATACCTGAAGTATCACAATGTACCACATAGCTATCTATTCTCTCTAGAAGAGTCAAGACGGGTGCTGAGGTCAACTGGTCCTTCAATATCTGAAAACTTTACTGACATGCATCCGTCTACTGAAACTTAGCTGATTTCTGAGTCAACTTAGTCAATAGGACTGAAAGAGAAGAAAATCCTCCCACGAACCTTCTATAGTATCCTGCTAGGCCCAAGAAACTACGTATCTTCGTTGGTGTCATGGGTCTTGACCAATTCTTCACAGCTTCAATCTTTTGAGCATCCACTCTAATGCTTTCATCTGAAATAATATGACCAAGAAAAGCCACAGAGTTCAACCAGAATTCACACTTAGAAAACTTCACATATAACTCTCTATCTCGAAGAACTCTAAGCACTGCACATAGATGATTTGCATGTTCAGTCTTTGACGATGAATATACCAGAATATCATCTTTAAACACGATCACAAACAGATCTAGGAAGGGTCTGAATACACGGTTCATCAAGTCCATGAATACAGCTAGAGCATTAGTTAACCCGAATGGCATGACATGGAACTCATAGTGCCCATATCTAGTCCTGAATGTCGTCTTCGGAATGTCTTCCTCCTTCACCCTAACCTGATGATATCCCGATCTCCGATCTATCTTCGAGAAATATTTAGCACCCTGCAGCTGGTCAAATAAATCATCAATTCTCAGAAGTGGATACTTATTCTTTTGCAGTCACTTTATTCAATTGTCGGTAATCAATACACATTCACAAAGAGCCATCCTTCTTCCTTACAAATAATACTGGCGCTCCCCACGGTGATGTACTGGGCCTAATAAAGCCCTTCTCGAGTAAATTTCTCAATTGCTCCTTCAATTCCTTCAACTCTGCAGGTGTTATTCTATAAGGAGGAATGGATATTGGATGAGTATCTGGCAATAGATCAATAGTGAAGTCAATCTCCCGTTCTGGCGGAATGCCTGGAAGCTCATCTGGAAATACCTCTGGAAACTCATTTACCACAGGAACAGACTCAAGGGTCGGTGAATCTATTTGCACATTCTGGACCCGAACTAGGTGATAAATATAACCTTTCCTGATCATCTTTCTTGCCTTAAGGTAGGAAATAAACCTACCCCTCGGCGAAATAGCATTACCCTTCCACTCTAGGACTGGCTCATCGGGAAACTGGAATCAAACTATCTTTGTTCTGCAATCAACATTAGCATAACAAGAGGCCAACTAATCCATGCCCATAATAACATCAAAATCAGTCATGTCTAACTTAATCAAATCTGCTAGGGTATGATGATTACAAACTATCACTACACCACCTCGATAGACTCACCTAGCCATAACTGGATCATCAACTAGCGTAGACACCTCAAACGGTCTAATCGATTCAGGCTCTATCCCAAACTTGTCGGCAACAAATGGAGTAACATATGATAAGGTGGAACCTGGGTCAATCAGTGCGTATAAATCTTAGGAGGAAAGTGATAATATACCTGTGACCATATCAGGAGATGACTCACGACCCTGTCTACTAGCTAATGTATAAATATGGTGTTGAGGACTGCTCAAACCAGATGCTCCTCTTTTTTCTCTAACGTATCCTGCTAGTGTTTGAGAACCTTGCCTTAAAGGGCTACGAACCCTATAGGCTGAACAATACATGCACCACCCCTCTTCGACAGACACTCCCTCATCACATGACCTGGCTGGCCACAAGCATAGTCAGTATATGATCCCAATTAACACTGTCCAGAGTGTAATCTACCACACTGAGTACACCGCGGTACATGTGGTCTCATCTGGCCTGACTCTAGTCTATTCTGAGAACCTGAAGCTCTAGAACTCTGACCCGCTATGGAATAAGAAGGCCGATCAAATCTCAAGCCCGAAAACTGCGGAGATGCACTCCCTGTTGAATGAAATGGATACTTGGAATGCTGCTGTCTCAGTCCTCCTCTAAACTCACTACCCATATCTAATGATGTAGCCCTTTTACCATGGCCTTGGTCACGCTCATGATCGGTCCTCCGTTGACTCTTGCGATCTTCCAAATTCTGTGCATATGCTTGTATACCGGAAATATCCATACCCGGCTATAATGCAGCTGTCGTACCCTCATCAATCAAATGTGGTCCTAGACCATCCATAAAATGATGAACTCAATCATCCATCTCAGCCACCATAGCTGGGGCATATCTAGCAGATGAATCAAAATATACACTGTACTCCTGAACACTCATACTGCCTTGCTGAATGTGTAAAAACCTGTCTGCTCGGGCCTGCCGAACCTCTGGCAGCAAATAATGGCGAATAAAGGCGCCTGAAAACTCTCGCCAAACGGCTGGAGGGGCATTCTCTCTCCTAGATAGCTCCCATGCCTAATACCACTGCACTATAACATCATGGAGCCTATAAGAAGCCAACTCTACTGACTTGACCTCATCAGCGTGCATAACCCTCAAAGTCCTCTGCGTACTATCAATAAAGTCCTGAGGATCCATATTTTGCCACAATACGGAGAACTCCGGAGGATCTAACATGATGAAAGTCTTAACCCTCGCACTACTAGCTCGGTATGCCTGATCAACACCAACTCCCTGACGCTGAGCCTGAGCGACTACCAATCTAGTCAATAACTGTATAGCATCCTGCATATCCTAGCCCGGTGCATCTGGCTGAGGTACTGAGGGCACTGGGGTAGGTGCTGGAGGCGGGGTATGCGAAGTCTAAGATGGGCTCTCACTCTAAAACTCACCTCGAGGCCTGGTAGCTCGCTGAGTACGGCTAGTAGCTTCACCAGCCACTCCCTTGCCCTTCTGGGCAGCTGTAGCTTTCTTGTGAGGCATCGCTAAAATCAGAACAAATCATCAGAAGGAAATTTCTTAACTCACGGCTCCATCGCACGATCTAAGAAAGAATGAATGACACTTTCCTAAATGTCTTATAGCCTCTTATTTATAAGTGTGGTGCACGACACACCTATAAAAAAAACTCTACTAGACACAGTCTGTAGAAAACCCTAGGACGGAACTGCCCTAATACCACTTCTGTCACGACACAACCGATGAGTCGTGACGAGTGCCTGACCTCTATTGACCAAGCACCCCTATACTTGCACCTGAACATCACCGAATAACTGGGTGGCCCATATGACTTATAACTGAACCATGTTGACTCAGACAAGAACAACATCAAGAACTACCAACCATCTGTGCATATAGGCATATATATATATGTATGTATATATAGACACTGAAAAGAACATTGCAAGCCGAATAGACCGCTACTTATGCTATACACAAAAGAATGGGAGCTGACAAGGCTACATCATATACCAAGTATACACAACTGTCTACAGACCTCTATTGGAACATAAAGCTATAAAAGGATGGGACAAGGCCCCCCCTATACACATATATATACGTATACATCTCAAAAATGGCATACCAAAATAGAATGCAGCTCCAAACTAAGTGGGGTGCACTGACTACCGCTGAGTGAAAGTCCTATTGAGCTGGACCATCGGTCTCTCCACCTGAACCTGCGGGCATGAACGCAGCCCCCGAGCAACAGGGGAGTTGATACGCTCAAATTACACCTATTAATGGTATAACGCGAACGTTGTCAAATATAGTAAGTGTCCGTGATTCAACATCTATCCACTGTGACATTCTGTTACGTTGCCACCTTTTGTACGACCAGAAATACGGTCTGTGCAACTTTCTACGGACCGTGAAAATAAGCTTCAGTGCAACTTTTCTTTACCTTCTACTCCTTGAACCCGAACTTCCCGATTTACCTGAAACATGTCAAAAACACATCAAAATAGCACATACTTGCCTAAAAACAAGTAAAACTTCTCGTAAAAGAGTATCAAATGTGCCATAATTTCCCGGCACTTCAACACCCCCAACTTAAAATCTTTGCTTGTCCTCAAGCAAGTAGTGGACGCAACTAGGACTCAACTAACATCTAGATATCATAGAATAACAATGTCTACATTGGTTTTGACTCTGAACTACCGGCATGCATGTTTTTCTTCAAAGGACCACCCCAATTTTCTATTTCAAAGCAATATACATAACTCAAGAATGCTATGACTAACAATGAAGCTTCAGTGCATGACATTACATTATCGAACACATTATGATGCACACAAACGCTACTTTAGGCGGTCACTTTATTTTGCTCAATTCTCATCCTTATGCCCTCACATAGACCAAAGAATGTCCCAACACACATAAATACAACAAGAATGGAACGAAGACGAAAGAGAAGAGAAAAACACTCACACTCACAAAGAAATTCATATCTACACATGCAAATACCATAGGCTTGCCCTTATTTTCTATGTTTTCGTCCTAGGTTCGTTCGGTTGTGATCACATTAGGACTTGTTTTGGCTTGTAATGTAGGCTTAGGGACGGGTAGGATACTTTTTGGATATTAGTGACTCAACCTCCTTGAACACTACAACATCTCTTCACCTTAATTCACCTCTTTTCTTTCCAACCCCTTTATTTTCTTTCAAGTTTTCAACCTCGATGTGGTTTTATTCCTATCCAACTTGCAAATCTTTTTGTATGATAATTTTCTATTTTTTTTTGTTTTTTTTGTTTTATATATGCAACTACCACATCGAATCTCCACTAGCAAACTCCACCACCCCCAACTTATGTTTTTAACATCCACTTCACCTTTAATTCACCTCCAACTCAGGCACTTTGCCTCGTCTATCTAGTAGCATTAAGGAGGGAATGGGTGCGAAGATGGATAAATTGCACAATGGGTGAGGTTTCATATTTGGCTAGCCAAGACAAAGGTCAAAAGGCTCAAAAAGGGAAACTAGGGATATTTTCAGCTTTTGGTAAGGCTTATTTAGGCAAAGTGACTATTTATACAAAGAAAGCCTAAGATCATTTCACAACCAAACTAACTTTTGGATTTCAAACAAGACCAACTAGGCAAGTTCTAGATTATACATGCTTAAACAGAATTAAACTAACAACTCACACACACATTGACATAAGGACAATTATTTTTACGCTTGTGACCTCCTAAGTGGTCATTTATCACACACAATACCCCAACAATCATAATGTCATATAAAGAATCAATCACGTCAACCAATAATTGTTCTAAGTATGCATTTTTCAAACTTTCGAGGGGTCCAACCTTTTCATCAACGATCACAATATGCCATCAGTTACAGAACAATACCAACTAAGTCAAAACTACTCTACTCAACCTAAACAACTTCCTAAACATGCCAGTTTCAAAAAAAATTAAAACCCCTCAGGAAAAGAACTCTGGAAAAGAAAAGCCTAAAGGGTTCCTACACAAATATATACAATAAACAACCTGATCATGTACCCCCACCCCCAACTGAAGATCATGAAATGTCCCCAATGCATCGAATCTAGGTGCAATATGAAAAATGGTGAGGGATACCTGGGCGCCCTAGGCGCTATGTTCCTCGACTCGGGACTGTGCTGCCTCAAGTGCAACAATATCAGGCGTTGCCTCTCGGGGCTGGCTGCCCGACACGCCCATTGGATCTGGATAGTTGTTGTGCAGCGAATTCAAAGCAGCGGCTTGCACCATCTTCTCATCCAGTTTGTGCAGCCTCTTGTTACTCTCATTCACATTCTCAACTACGGCATCTAGTGGCCGTTTTCCCCGCGCCTTATCTTCTTCATTTCCTTCATCTCCTTCTTCCTCAGAGTCGACCAGGTTTTGGACCGGCATATCAATATCCAAGTTAGTGTGTAGTGCCAAAACAAGGTCCTCTACTCACTCGCGCGCCTTCAGCTCATCAAATTTAGCCTTCAGCTTCTCCAATTCCGTATGAAATGTAGTTGAAATTCCCCCTAATTTTGACTGATCCAAAGCAAACAACCTCGTTTCAAACCCATCCAATCGTGATTGGAAAACCTCGTGAGACTGAGCATATTCCTCCCGAATTTCTCTCTTGGCAATATTGATTTGCTTAGTTATTTGGGGCTTAAGTTGGAGCATGATTACCTCAATTTGTTTTTCAGCCTTTAAAGTCTTGAAGGTAACTCTCGGTAACTCACCCTCAAAATGTAAACAAATCAACCGCTGATTGTGCTGTAGGAGGTGGAGTAGATGAAGTGGTAGGACCCGCAGAAGTGGCGGGTGCGGGGTCGGGAGGTGGTGGCAGATCAGTGTTGGCAGTGGTACCAGTAGCCCCCTCAACCGCCTCAGAACTAGGATCAGTGGCATGGGGATGAGCTGTAGCATCAGTGCCACCCGCCTCAGGCATCACAGGATCAGTAGCAATAGTATCTCCCGTGGCCCCAGACTCTGACTCGAGTGGAGCCCCTATGTTTGCCTCAGGTAGGACCACAAATATCTCCGGTGCATCCCCCTTTTTACCCTTTCGTCAATCTCCAAATTTCTTATTTCTGATGCATTGGGCCCGATCTGGAATGCCGACAACCTGAGCTCGTCTGCACAGCTCCGTATTAAGGCACGGGAATGCCAATGAGGTCATAGGCTGGGGTGCTCTCCTTCAAATTTCATCAGCTATCATACGCCCCATGTTCACTGGATACCGAATCATTATCGCCGTAATGCCTATTGCTTGAGCAACTGTGAGTGGATTGTCATTCTGGGTCACTAGCAGTCTGTACCTCATAAGGTGCCACCAGAATCGAGCTTCCTTATTGGGTGAACCCTTGACAATCTTCGGGCTCTGTTGAGTCACCCAATCTACTTCCGGGTAGACAATTACCGTAGCAAGCCATTTGATTACAGATCGATGATTTCGGCGATCCAACTTATCGAAGTACTCTTTCTCATCCTCCGGTGCCTGAAAGTTATCCCCAAAATAAAATTTGTTGATAGCCTCAGCTGAAATGTCAACCTTGACATTCCGTACCGCAATTTCATCAAGCAATGGGAGAGCAGTATTAGTCTGACTGGGATTTTTCATTTTCAACAACTCAGCCCCATAGGTGGCATAAAACTCCCACACAATTTGTGGGCAAAACTTCCCAGCAGGTTCACAAACACCTCTAACCTGTAGAATCGGAGTGTTTCGGTCGTGTTGGGAAGAGCTTCCAGACCCTCGAACACCAACTGCCTCTCCTCCCATATGCTTCGATTCGGCTCACCCCTACGCTTAATAGTGGACAGACCTTCCTCGTACAGTGCCTTTGACCCCGGAACTCCAAATCGTAAAGCATCCTCTGGTAGTGTTTTACTTCGCAGAACCAACCGGCGCTTGCCGTGTGCTGATTCAGGCGAAGCATCAGAGTTTAGAGCTTGGGTGTGTATCGGCTCAGATTAGCCACACTTGTTCGAATCCCTCTCATCATCTGAGGAGTCACATATCTCCGTGCCAGTATCCCCAGATTTTTCTTCTCCCTCCGAGGTGGAAGGAGTCATGGTTGGGGGTTGAGGATTGCTGGTCCCCCTAACTTTTTTTCACTGGTATGACCTCATCGTCCGACCTCTCATCCCACAAATGGAGGTCTGTCTCTGGTTGGTCGCGGTCTCGACCTCGGCCCTTAGCAGCTCGGGGCCCCGTACCCTTTCTTATATTGCGTTTTTGGACCATACTTGCAAAAGAACCTATGATAGTGATGGGTCTCAGAAGGGACAGTTGACTGAACATTTTGCTGTCTTTTTTTTTTTGTTTTGTTTTGTTTTGTGGTCGTATAAGTCTTACACGGTCCATATAAGTCAGGGCATGGGAAACAGAACATTCAAAACCCCATTTGTGAACTACGAACAAGTTTTCACGGACCGTATAATATTATACAGTCCGTAGAATAGCCTGACTCGGGGAATTCATAAACTGGGTTTCTGCCAACCCGTCAATCCTATACGACTTATTGATTACATCATATCATCTCACACACATTATTCCATGGTTTCAATTCTGACGAGGGTGGGGTTACTCAGACTTCACCCATTTTTTCTATTGTACAGTTCATTAGCATTTTTAAGGCACTTTGTATTGGCGGGCATAACAACCTTCGAGTCCAAAAATTTAGAATCATCAGTTGAAATGCCCTCCGCCTCAATAGAGTGCTGAATCACCCCATAAGTGTATAACAGCCTACTATGCTCCTCCCTTTTTTTTTTTAGAAAATCATTAACCATGGAAACATTCACCAACATCTGAAATATACTAGTATCCAACACAAGACTTTCACCAAAGGGAAAAATTTTGGATTTGAAACATTAACATACCTGTGCCTTGACGAATTGGAGAAAAGTCCTTGAAGAACACCTTGTCCACAACAATGGCAGATTTAAAAAACACACACACACACACACAAATTTAACCTTGAACAGAGGGTTCTTTGACTGTGGGAATGGATTTTGGTTGGGTGTTGATGGTCTTTTGGACGAATTTATGGGTGTGGGAAAGTGGAATTCGAATGGGTGAAAGTGGATGAGAGTATGGGATCGTGGGTTTAATGGAGGGAGTATGAATGATGGAAGAAAAACGGGCAGGTGGAAGGTTTAAAAACCCTCTATTCGAAATTTATATTTTTTTTTTGGAAGTTATACGAGCCGTATAGCATTATACGGTCCGTGTAACTTCAATTTTTCTTCACTTACGTCGTTTGAGCACAACCTAATTACACGATCATTTATACGACCCGTATAATATTATACGGCCGTTAAAACGATCGTATTTGGAGGAAGTCTTCAAATAGTGTTCTGCCAGATTTCCTTACCTTCGACGACTGGATTATACGGGCCGTATAAAATTATATGGTCCGTATAAGTCCAGTTTTGTCCAGGCTTCAATGGTTTTTTTTTACCTTTACCAAAACAAACATTACCCTATATTCAAACAGAAACACGAATGAAAATAAATATTACACTTGGGTTGCCTCCCAAGAAGCGCTTGATTTAACGTCGCGGCACGACAGTGGTAGCCATTCACTCTTGATCTGCGTACACCAGATCATTGTTCATTCCGAGGTGCTTCAACCTGTATCGGTCAACAATCCTATCCTCCGAAACCATCCCGTGATAGTGCTTCAATCTTTGCCCATTCACCTTAAATGTCCGAGTTCCATCTCAGGACTTTATCTTAATAGCTCCATGGGGTGAAACACCTACCACCTCAAACGGACCAGACCACCTTGATTTAAGCTTACCAGGCAGCAACTTCAACCGAGAGTTAAACAGCAATACAGGGTCACCCTTGTAGAACTCTTGCTTCAGGATCTTCTTGTCAAGGTATTGCTTCATCCTTTCTTAATAAAGTGCTGCACTCTCATATGCCTGGTACCGAAACTCATCCATCTCATTTAGTTGAAACAACCTGAGCTTGGTTGCTTCCACCCAATCCATATTCAGTTTCTTCAGCGCCCACATAGCCTTGTGCTCAAGCTCAACCGGCAAGTGACAAGCTTTTCCAAACACAAGCTTGAAGGGTGAAGTCCTAATCGAAGTCTTGAAAGCAGTCTGGTATGCCCATAGAGCATCATCGAGCTTGCGAGCCCAATAAGTTCTATTTGCATTCACTGTTTTCGCTAAAATACCCTTGATCTCCCTATTGGACACTTCAACCTGTCCACTTGTCTGAGGATGATAAGGTGTTGCCACCCTATGTTTTACACCATATTTCTCCATCAATCTCGCGAAGGCTCTAATGCAAAATTGGGATCCACCATAGCTTATTATAGCCTTCGGAGTACCAAACCGAGTAAATAAGTTCTTCTTGAGGAACCCCATAACACTCTTGGCCTCGTTATTAGGCAAAGCCACCGCTTCTACCCATTTTGACACATAGTCCACAACAACCAAAATGTATTTCATGCCACCCGAACTCACAAAGGGTCCCATAAAGTCAATCCCCCAGACATCGAATACTTCTACCTCCATAATAAAATTTATAGGCATCTCTTACCTTCTGCCAATATTCCCTTGCCTTTGGCATTGATCACAGGACCGCACTAATAGATTAGCATCATGAAAAATGGTCGGCCAGTAATAGCTGCACTAAAGTACCTTAGCCGCAGTCTGGTTTCTGCTATGATAACCCCTAACAGGAGAGGCATGGCCCGCCTTTAGAATCTCCATCACTTCACTTTCGGGAACACAACCCCGAATAATGTTGTCAGCGCATGTTCGGAACAAATAAGGCTCGTCCCAATAGTACTGTCGAGCATCCTGCAAGAATATCTTCTTTTGGTAGGCTTTGATATCTTCTGGAACTATGCCTGTTACCAAATAATTGGCAATGTCAGCATACCACAGTGCCACCTCCATTGACAGAACCAACACACTCTCATCCGGAAAAGCATCATCTATATCAAGCTCATCAGAAGGTCTCCCAGCCTCTTCAAGCCTAGAGAGATGGTCAGTAACCTTGTTTTCAGTGCCCTTGCGGTCCTTCACCTCAAAATCAAACTCTTGCAGCAATAGCACCCATCCGATCAGTCGCGGCTTTGCTTCCTTCTTTGCCATGAGGTATCTCAAGGCTGCATGATCAGTGTAAACCACTACTTTGGACCCCAACAAGTAGGCCCGAAATTTCTCAAAAGCAAACACAAAGGCAAGCAGCTCTTGCTCCGACACTGTGTAATTCATCTGGGCAGCATTCAGTGTTCTGCTTGCATGATAGATCGGGTGCATAATTTTGTTGTGCCTCTGCCCAAGCACAGAACCTATTGCAAAACCACTAGCATCACACGTCAGTTCAAATGGCAGGGACCAATCAGGAGCAACAATAATAGGAGCAGTAGTGAGACGCTCTTTTAACTCCTCAAATGCCTTCTGGCACTTATCATCAAACGCAAATTTAGCCTTTTTTTCAAGAAGCTTTCACATTGGGTTAGCAATCTTGGAGAAATCTTTGATGAAACGCCTGTAGAACCCAGCATGTCCCAAGAAACTTCGGACACCTTTGACTGAGATAGGTGGTGAAAGTTTTGCAATCAAATCAATTTTTGCTTGATCGACCTCGATTCCCTTTGCAGAGATTTTGTGACCGAGGACGATTCCTTCCTTCACCATAAAATGACACTTCTCCCAATTTAGCACGAGATTTGTCTCCTCACATCTTTTCAGCACTTAACCTAGATGGCCAAGACAGTCTTCAAACGAATCCCCCACAACAGAGAAATCATCCATGAATACTTCTAAAAAGTCCTCTATCATGTCAGAGAAGATTGACATCATGCACCTCTGAAAAGTGGCTGGTGCATTACACAAACCGAAAGGCATCCGGCTAAATGCAAACGTCCCTTAAGGACATGTAAAAGTGGTGTTCTCCTGATCTTCCAAAGCAATGTTGATCTGATTGTATCCCGAATAACCATCAAGAAAGCAATAGTAGGAACGCCCTGCTGGCCTATCAAGCATCTGATCAATGAAGGGCATAGGGAAATGTCCTTGCAAGTGGCTGTGTTGAGCTTGCGATAGTCCATGCAAACTCTCAAGACAAATCTCGTGCTAAATTGGGAGAAGTGTCATTTTATGGTGAAGGAAGGAATCGTCCTCGGTCACAAAATCTCTGAAAAGGGAATCGAGGTCGATCAAGCAAAAATTGATTTGATTGCAAAACTTTCACCACCTATCTCAGTCAAAGGTGTCCGAAGTTTCTTGGGACATACTGGGTTCTACAGGCGTTTCATCAAAGATTTCTCCAAGATTGCTAACCCAATGTGAAAGCTTCTTGAAAAAGAGGCTAAATTTGCGTTTGATGATAAGTGCCAGAAGGCATTTGAGGAGTTAAAAGAGCATCTCACTACTGCTCCTATTATTGTTGCTCCTGACTGGTCCCTACCATTTGAACTGACGTGTGATGCTAGTGGTTTTGCAATAGGCGCTGTGCTTGGGCAGAGGCACAACAAAATTATGCACCCGATCTATCATGCAAGCAGAACACTGAATGCTGCCCAGATGAATTACACAGTGTCGGAGCAAGAGCTGCTTGCCGTTGTGTTTGATTTTGAGAAATTTCGGGCCTACTTGTTGGGGTCCAAAGTAGTGGTTTACACTGATCATGCAGCCTTGAGATACCTCATGGCAAAGAAGGAAGCAAAGCCGTGACTGATCGGATGGGTGCTATTGCTGCAAGAGTTTGATTTTGAGGTGAAGGACCGCAAGGGCATTGAAAACAAGGTTACTGACCATCTCTCTAGGCTTGAAGAGGCTGGGAGACCTTCTGATGAGCTTGATATGGATGATGCTTTTCCGGATGAGAGTGTGTTGGTTCTGTCAATGGAGGTGGCACTGTGGTATGCTGACATTGCCAATTATTTGGTAACAGGCATAGTTCCAGAAGATATCAAAGCCTACCAAAAGAAGATATTCTTGCAGGATGCTCGACAGTACTATTGGGATGAGCCTTATTTGTTCCGAACATGCGCTGACAACATTATTCGGGGTTGTGTTCCCGAAAGTGAAGTGATGGAGATTCTAAAGGCGGGCCATGCCTCTCCTGTTAGGGGTTATCATAGCAGAAACCAGACTGCGGCTAAGGTACTTTAGTGCAGCTATTACTGGCCGACTATTTTTCATGATGCTAATCTATTAGTGCGGTCCTGTGATCAATGTCAAAGGCAAGGGAATATCGGCAGAAGGCAAGAGATGCCGATGAATTTTGTTATGGAGGTAGAAGTGTTCGATGTCTGGGGATTGACTTTATGGGACCCTTTGTGAGTTCGGGTGGCATGAAATACATCTTGGTTGCTGTGGACTATGTGTAAAAATGGGTAGAAGCGGTGGCTTTACCTAATAACGAGGCCAAGAGTGTTATGGGGTTTCTCAAGAAGAACATATTTACTTGTTTTGGTACTCTGAGGGCTATAATCAGTGATGGTGGATCCCACTTTTGTAATAGAGCTTTCGCGGGACTGATGGATAAATAAGGTGTAAAACATAGGGTGGCAACACCTTATCACCCTCAGACAAGTGGGTAGGTTGAAGTATCTAATAGGAAGATCAAGAGTATTCTAGCGAAAACAGTAAATGCAAATAGAACTGATTGGGCCCGCAAGCTCGATGATGCTCTATGGGCATACCAGACTGCTTTCAAGACTCCGATTAGGACTTCACCCTTCAAGCTTGTGTTCGGAAAAGCTTGTCACTTGCCGGTTGAACTTGAGCACAAGGCTATGTGAGTGCTGAAGAAACTAAATATGGATTGGGAGGAAGCAACCAAGCTCAGGTTGTTTCAACTAGATGAGATGGATGAGTTTCGGTACCAGGCATATGAGAGTGCATCACTTTATAAAGAAAGGATGAAGCAATACCATGACAAAAAGATCCTGAAGCGAGAGTTCTACAAGGGTGACGCTGTATTGCTGTTTAACTCTCGGTTGAAGTTGCTGCCTAGTAAGATTAAATCATGGTGGTCTGGTCTGTTTGAGGTGGTAGGTGTTTCGCCCCATGGAGAAATTAAGTTAAAGTCCGGAGATGGAACTCGGACATTTAAGGTGAATGGGCAGAGATTGAAGCACTATCACGGAATGGTTTTGGAGGATAGGATTGTTGACCGCTACAGGTTGAAGCACCTCGGAATGAATAATGATCTGCTGTACCATGATAAGGAGTGAATGGTCACCACTGTTGTGCCGCGACGTTAAGTCAAGTGCTTCTTGGGAGGCAACCCAAGTGTAATGTTTATTTTTGCTTGTGTTTGTTTTTTATTACATATAGGGTAATCGTTGTTTTGGTGCAGGAATATATTGAAGAAAATATTGTTGAACAACAGGTAAGTCAAGTAATAAGAGACTGTTTCGCAACATTGCAAAATACGCCTGCAGTTTACGGACCGTATTTCACAATACGGCTCGTAAAATGTAGTGTATTTAATAATGTCACAAAACAGTAAGCACTGTAATGCAACATGACAGTTTACGACCATGGAAGACGGACCGTATTTCACAATACGGTCTGTAAATCTGATCGTACTCTTTCATGAGAAAATACAGTGTACTGCCCACATCAACATCTCTAAATACGGGTCGTAAATCACTTTACGGACCATATTTAGAATAATAAAAAAACACGATTTAAATATAACAGAGGGCAGCGATTTAAATCAAGGGCAGATAACCGTTTCACCCCATTAACTTCCCACTCCATTAACTTCCCTCCAGTAACGTTCCCTCTTTAACTCCCCTCATTCTCAAAACCCCACGATTTCCCACTATAAACCCATAATATTCCATTTTTCTAAACTCCATAAATACATAACTCACACTAAAAAATAAACCCACTCTCACCAAAATTCGTAATCTCGCTGCCCTAGGTTTTAATTTGGTTGTAATTGAAGTTGTGTTCTCCAAGTCTTTGCTGATTGTGATATGTTGGTTCATAATAAAAAGGTATGATTGGCACTCTCTACTCTTATCTTCCAGCAGTGTGCTTGAACTTGATGGTAAGTATTTGATTAGGCTAGGTTTTGTGAAATTAAGTGCTTGCTTACCTTGGTTAATGATTTTGTGAGGGGATAGATATGTTAAATTATTTTAATTCTCTTGGGAGGTTGTTAATAAAACCTAAATGGGTTGGAGGGCATTCCATACTTTAAAATTCAAAATTTGAAGTTTTGGTCTGCCCACCAATAGCTTGACTCTTGACGGAATTATGAAAAATTAGTAGAAAATTAGGTGAATTCTGAGTAACCTAATCCCTAAAACAATGTGAAACCGAGATGTGTAACGAAATCCAAAAATCAAAACATGTTCTAGATCTGTGATGCGAAAAACGATCTCACTTTACGTACCGTATTTCAGTTTACGGTCCGTCTTTAAGCATGTCACGAAGGGACAGAAAGGTCTCCAAGAAAATGAGCAGTTTACGATCGTATTTTACGGATCAAATTTCAATTTACGGTCCGTCTTTTGAGTTTACTGTCACAGACAGAACAAAGTATTTGTGCACAGTCAGTTTGTCTGATTGTTGATCGGATGTTCCATGGTAGCTAATATAATGTGTCTTTTGCAGGAATGGGTCATAAAAGGAGTGCAAAGAAAGCGGGAGCCAAAAGCACTGGCACAAGAAGGAAAGCACGCTCGGATTCGAGGTTGATAGATGAACCCTCCAATTCGGAAGGGGAACAATCAGGATCCGAGTGCGCAGAGCTTATACCGCCACCAAAGGTCAGGGGGGCCCCCACGCAGGGCACATCTGCAAGGCCATCACAACCCCCACCTATGACCCCGTCCAAGTCTGCGTCGGAAGCCTCCCAGTCTGAAGAGGGGGATTTTGACGCGGAAGTATCAAGCAGGGGGGTAGCCCGCCAAATGGATCAGGAGAGTGACTCAGCAGGGCCAAGTGATGGTAATGATCCGGATGATGGTACGCCGCCAGAGGGTCGTAAACTGGCCGTCAGGACCAAACGGCTGGAGGAAGAAAAACTTCGATTCTTGGTCAAAGGGTCAAAGAAATTGTATGACCAATGGATGGCCGGGACAGAAACTGGGGACAACCGCAGCAGAAAATATTTGAGGAACGGAGACTGATTTTCGATGGTATCTCGGCTCATCCATAACTGGATGATACCATCAAAATGTACAAGCCGGATGTGTTCGCTCATGACCCGGGCGATTATGCTCCGCACATTGTGCGGGAATTCTATGCATCATATGGGGCTGTGTTGATGTCGATGAAGAAGCCGAGTCGTGCGTGGCTTGAGATACCCATTCTGGAGAATGTGACAGTCCGGAACTCACTTGTTGATATTTCCTCCAAAGCCATCAACAGAGTCCTGTTTGGTAATGATTTTGTGGCTCCCACTGATCTAAGCATGTTCCTAAACAAAAGAGACAGGAAAGACAAGAAATCTGTGAGGGAATGGACTGCTGCGATTATCACATCTGAGCCACATAAGCAAAAATGGACTAATGATAGGAGAATCAAGATTGCTAAAAGTTGTTTGTCCACGGAAGCTATGTTTTTGTAGACGTTGCTTCGGTACAGGATCACTCCAACCCAGGCAGATAATACCCTCTCCACCAGTCAGGCAGTCACTATTGCCTCGTTGATGTCAAGGTATCTGATAAATATTGGGGAGCTAATAGCTGAGGAGCTGCATGTGCGGGCACACAAGCCCAACCAGAACATGGTATTTCTGTGTCTTATCACGGAATTGTGTAGACGGGCAAGGATATTTCAGCTTCCAGAATGGGACAGCACCATCACAGCTGCTCGTATAGGGGATTGGAGGAAGAATAAAGTAAAGGGCAAGAAGGACCAAGAGGCAGATTAGTCTGGTGATGACGACGACACTCAGTTAGAGTTAAGCCCGAGCCATGCTTATGGGACTGACCCAGTAGAGTATAGTGGTGCTGCTACTACTGAGACTGATGCTCCCACTACAGGTGTCCCAGATACTGGCGATACACTAGTTTGTGCAGCCACACTAGGTGTTTTTGAGGCAAGGCCTCCACCACCACCTCCGGCCACACAAGGCCCTCCTTCGGGGTCTGCCACTACCACTGAGATAGCCGAGCCTGCTGATCCCGAGCTAGAGTTGCTGCACTTCAGCTATGCTAAATACAGCCAGATTGCAGTGAAAGCAGTGAGGGCTGAAAGGCAAGTAGGAAAAATCTTGCAACAATTTAAGGCGAAAGTGGTGAAAATAATGCAGCAGTTGGTTACAGAGGCGACCACAGAAATCCGTGCGGAGTTCGAGAAGAAGCACGAAGTGTATTAGGCTAGACCTGATAATTTTGAGGTGAAATTATTGACTCAAGAGTAGACCACACCCGGTGGGGAGTCTGTCTCATTGAGGAGTGAGTTGGATAAGCTCAAGAAGGAGTTTGAGGCACTTAGAGTGCAAGGTATGGTAGCCGCACCAGTGCCAGCACCACGTGCCATTTTTCCTAATACGTTTAAGGTGCTGGATCTAATGGATTCTGAGGAGGATGCCGAACCCTTTGTTCGCGATACAGGAAAGAGGGTCCGTGAGCCATATGAGGACCCAGAGGAGTTGGCCAACAGATTAAAGAAGACAGAGAAGAAGGAGAAGCAGCAGGTAATTTTTCAGTCGTTAGTTAAGCTGCGGCGCCAACCAGGAGAGTCCATGAGTCAACTGCCGGATACAGTAGGCCAGTTGTGAGTTTCGTACAACACCAAGGGCGCCAAGGTACCACTTCTTTCCCTCGTTCTTATAAGTGAAGCACTGAGACAGCGCTTGATTCTTTATTTGGGGGTAGGACTATTTGATAGTAGTGTAGTGTAAATATGTGTTTAGGAACCCCCTCGGCTTTTCTTTGCCAGAGTTCATTTCCTGAAGGGGGTTTTATTTTGTTGAAACTGGCATGTTTAGGATGTTGCTCAGGTTGAGTAGAGTAATTTTGACTTATTTGGTGTTACTTGGTAACTGATGGCATGTGTTATGGTTTGTTGGAAATTTTGGACCCCTCAAAAATTTGAAAAATGCATACTTAGAACAGTTATTGGTTGACCTGATTGATTCTTTATATGACATTATGATTATTGGGGTATTGGGTGTGATAAATGACTACTTAGGAGGTCACAAGTGTAAAAATAATTATCCTTATGCCAATGTGTGTGTGAGTTGTTAGTTTAATTCTGTTTAAGCATGTATAATCTAGAACTTGCCTGGTTGGTCTTGTTTGAAATCCGAAAGTTATTTTGGTTGTGAAATGATCTTAGGCTTTCTTTGTGTAAATAGTCACTTTGCCTAAATAAGCCTTACCAAAAGCTGAAAATATCCCTAGCATCCCTTTTTGAGCCTTTCGATTTTTTTTTCTTGGCTAGCCAAATATGAAACCTCACCCGTTGTGAAATTTATCCATCTTCGCACCCGTTCCCTCCTTGATGCTACTAGATCGATGAGGCAAAGTGCCTAAGTTGAGGGTGAATTAAATGTGAAGTAGATGTTAAAAATATAAGTTGGGGGTGGTGGAGTTTGCTAGTGGAGATTCGATGTGGTAGTTGCATATATACATAAAAAAATAAAATCAGAAAAATTTAGCACAAAAAGATTTTCAAGTTGGATATGAATAAAACCACATCGAGGTCGAAAACTTGAAAGAAAATAAAGGGGTTGGAAAGAAAAGAGGTGAATCAAGGTGAAGAGATGTTGTAGTGTTCAAGGAGGGTAAGTCACTAATATCCAAAACGTATCCTACCCGTCCCTAAGCCTACATTACAAGCCAAAATACGTCCTAATGTGATCACAATCGAACGAGCCTAGGATGAAAACACAGAAAATAAGGGCAATCCTATGGTATTTACATGTGTAGATATGAATTTCTTTGTGAGTGTGAGTATTTTTCCCCTCTCTTTTGTCTTCATCCCATTATTGTTGTATATATGTGTGTTGGGACATTCTTTGGTCTATGTGAGGGCATAAGGATGACAATTGAGCAAAAGAAAGTGACCGCCTAAAGTAGCGTTTGTGTGCATCATAATATGTTCGATAATGTAATGTCATGCATTGAAGCTTCATTGTTAGTCATAGCGTTCTTGAATTGTGTATATTGCTTTAAAATAGAAAGTCGGGGTGGTCCTTTGAAGAAAAACATGCATGCCGTTAGTTCAGAGTCAAAACCAATGTAGACATTGTTATTCTATGATATCTAGGTGTTAGATTGAGTCGTTGTTTTGTATGGCTTGCTTGAGGACAAGCAAATACTTTAAGTTGGGGGTGTTGAGGTGGCGTGATTTTACGCCACAATCGATGCTTTTCTGCTACAAGTTTTACTTGTTTTTAAGCAAGTCTATGTGATTTTATGTGCTTTTTAGTGTTTTTCAAGAAACGGAACAGATTCAGAATGGAAACAGTTATTCAGCTGAAGTTCGTGAAATATCCCTTTAAACCCGCAAATCCGTTCTATTCTTAAGTCATCCTTTTGGAAAGCTTCTCTATGTCCGAGGCAACCGTGTTAATTTGACCACACACTTATCCCTTTATATACCTTTCGAGGGCCGAAAATCTCTTGACATCGTCGCAAGGCCTAACCATTCTTTCCCTTACATCACATTCCTCGCCGTGGTCACTATCCTTTTATCCCCACTTATCGAACCCTATTCTCTGACCCCACACATTCCTCTTTTGTTCCATACTGCCACACTTTATCCAATTCGCTTGCCTACCTTCAAATTTTTACCCAAATAGTCCCGTGATTGCCCATCGTCTCTCTCGGAGGCTTCGCTCACTCATGTTTCTTACTTTTTACTTTTTCGACACTTTGATCTCCTTACCTTCCATATATTCACTTTCTTTCTTTTCCAATTGGCATTTCATTCGAACTCTCCAAACCTAACCTTTAGTGAAAATAACATCGGCTTACCTGATAACATTTGTCACTTGAACTTTACCACCCCGTTTGATCAATACCTTCAATATACCGCAATGTCGGTTGCTGGGATACACATACCCGCTGATACAACCACTTATGGGATATCACACGCATTCATATATATAATTTCTAACGCCTTGCTTACAAATATTTCCAAACGCTACTTAACTCATCCTAAGTCTAGAGCTGTGATGCACCTCCTTTCTTTTCACCGATCTAGTCCGCCTCGTCCTACTCGACCTCTTAAGGTTTCCAACCACTCCGCATATTCCAATTTCCCTTAGGCTACTCTAGCTTCTCATTTGTCTCTTATGTCTAAATTCATAGAACTTTTAGTACACTTCCCAGGGGGTCACCCATCCTAACATTTCTCTCACCCCAGCACGCTTAACCTTGAAACTCTGATGACATCCGGTGCGTTAATGCTGGCGTGATCACATTTACCTCACCGCATGACCTTCATCGCATAATCTAGAGCAAGCTGAAGTCTTGACATATTCCAAAACGTTCTCATAACACATCTCCCTCCGAATTAGAAAGGGTCTCTTACTCTTCCAACTACATGATTACTATTTTGGCCCTTTCAATCCTCAATATTCATCTTTTACCTATATGTATGACTACCTTTCATCTTAGATTTCCAAATTCCCAATGGTGGAGAAAACACCTTGGTCACCGTTAGTTATAAATACTTGGTTATCGGCCCCTTTGGATTTCCGCTCGCCGCTATTAAGTAATAATCTACAGGAAATGCACATACATAGAAAATTCAAATAAAGGCGAATATACCTGTAGTCGATCGGTCTCTAGTTTGATCTGGTGGACTATAAGGTGAAATTTACTCCTCATCATCGTCTACCCACCATCTGCTCGTCTAGCCTTCGTCATCTCTCTCATCTGAATTCGAGGGATATACATAACCGGGTAACTCCTGGTTTACCGACGGCCAGGATAGGGGGCTGGAGTAATCCGTAGCACTCACCGGGGAGGCTGGTCTGACATAGTGCTCTGCCATAGGAGCAGCTGGCAGGGCCTCGGGAATCTCCTCCTCCGGTGTCTCTGACGAATACTCAGACGAATCTGTATCATAGGTGTCCTCTGGGGGGTCCTCCTCCCTGGGAGTCAAGAACTCTAGAGGAATCGTCGCTGGGTCCTCTGAGGGATCAGTCTCAATAGAATAACTGAGGCTCCTCCTACTTGGTCCTGGAGCCTGGGGTCCTGGAGATACTCTAGAGGCCTTCTTAGCACCCCACTATCTGAAGCTGATCTCTTCATCTCTCGTCAGTCTATACTTACCTGCAGGAAAAAGGATCAGAAGCGATCTTTCCTAGACTCTGGCTCTGTCGCACAATCTAAGATAGAAGGAAAGGTCAATGATTCCTAAATGCCCTGCAGCCTCCTGTTTATAAATGTGTCCGACTTCACACCCATAAACAGGACTCTACCGGACACGGTCTGTAGACAATTCCTAGGACGAACTGCTCTGATACCACTTTTGTCACGACCTAAATCAATGGGCCGCAACAAATGCCCGACCATTGCTGGTCAAGCACT
This sequence comes from Lycium barbarum, assembly GCF_019175385.1. Classification (NCBI taxonomy): domain Eukaryota; kingdom Viridiplantae; phylum Streptophyta; class Magnoliopsida; order Solanales; family Solanaceae; genus Lycium; species Lycium barbarum. The sequence goes on from NC_083342.1 coordinate 46,196,819, forward strand.
CCTATGACTGCATTTACTTCTCACTGACTATCCTGGGCCCATACACAATCTGTAGCTGAGCTGGACTGTCTCCCGAACAATCAACATATGAAACACCGTACCGAGAACTCACGGCCAACGTATACATATAAGTATAAACACTGAGAATAACATCATGAGCCAATTTGGCCGCCACACATATATACTGAACAACAAAATACACGCCGCCGAGGCTGTATAATAACACGACTACATATCACTGTCTACAGACCTCTATGGAGTACAAACTGTAGAAATGACAGGACAAGGCCCTGCCGTACCCATATATGTACGTAACAAAATGGCATACCAAACAGACTGAAGCTCCGGATCAATGGAGCATACCGACTGCCGCGGAGGGAAGGTCCTACTGCTGCGAATCTTCTAACTGGCTACTTGATCTTGCGGGCATGAACGCAACGTACACAAGAAGAGACGTCAGTACGAATAATGTACCGAGTATGTAAGGCATGAATAGCAACATAGTAAGGGATGTAAAGTATGAATAGTAACAAAATGGAAATATAGAGCATATCGTGAGATAAAAGAGTAACCCGTACATATGAGTGCCTCTTAGGGCGGATGCCATGCATGCTCAGCTTTCTTTGAAAAACATTTTTTGTTCATATATACAGAAAATATGCCGAGGTGTCGGCTCTGATCCATTTAGCCACATGTGTCCCGCGTCCAGTCATCCCGCGTCCGGGATGATAAGTTACACCAACTGATCAGGTGGAAATGCGTCTATAGCGCCACATGTGTCCCTTTTTCCCTATATTCCCCATATACGTATACATATATCATATAAGCAGCATGCAGGATAGCCCAAGAAAAGCTATAACTCTATCGGAGTGACGTAAGGTCGGTAACCTACGATTATTTTATGGAATAATCATCATCGCTCTATCTCACCTTGAAGGAACAATTATTTTAAGGTGAGACTATCAATGAAGAATAACATCAAGAGAAAACATAGAATAAGGTCATAAATCTCATAAGGCGTCAATTCATATACTTTGAAGTCTTTGGAAAATAGAGTCATTATCAAGGAATAAAATTGAGGATCAAGAAATAGCTCAATATTCTCATTCATATTGAATCTACAACTTGAGACTTTCAAACATGAAACCATTTGTCACGACCCAACCCCGTAGGCCGTGACTAGTACCCGATCTGGGCACCCAAACACATATATCCAATGCTATCTCAAGTGTTATCAAACGCATTCAAGTATAAAGCAGAAGCCATCAAGGCTATATTTCAAATTTAGAAAATTTCCAGAAAGATTTTGGCAGAGTTTCCTTTGTTTTACAGACTATCCAAACTAACCCTGCGCACAGAAAATACCAGCAAAGGCCACACCGGCCAACAAAGCAACATATAAACGTATGCGGACCGGCCGCCGCGGCGAATGGGGTCGCCCCAAACACAACATATACACACATCTGTACAGAAAGACCCTAACCCACAAACATATCTACAGGCCTCTAACAGACATACAGAGTCATATGACGGGACAGGGCCCCGCAGTACCCGGAGTTGCCATACATACAGAATATACAGAAGGCAGAAGATATATATACCAAAAGTACACGCTCCGGACCAAAGGAGCTCTTCAAAATAGCAGAATCTGAGCCTTAGACTGGCGGCGTATCTTCAGGTGCGTCTGTACCTGCGGGCATGTAGCGCAGCCCCCGAAGAACCGGGGGTCAGTACGAAGAATGTACCGAGTATGTAAAGCAGAAACATAACAAACATAATCATAGCATGAACCGGAAGCACAGAAATATAACGGACAGAACCATAAATCAAACGGACGGACAGAATCATAATCCCGACAGACGGACAGACAGAACCATAATCCGTCGGACAGACAGAATCATACATAGGGTACAGAAACGTGGTCGCCACTCCTGCCTTTGGCGCCACAACACATAATATTTCAGAAGATTTCATATCTTCGAACATCTCCGTCACATAACACATCATATCATAACCACGGTAACCCCGGGGACAGATCACACGCCGGGAAACCGGACACATCATACTTCGTAACATATACACGGTAACCGGGGACGGACATATACCGCAGTACCCCGGAACCGGACACATCATACTTCGGAATTCATACTTGGGACCCGACCCCCGACAAGGGACTCGGCGGCCCATCCGCATGATATAAACCGGTGAAAGGAACCATAGCACATACACGAACTGACTAATGAGAAACCACATTCTTACAAATCATTATACAGACCCAATCAAACTGAAGTAGGCCAAATGGCGAGTCAAATCAGAGTATTCGGATAGCGTTCATAATATGCGCCTATATCCTGCTTGGGAAGGCACGACGGGTTATTACCAGAATCAGATGTCAAAGCCATTTTGTAAAACTTATATAAAAAGTAGTCATATCATGATCAGAATAATAGTCCAGATGTAGTCTGAGAAAGTCGGACAGAAACAAAGTAGTTAAAGTTATACAGAAAGTATCGGGCCTTGAGGGCCCACCTCGGACCAACCCGAGGAGACGTACGTAAATTACCGATAATAGACCTTATGAGGTCGTCCATAATCATTTGGAAGTGTTCCGACTCCGTTTAGGAAAGTTTCGTACAAAAGTTCACTTTAAAGGCATTTTTATAAGGAAATGGTTTCAATCGTACTGAAAGAATTGGAGCGGATTTCCATCTCGAATTCCGAGGAACGGAGTCGTATTCAAGGCTCGCGGCCGAGCCTATTACATTCAGAACATGCCTAAGAATAAAGGGGTAGGCTTTACACACCTCGATAGCGCCTTACGCTGGCTTGGCGTCGATTCCAATTTCGTCCAAAATCTAGAAATGGTCAAGTTTACCATTTGTTAGTTTCAAACTTTTCAATAGTCCAACTTAACACATACTTGCCTACCGAAATTTCGGCAGCATTTCCTCTGTATATATGACACCCCCAAAAGTTAAACACAGCCAAAAAATCAACACAACCCAACAACAATATTCATAATAACGACAAGTAGCTAAAAATACACAATAGGGCACAATCCGCCAACTTTCCGTCATAACCTAACATTTTCCGTTCCGACCTTACACTTCCAAACCAAACTTATTATTTTGATATTCATCACCCATCAAAGTCATTATAACACGATGCGGAGGCATATCATACCACTTTCACATGATATACATAAGATATACAAACATACAAACTTTCCATCAAAGCCACAACTTATCCAATTCTCCTAACCTTCAACATACAAGTTCATTATACATTTCCATCTTCCAAATTCATTAACAAAAATCATAATTTTCCTCTTCATACTTTCATTTCCATTTTTACATAAACCATAACAAAGTTGCATGTTTTCCTACAATAACTAAATAACCATTTTTCCATGACAATAAAGATTATTATCTTTCCATTCATTTCACCATAGCACACTTAACATACTAACAAGATTAAATTCATATTCCATCACCACACACCACCACACGGCCACAACCTAATATTTCTAACTTCCACAATTCATTCCACTTTCATTTCTAATACAATTTCTATCATACTACAACTAAATTTCAACATGAATTCAAAGCATCATTGACATGTAACATATATATGCATTCGGCCCATATACATGCAACACACCTACTTGCAAACTTCCATATTTTTACAAGTTCTTCTCATTTCTACATACTACAACATAAATCACACTTCATAGCATAAGAAAATAGATTGATTCTCACCTTTTCCTCAAATTCTTCACTTGTTACAACAGTTGTCCTCTTGCCAAACTAATTGTGCCAAGTTGTAGAGGACTTTGCACTTAGTAGTTATCTCACAAAGAATGAATTTTTGAATCCAAGATTAGGCTCCACAAATGTTTTTCTTTCTTTTCTCTTTTGCTCTCCTTGGAGCCGAAACCTCCTCTATTTTCTTGCTTTGTTTTGTTCTTGTTCCTTCTTGAATATTCTTAAGGGCTTATCCTTAATATAATTAGTCACATGACTAATTCATTAAATGGATATTGGGCCAAAGGCCTCTTGGCCGGTTGGGCTCCCACTTGGGCCTTGATTTTCTTATTTTTTTTAGCCCACAATTGTTGGTTAATTATTGTAATTCATAAGGCAAGTTTCCAAAATTCCAATTTTTGCCCTTGGCCTCCTTTCGTAATTCCATACCAACATACTCATAACCGACACATTCGTGCCAAGCAAGGTCCAAATGTGGCCATGTCCATTACAAGTCAAATTGTTTCGAATTTTCGAATAAGCAAAAATGTCGGATGTAACACCATTCTCATCATAATCATCATAGACATATTCTCATCTTTGACATCATCGTTTTCATTACAAAAACATGTCCGTCGTTGTAGTCATAAAAGCTTACAAAATCATAAACCTTTGTTTTGGAAAAATACGGACATTTTGGAAAGCATTTACGGGTTATCAGGAAGGGAATCATAGACTTTTAACTTTTGATAACAAGGAAGATATGGAAACATTTATGAAGTCATAACATAGGAATCATGCCTTTGAAAGAAAGGGACGAGCCTTAACATACCTGTTCAGCCTCCAATTCTGTACACTTATTCGTCCGAGCTCGCAAGTCTACATTTAAGAGGATTCACACAATCGTTAGACTCATCGTAGTATATTTGTGCTAAGCTTTCAAGTCAAATTATTTTATATCCTGCTGAAAATCGGGCAGCATCTCCCCTGCTTATATGCCTAGCCCGAAATCTCAATCCAACAACCAACAACAACAAAAATACCAACATCAATAACATCATTTCCAACACCAATATGTACCATAAAACAGCCCACACACTGTTTTCCTAATTTCCACAACCAACCAACTCGCTATACAATTATTTAATGACTTTATCTTTGTAACTAAACCAAAATTAAATTAATAATAAGAGATTCATACCTTATTCTTGTTAAAACAGAGATATCTTCAATATTTACCTTGAATCCACCGCAAAACCATACTAGAATCACATCCATGCGTTTATCCGAGCTTCGATTAATACTCCTCGCTTGAAAATTGCTCACTTTATGATCCCCTCTCTCTCTTTCTTCAATTTTCTGGAAGTTTCTGGCCAAATATGGTGAAAAAAGGGGTTTTTACCCTTTTTATAAGGGTCAAATTCGGGTCGGGTCACTGTAGCAACACTGTACCAGTCGGTACTATAGCAGTACTGTAGCACGCGTTTCTGCTCTGTCAGCTAAACTTATAACGTCCATAATTCTCTACTCCGATGTCCTATCGATGAGTGGTTTGTTGCGTTGGAAACTAGACTCGACAAACTTCATTTTAGGATTTTGTTTCACCTTAAAACACTTCATATACTAAGATATATTCGTCCCCCAAGTTCGAACAAATGTTTCACACAAAACATTACCCATCCTTTCTCCAAAGTCGTAATACTTCATTTCTTCCACTCATTTCCTTATAAAATCTTCTAGTATATCTTATATACATCCTTCACTCATTAAATATACTTAATAATTCTTGCTCCTTATATTCCAAAGTGGTTTTACTTAACCCTACTCAACGTACTTATATTTCAAATTGGATAAGTGCTCTTCGAAGATACGAGGTGTAACACGGTCGCTGCTTGAAAGTCATATATCTTGTCACGAATTTCAGCCTTCTTTCTAGGGGGGTACCATTTTGTGAGAAAAGCAGTCACCATCTCTGTTATATCCCGCATTTTTGTGCAATCGGAATATTCAAGACAATCGCGGGAAGACAACAAGCAAGGCCTTATTTTTGTTTTGGTTGGCATATGAGTTGCTTATGAAGAATTTAGAAGCGGAATCATTAAAAGTGTTTAGGGGTAAAATCGGAATTTTGGAAAATAGTTTTATGAATTTCAACTTGTCATGAAAAATAGAATTGGGCTTGAAATTTTAAAGAAAAAAAAGGGCCCAACCGGCCATGACATGGGCTAAGCCCATGTGGGGGTTTAATTCACAAGATAAAAAGATGACTAAGTCATCCTTATCACATAATTCTCTAGAAATTTCAAGACTTGGAGAGAAAAGAAAAGAAGGAGAAAAACAACTTGGCCATTCGGCCTTGAAGAAAAAAAAAAAAAAGAGTTTCAACTTGTTCTTCCCAGCCAAACAATGCATTAAAAGGTTCTTAGCAAGTTGAAGGGGTTGTTGGAACAAGAAAAACCCATAATCATACAAGTTGCCAACTTTAGTCAAGTGAAGAATTGGAGAAAAAGGTAAGGTCTAACTCTTTTCTTATATGTCATGGATGTTTATGCATGTTGTAGTATACAAAATGAGTGAAATTCATGAGGAATATGGAAGTGGGGGTGGTGGCCGTGTATGTGTATATGTGTGTGTAGAAATTATGTGCTAATTATTTTATTTAGTGTTTGGTTGTTATTGTTGTGAATGTTATGTTAATAATGGAAGTTGAATGATTTTGGAGGGATTGTAGTTGTGTATGCTTGATGTTGGTCGTGTAGTTGTAGTGTGATGTGGAGGAAAATGAGTTAATTTTATTTAGTATATTGGTTGTTGTTGTGTGGATTCCATATCGCTAATAAAGGCTGAATAATCTTAGTGAAATGGTAGAAGTTGGAGACTTGTGGTTGAAGTTATGTAAATTGAGTATTATGTTCTTACATGTATGGAAAACAATGATATTAGTATGGTGTTGTTGGAATATATATTATAAGGTTGTTATTGTTTTTATTGGAGTTGGAAAGTCTTGAAGGAAGTAGTATGTGAATTGAAGTGCTATAATGTATCTTGGGTTGGTTATTGAAATTGTTAGTATGGTTGTTGTCATTATGTTGATGGTTTGGCCGGGTTGAATTCCCGGATTGTTGTTGATTAAAAATTGGTTAAGTTGAATTTTGGGAATGGTGTATTTACAGGGGAAGTGCTGCCGAAATTTTGGTAGCCATGTATTATCTTAAGATTCCAATTCTAAGTACCCTAACCAAAATTTGGTAAATATGACCAATTTGTAGATTGTGGCGGATTTGCAACTTGAATTTGGAATAGCATAAGCAGCGGAAAGAGGTATGTAAGGTTTTACTCTTTCTTTCTTGGCATGTCTTAGCCATACTAGGTTGGATATGAACCTCGGGGACAACTCTATTCCCCGGAATCCGCACCTAAAGTTTCCCTTTTTTCATTCAGTAGGATTGAACTAGAAATTGTGTGAAATGTTGGAAAAACTTCCTAAACATCTAGAACTTGCATAAATAGGACCCGACTACCCTAAAACCCTCACAAGTGACGTCATGAAATGTAATGCACGTAAACTTGGTACGCCGCCTCATTTGACCCGAGGTGGGCCCATTGTTCCCGGATTTTCCTTATTGTTCCGTTCGACTTATTTTGAAGCAAAATCCAAAGGAAACTTTTGATCCTTGTTCCGATTATCAAACGATAAGTACTGTACCATTCTAATGGAAATATGTCTATGATGACCATGATAACGATGATGCTAAGGAAGAGAATACGTCTATGATAAGTATGACAAGAATGATTCCATAACTAAGAGTCTTAAGCTAAGGATTCAGTATGAGTATGAAAGTGTCCAACTAGTTCTTGATCTTTAATTCTATTCCTGGGTCATGACACTATTTTCTAAAGATTTCAAGACATGAATTGATGTCTATGATGCCCCTGGTTTCATACTATGTTTTCTTCTAGCGCTATTCTTCGTTGGTAGTCTCGCCTTAAAATACTCGTTCCCTCAATGTGAGACAAAGCGACCACGATTGTTCCATAATGTAATCGGAGGTCACCGACCTTACGTCACTCCGATGGACACATGATTTTCCTTGGGCTCTCCTGCATGCTTATATGATATGTATATGGGATATGTATATGTATATGGGAAATGGGAAGGGAAACATATTTCACTGCCACCAGGTCAGCTGGCTTATCATCCCGGACGCGGGATATATGGGCGAGCCGATGTATTTCGGCGCAATGTGGGCGAGCCAACATTGTTCGGTGCTATGATATTACATGATATACTATGATATGCTATGACATGATACGATGTGAAATAAGCTCTACTTTCTATGAATATGGAAAAGAAATGCTTTCAAAAGACGGACAAGTATGCATGGTATCCGGCCTGAAAAAGGTATTCCGATGTACAGGTTACTTTCTCGTCTCATTATATGTCCTATGACCCTATGATATTGATAATCATACTCTATGTTCTGTTTGTATTACCTTCCATGCCTTACATACTCGGTACACTATTCGTACTGACGTCCCTTCTTGTGGACGCTGCGTTTCATGCCCCGCAGGTCAGCAGGTAGGCGGATCTGGTTCCTAGGAGCTCTATCAGCAGAAATTGGCAGCGCTCCAGTTGTCCTGGAGCCTCAGCTCCTTGGTACTATTTTTGTGTATATATTCGGGCACGACAGTACTCCGACCGTCCTATGTATATGTGTGTACTATGTTTAGAGGCTCGTAGACAGATATGTACAGTTAGATGTTCTGTACTTTTGATGGTCCTCGTCGCTATATAATGTGCTAGCAAAGTTTGCTAGCCTATGTTTATAATTATGCTGTTGATGTTAATAGTAAGCAACGAAACAAAAATACGGTGATGTTCATACGGCCCACTTAGTACTAAGAATACGATACGAGATAGGGGGTGCTCGGTAGAAGTATCGGGTACTTGTCGCGGCCCCTAGTTGGGTCGTGACAGAAGTGGTATCAGAGCAGGCGGTCCTAGGGGTTTGTCTATGAACCGTGTCCAGTAGAGTCCTGTTTATGGGTGTGTAGCGCGCCACACTTATAGACAGGAGGCTGCAGGCATTTAGGAAATATTACCTTCTTTGTATTCTAGATCGTGCGATAGAGCTATAATAAGAGGTTTTCCTTCTTCCTAACCCAGTGTTACATTTTCAGCGATGCCTGAGAAGATGAAAGTTACAGTCCCCGAGGAGGGAAAGATGGCAACAGAAAGGCGAACTGGACGGGAGCCACTGGTAAATATTGAGGAGGGTGAATCCCATAATAAGGCTTCCTCTCGTGCTGATCGCACTCCGCCGATATTAGGAGAGCAAGAAGGAGTTTCGACTTCAGCTCCAGCACCCCCAATTCCCTCACCTGATGCTCCAATTCAAGAGATGAGACAGGCCATCCTTTTGTTAACCCAACTAGTAGCCGCTCAAGCATAACAACAGGGCGTGGGATCTGGTGATAGGGGTCGCAGAAAAAGGGCTAGATCTTTCGAAATTAGAAGTGAGTATAGAGGGAGACAGGCACAAGAGCATTCCGGGTATTCAGGACCAGATCAGAGTGCCAGGGTTTCGGGATCCCGGCATAGAGCCGACTTTAGCAGTACGGGGCTATCCCCACCGCGGTGTGCACGATGTGGCAGGCCACACTCGGGACAGTGTTACTTAGATACAAGTGCTTGTTTTGCCTGCGGTCGGATTGGCCATTTGATGCGTGATTGCCCACGGAGGTACGACAGAGACCAAACTCAGCCCGCCGGGTCAGGTCAGGGCTACGGAGTTTTGGGTTCCCAGTGTAGCGGTGAGCTTAGTCAGCGGAGACCATCCGTACCACGATGCCCCCAGTGCCGTAGATTACATGCAGGGCCGTGTCGCGCTGGTTCGGGTATTTGTTATACCTGTGCTAAGTCAGGTCATTATATGCGCGACTGCCCATTTCGCCGTGGCAGAGGAAGGATTCAGCCCACGGGGGTAGCAGTCGACTCACAATCATTGGCGCACCCTCCAATGCAAAGGTCCCAGATAGCAGTAGGCTGCGATAGAGAACGAGAAGGAATACCCAGTTCGAGTGGACCCCAGCATCATACCTATGCACTAGCTGGCCGACAGGATCCTGAGCCATCCCCTGATGTCGTTCCAGGTATATTGTCAGTATTTTTCTACAATGTACAAGTATCGATTGATCCAGGTTCTACGTGTCAGATATCGCGCCCTAAATCGCTGAACATATTAGGGGGGAACCCGAGCTAAATCAACCGAGCTGAGATGTCTATGCCTGTTGCGACTAAGGTGTTTTCGCCACTACTGGGAATGTGGAAATTTAGGATAAAAGTAGCCATATATATAGGTAAAAGGACGAATACTGGGGATTGCGGAGGTTAGAATTGTAATTAAAAGAAAAGATGTGTTACGCGGGCGTATTAAAAACTGCTAAGACCCCAACTAGTTCCATATTATGTGATATAGGTAGTGCGGGGCAGTCGATATAATTATACCAGCATTCACGTACTAAAATGCACCAAAGATTCAAGGTTAAGCGTGCTAGGGTGAGAGCAATATCAAGATGGGTGACCCCCTGAGAAATATGCTGAAAATTTCATAAATGTGGGAACAAGAGACGAATGTGAAATTAGGTAGCCTAATGTAAATTAGAGTGTGTGGAGTGGTTAGAAACCCTATAGAAGTCGTGTAGGCTGAGACGGACTAGACTAGCAGAAGGGGAGAAAGCATGACAGAGCTTTGGAATTAAAGAAAGTTTGATTAGTGTTTGGAAGTGGTTGTAAGTAAAATAGTGGTGGAAATGTATATATGTACATGACATCTTATCTGTGACTGTAGAACCCTAACAAACAGTGTCGCGATACATGGAATATGCTAGTTGAATTAAATTCAAAAGACGTGACGAGGGAAATAAGTACGGATGTCACAGGGTAAGACCGATGCCGAACCCATGCTAGTTAAGGCTAGAAATCCCTAATGCGGTGATATACGGGAACATATCTGGCAAGGGAATAGATGCACAAACTCCGCGAAGGAGGAATTACAATTGTAAAAGATCGCGGAAGTCGACGAGTATTTAAAAGGCATAGGCGTGTGCAGACCCTCTTAATGAAGGAAGGGAGAACGTGCTAGACCTAAAATGGACTATGACGATTCAAGATCCAATAAAGGGGACTTATTAACGCAGGGCCAGCGTTCGGAGCTAACTCAATCGACCTACGACATAAAGGTAACCTAAGCTCCAAAAATGGATATGTTAAGCGACATGTGAGATATCTACGGAGGAGACCTCCCCGAAGTATTATAATACACTATGAGGCCGGTTTAACATTCGAGGACGAATGTTCTAAAGGGGGGGAGGATGTTATATCCCGCATTTTTGTGCAATCGGAAAATTCAAGACAATCGCGGGAAGACAACAAGCAAGGCCTTATTTTTATTTTGGTTCGCATATGAGTTGCTTATGAAGAATTTAGAAGCGGAATCATTAAAAGAGTCTAAGGGTAAAATCGGAATTTTGGAAAATAGTTTTATGAATTTCAACTTGTCATGAAAAATAGAATTGGGCTTGAAATTTTACAGAAAAAAAGGGCCCAACCGGCCATGACATGGGCTAAGCCCATGTGGGGGTTTAATTCACAAGATAAAAAGATGACTAAGTCATCCTTATCACATAATTCTCTAAATATTTCAAGACTTGGAGAGAAAAGAAAAGAAGGAGAAAAACAACTTGGCCATTCGGCCTTGAAGAAAAAAAAAAGAAAGAAGAGAAGAGTTTCAACTTGTTCTTCCTAGCCAAACAATGCATTAAAAGGTTCTTAGCAAGTTGAAGGGGTTGTTGGAACAAGAAAAACCCATAATCATACAAGTTGCCAACTTTAGTCAAGTGAAGAATTGGAGAAAACGGTAAGGTCTAACTCTTTTCTTATATGTCATGGATGTTTATGCATGTTGTAGTATACAAAAATGAGTGAAATTCATGAGGAATATGGAAGTGGGGGTGGTGGCCGTGTATGTGTATATGTGTGTGTAGAAATTATGTGCTAATTATTTTATTTAGTGTTTGGTTTTTATTGTTGTGAATGTTATGTTAATAATGGAAGTTGAATGATTTTGGAGGGATTGTAGTTGTGTATGCTAGATGTTGGCCGTGTAGTTGTAGTGTGATGTGGAGGAAAATGAGTTAATTTTATTTAGTATATTGGTTGTTGTTGTGTGGATTCCATATCGCTAATAAAGGCTTAATAATCTTAGTGAAATGGTAGAAGTTGGAGACTTGTGGTTGAAGTTATGTAAATTGAGTATTATGTTCTTACATGTATGGAAAACAATGATATTAGTATGGTGTTGTTGGAATATATATTATAAGGATGTTATTGTTTTTATTGGAGTTGGAAAGTCTTGAAGGAAGTAGTATGTGAATTGATGTGCTAGAATGTATCTTGGGTTGGTTATTGAAATTGTTAGTATGGTTGTTGTCATTATGTTGATGGTTTGGCCGGGTTGAATTCCCGGATTGTTGTTGATTAAAAATTGGTTAAGTTGAATTTTGGGAATGGTGTATTTACAGGGGAAGTGCTGCCGAAATTTCGGTAGCCAAGTATTATCTTAAGATTCCAATTCTAAGTACTCTAACCAAAGTTTGGTAAATATGACCAATTTGTAGATTGTGGCGGATTTGCAACTTGAATTTGGAATAGCATAAGGAGCAGAAAGAGGTATGTAAGGTTTTACTCTTTCTTTCTTGGCATGTCTTAGCCATACTAGGTTGGATATGAACCTCAGGGACAACTCTATTCCCCGAAATCCGCACCTAAAGTTTCCCCTTTTTCATTCAGTAGGATTGAACTAGAAATTGTGTGAAATGTTGGAATAACATCCTAAACATCTAGAACTTGCATAAATAGGACCCGACTACCCTAAAACCCTCACAAGTGACGTCATGAAATGTAATGCACGTAAACTTGGTAAGCCGCCTCATTTGACCCGAGGTGGGCCCATTGTTCCCGGATTTTCCTTATTGTTCCGTTCGACTTATTTTGAAGCAAAATCCAAAGGAAACTTTTGATCCTTGTTCCGATTATCAAACGATAAGTACTGTACCATTCTAATGGAAATATGTCTATGATGACCATGATAACGATGATGCTAAGGAAGAGAATACGTCTATGATAAGTATGACAAGAATGATTCCATAACTAAGAGTCTTAAGCTAAGGATTCAGTATGAGTATGAAAGTGTCCAACTAGTTCTTGATCTTTAATTCTATTCCTGGGTCATGACACTATTTTCTAAAGATTTCAAGACATGAATTGATGTCTATGATGCCCCTGGTTTCATACTATGTTTTCTTCTAGCGCTATTCTTCGTTGGTAGTCTCGCCTTAAAATACTCGTTCCCTCAATGTGAGACAAAGCGACCACGATTGTTCCATAATGTAATCGGAGGTCACCGACCTTACGTCACTCCGATGGACACATGATTTTCCTTGGGCTCTCCTGCATGCTTATATGATATGTATATGGGATATGTATATGTATATGGGGAAATGGGAAGGGAAACATATTTCACTGCCACCTGGTCAGCTGGCTTATCATCCCGGATACGGGATATATGGGCGAGCCGATGTATTTCGGCGCAATGTGGGCGAGCCAACATTGTTCGGTGCTATGATATTACATGATATACTATGATATGCTATGACATGATACAATGTGAAATAAGCTCTACTTTCTATGAATATGGAAAAGAAATGCTTTCAAAAGACGGACAAGTATGCATGGTATCCGGCCTGAAAAAGGTATTCCGATGTACAGGTTACTTTCTCGTCTCATTATATGTCCTATGACCCTATGATATTGATAATCATACTCTATGTTCTGTTTGTATTACCTTCCATGCCTTACATACTCGTACACTATTCGTACTGACGTCCCTTCTTGTGGACGCTGCGTTTCATGCCGCGCAGGTCAGCAGGTAGGCGGATATGGTTCCTAGGAGCTCTATCAGCAGAAATTTGCAGCGCTCCAGTTGTCCCGGAGCCTCAGCTCCTTGGTACTATTTTTGTGTATATATTCGGGCACGGCAGTACTCGGCCCCTCCTATGTATATGTGTGTACTATGTTTAGAGGCTCGTAGACAGATATGTACAGTTAGATGTTCTGTACTTTTGATGGTCCTCGTCGCTGTATAATGTGCTTGCAAAGTTTGCTAGCCTATGTTTATAATTATGCTGTTGATGTTAATAGTAAGCAACGAAAAAAAAATAATACGGTGATGTTCATACGGCCCACTTAGTACTAAGAATACGATACGAGATAGGGGGTGCTCGGTACAATTATCGGGTACTCGTCGCGGCCCCTAGTTGGGTCGTGATAATCTCTGCCCATGAAGTAATCGGATTTCGGGGCAGCTTCTCAAACCATGTTCTTGCCTCCCCGGTTAAGGAATATTTGAATAACCTCAACCGAATAGCATCTTGTGGAACGTTCTTCTGGATGTGATTAGCACACACATCCACAAAATTCTGCAAATGACGTTGAGGGTCATTCTAAGTAGAGTTCCGAAAGTATCCCTCAAGCTTCAACAACTGGTATAGAGAGGAGTCAATTTTCACGCTAGCAGCTGCAACTCGAGGCTGAACAATAGCAGATGCATAGTCCTCCTCTACAACAAGATCAGTGAAGATCTTCTCATCATCTGATTCATTCGCCTGATTGTTCAACCTATTCTCCTAGTTGTCAGCACGTTGATTTTGCTGATTTTAATTCATGTTCACCTAGTTTACACAGAGTAGCAAACAAGGTGTGATGGAATAAGCAAAAGATTTCAATATAGCAAACACTATTTAGTAATTTCAAACCGTATTCCCCGGCAACAGCGCTAAAATTTGGTACGCTCAAATTACACCTATTAATGCTATAACGCGAACGTTGTCAAATATAGTAACCCAACAAGGTTGGGGTCGAATCCCACAGGGAATATGGTGTGAAAAGGTTACTAAAGTCGTAGGATGCTAAGCTTAGGTCTAATGTCTTAATCCGATGGTTTTGGTAATAGGTTGTTTTTCTATGACTAATTTTATCTACTTGCTTTGGTGGAAATTTATGGTAAAAGAAACTAAGGTTTTGGCCCCGTTAGATAGAGTGTATGATAATGGGTATTGATCTTGATATACTTCTAATGGATCATTATATGAATGCAATTAATCTCTATATGAATCTCTACTATTTCCGAATAAATAAATATTATCTCTTTCTATGATTTGCCCAAATATAAGAAAGTAACTATGAAGAACGATTAATCATGCCAAGTAAATTCTTCTTATTCCTAAGTGAATTTATTAAACAAAGTTTAAAGCTTTGAGTCCTTGTTATTTATTCTTACCAACCCTAATTATTTTCCCAAATAAATCAAGGTGTATGGCTTTAATCAATGTTTGCAACCATTAATTATGAATGAAGAATAAATAAACCCTAATAATCCATTATGTGTATATCAATCACAACCCAATCACACAACACCCATCATTCGTTTCACAACCCTAGTAAGGGAATTTAGCTACTAATGACAAAGAACAAGAAATAAGAATTTGAAGAATTCATAATTGCTTACTTTGGAAGAAAAGAGGAATTGATAATACTTGAATTGATGTTTGAACCTTCAAAAACTAGAGAGTATTTAATGTTCTAAGCCAAAAGTCAAAATATAATAACTGATAACTATTAAAACCCTAAAATGGACTATTTATAGGTTTCAAAAACGTAAAATTACAGAATTTGCACTTAAGTCCCATGCGGTACTTATACGTTCCGTATAACTTTCCACGGACCGTACAAGACTTATACGACCTTCATCCAGTGTCTGCAGAGAATAATACAAACTGGCCTTCCACGGTCCGTGTAATGTTATAAGGCTCGTACAATCCTGCTCGTGAAGCATCTTCTAATATCGTCGCATCTACTTATACGGCCCGTGCAATATTTTACGGTCCGTATAAGTGTCCGTGGTTCAGCATCTATCCACTGTGACATTCTCTTACATTGCCACCCTTTGTACGACCAGAAATACGATCCGTGCAACTTTCTACGGACCGTGAAAATAAGCTTTAGTGCAACTTTTTTGTACCTTCTACCCCTTGAACCCGAACTTCCCGATTTACCTGAAACATGTCAAAAACACATCAATACAGCACATACTTGCCTAAAAACAAGTAAAACTTCTCGTAAAAGAGTATCAAATGTGCCATAATTTCCCGGCAGATCAGGAGTCAGTACGGATAAGAACAACATATACATAGGAGTGATGGAAAATGTCTGAAACATAAAAGCTAAACTCAGTATCTGAAAGTGCCTCTGCGGCGGATGCTATGCATGCTCTCTTTGAAAACATCTTACACATACATATATATATATATATATATATATATATATATAGAATACTGCCAGGATATATAGGCGCGGTGTTATCATCATCTCATAATCATCCCGCATCCAGGGTAATCTCATAATATGCCCACTACAGTGGTGTGCACATCTGCGTGCCTGTCGGGCTGACTATAGCATGGCGCGGTGTAAGAAAATAGTTGTATATATATATAACAAGGAGCTATTCTGAGAAACATAAGATCTCTGGAAGCCACAGATATAAAACATAAGAGGTCAAGGATACGCTAAATCCTATACCATCTAGGAGTAGAGTCTTTGGATCTCGCTTGCTTACTCTGTTCGTTCATAAGGTAAGGATCATGCCAAAAAGAATAGAAGGGATAGCCTTAACATACCGTGGAGCGTATCTAATCGTCCAACGTCTACTTCTCAAATTCGTAAGTCTACAAACAAGATAACATAGGACACCATTAGACCATTTACATCACTTACTATCCAATTCAACTAAAACATCAACAACAACATCCACAACCTCAATATCAATTCTTACATATCAAAATATTACCAAGTCTATGTCACGACCCGTCTAGGGGCCGTGACGAGTACCCGATACTTGTACCGAGCACCCCTTGTCTATCGTTTTACCTTTACCTCTTAGCAATCCATGTAAACAGAGCCATTTTGTTTTTTGAACATTAACATTAGCGGCGTCATTCTGAACATAGACTAATAAACTTCGTTATCACTTATACATCAACATTAGCATGCCAAAACACCATATACCTAACTATACTTAACTGACTGTACATATCTGTCTACGAGCCTCTAGACGTAGTACACTTATACATAGAAAGGGCTGAGTACTGCCATGCCCGAATATATATACACAAAATAGTACCAAGGAAGTGAGGCTCCGGAATAACTGGAGCACTGTCAACACTGCTGGTAGAGCTTCTAAGGATCAAATCCGCCTGTCTGCTGACCTGCGCGGCATGAAACGCAGCGTCCACAAGAAGGGACGTCAGTACGAATAGTGTACCGAGTATGTAAGGCATGAATAGTAATATACAGAAAATATGAATCATGTATAATGACATAAGAGAGTTACAACACATGTCCTGGGATAGAAACATAACCTGTATATATATATACCCTTGGCAGGTGCTATGCGTACTTAGCTTTCCTTTAAGAATCTTTCCTTGTTCATATACATATACATATAAAATAGGACATCTCATATTGCCGAGGCGTCGGCAGCCGATCCATTTAACCATAAATATACACATCCCGCGTCCGGGCATCCCGCGTCCGGGACGATATCATATCATGTAATGCCAACTGATCAGGTGGATATGCGTTCATAACGCTCTGCCCTTACCTCCATTTTCCCCGTATACACATGCATATATCATGTACATATATCAGCGTCTATAGCGCTCTAGCTCTTTTATCATGTACATATACGTGTGTCGTGTAGGTACATCAGCGTCTATAGCGCTCTAGCTCTTTCGTCATGTGCATGTTTTAAAAAAATATATACACATATCTTACATACATTTACATGTCTTATATGCATTTACGTATCCTATATACATATGTCTCATAGGCACGCAGGAAAGCCCAAAGAAGAATCATGTAGTCATCGGAGTGACGTAAGGTCGGTGACCTCCAATTATATTATAGAATACTCGTGATCGCTTTGTCTCACCTTGAAGGAACGAGTATTTTAAGGTGAGACTACCAACGGGGAATAATATTAAAGTAAACGTAGAATTAAATCGGGGCATCATAGATGACGGTTCATAGACTTTGAAATCTTTTAGAAAATAAAGTCATAGCTAGGAAATATAAATAAGATTCAAAAATTAGTTTATCATTTTCATGTTTACATAAGATACTTAGCTTAGTCATCTTAGTCATAGAGTCGTTCTGGTAGTACGTATCATAGGCATATTCTCTTATCTAACATCATTGTTATCATTATCGTCATGGAAGTGCCCTCGTTAGAGGAGTCATAGTATTTATCATTTGGTATTGAAATCGGGATCAAAGGTTCCCTTTGGATTCACTTCAAGTAAGTCAAGCAAGACTGTAAGGAAAAATCCGAGAGTAGCGGGCCCACCTCGGGCCGGATGAGGTAGCGTATACGATTTACGTATGTTATGTGTCATAGCGTTACTTGTGAGGGTCTTAGGGTAATCGGGTCCCATTTATACAAGTTCTAAGGGTGTAGGAGGTTTTTCCAACAATTGGCACACTTTCTAGTTCAATTCTATTGAACAAAAAGTGGAAAACTTTAGGTGCGGATTCTGGGGAACCGAGTTGTCCCCGAGGCTCGTACCCAACTTATTTCAACTAAGACATGCCATAGAAAGAAGGGTGAAGCCTTACATACCTCTTTCCGCTTCTTTTGCTATTCCGAATTCACGTTGCAATCTCGTCAAAATCTGCAAATTGGTCACATTTACCCAAACTTTCATTAGGGTACTTAGAGTTAGAATCTTAAGGAACCACTTGGCTACCGAAATTTCGGCAGCACTTCCTCTGTAAATATACCATCCTCAACATTCAACATAGCCAAATTCTCATCAATCACAATCCGGGAATTCAAACCCGGCCAAACTATTAACATAATTCAACAATCACACTAAAAATTCACATATTCCATTCAAGGTGCATTCCAACACTTCAATTAACATTCTACCTCCTTCAATACTCTCCAATTCCAATGAAACAACAATAACCTTATAATACATATATTCCAACAACATCATAGTAATACCATTACATGTCTTCCATACAAAAACATTATTTTCAATTTACACAAACTTCCAATTGCCAATACTTCACCAAACTTGTCAAGTCTTTATTTGCGATATAACATCTACAACACAACGATTAAGATATTAATTACAACTCGCTCATTATTCTTTCACAACTCACCAATATACACGACTATACATCAAGTATACACGGCCACATATACCATGCACACTCACACGGCTCCAACATGTATACACCACTACAATCTCTCCAAACTCATTCAACTTCCATTTTCCACATATCATTCACAACAATAACAACTAAACACTAATTAAAATAATTGAAGCATGACTCCCACACACATATATATATACACGGCCATATACTATATTTCTCTCCTTCATGAATTTCATCCATTTTAGCATACTACAACACATATAAACCATATATAACACATAAAACAAGATCAAAACTCACCTTTCTTCTTCAACTTCTCACTTGACTACAACTTGACAACTTGTATGATTTTGAATTTTTCATGCTCCAACAACAACTCCACCTTGTTAATCACCCTTTACTTGGTAGAAAATGATTTTTGGAGAATTTTTGCAAATTTTTCTTGTGAAAATTGCTCTTGGCCGAAATGGCCTTAAGTTTTTCTCCTCTCTCTCTTGTTCTTGCTTTTCTTGAAATTTCTAGAACATTATGTGGAATAAGATGACTTAGTCATCTTATTTATTGACCAAATTTTATTTAATATGGGCTTGGTCCATAACCATGGCCGGTTGGGCCTCACAAATTTGGGCCTTATTAGTTTTTTTGATTTTTTTGGGCCAACTCGGTTTGGTCCCGAGTTGGGCCTAGCCCACTGACCTTTCGACCTTAAAACGTTCATATCGCCTTGTACCGACGTCACCTGGGCACCCACGACCTATGGTTGGAAAGATAATTCAATTATCTACAACTTCTAGTTCTTGGTACTTTTCCAAATTCCAAACTTATAATACCGTTTCTTCCCCTTGAAGTCAGATCACCCGAAAACATTCTCTTAAAATATTCGTTTGGAGGACTTCCACTTTGATTTGGCCCAAGGGTCCTTCTTGAGTTGTGTTTAACTTCTCATATGTGATTCATATGAGTTTTCAGATGTCCCAAAAAAATCTCGATGTGTGGGTCCCATCTCAGCAAATAATCTGACGTTCAAAAATACGGGATACAACAGTCTATTCCAAATCCTCTCTCAAAACAACCCTTAGTCTCACCTTAACTCTTATTCAATTTATCACTTCCATAGTTATATTCCCTTTACTTAAAATCGCTAAAATTCTTGATAATAAGTCAAACACAAAGGTAAGAATCATGTACATACCTTGAAGGAGCAAGTATTCCAAGAACCAAATAACTCAAATTCCCAACCACATCAACATCAAAGAAGCTCTAGGAACAACCTTTTTCTTCAGTAGCTCGGGTTTATGGGGCTTGAATCTTGCTAAAATTCGTCCAATATGATAGAAAATGTTGGGAGAGAATATTTTAGGGTTTTCTCTAGTTTGGAGATAGGAAAAATAAGAATAAAATCATAGAGCTAAACATATATAGATGGATCAAGAAAGTTCCAGCGATGCGGGTCGATGGTAGGTCGACAGCGCGTCGATATGTCGACGGCTCGTCGACGTCCTCCGTTGACCTGACCCTTGAAAGTTCAGAGGCGGCGGAGCATCAACGGCACACCACGATGGCTCATCGACGTGTCGACGACCCGTCAATGGTGATTGGTTTATGCAGGCTCTCCTGAGTCACTCCGACACGCGTCGATTCTGTTCGTTCAACTTCTAATCCTATCGTATTGCAAAGAACACATACTTATACTTCGGGTACATGGGGTAAGACACTTAATATCTCAAAACTCAGGTACTGATCTCCATTTCAAGGGCATACTCAACTAGGAAACCATAGGATTTCTTATGACGAAAACGAGAGGCATAACATATCTAACCCAACTTCATACCCGAAGGTATACAAGCTTTCTCTGACGATATAATCTAAATATATGCTTCGCTATACGAAGTCTGACCAAGGGTAAGCCATAACCTACCTGGATAGCCGAACAGCAAACACCAACAAATCACTCTATAGCCTTGCCCTTCCGCTAATTATCAGAACCAAAGTAGTCTAGGCATATTCGAAATCTAAATTAGAAATCATGAAGAAATTTACTAATATTGCAACCATTCAATTTAGGTCAAATCCAGCTCTAGAATTTGAGAAAATGGAGCCCACAAGGTCAAAATGGAAAAATCGAAAGAAAAATATCAAATTAAGCACTTGGTGATCATAACCCAACCACTAATTGCTGATTTAACTCAAGGATTTGCCTAATTTCGAAGTTGAAGCAAAACCCCCAAATTTGGGTGTAAACCCTAACTCTTTGATTCCGAAATTCAACGCTAATAATGGAAGATATATGACTAAAAATCTTAGATTCATCAAAATCTAGCATAAACCCCATCAATTTCATCATTAATAAGCCTAGATAGAATATTCATCAAAACCCACTTTTAATTTTCCATAACTAAGGGATTGATAAGGGAAAGAAGAATCTATGATGATTAGGAGTAATGAAATAATAAAGGGATTAGCAAGATTTACCTCCAAGAGTTTTCTCCAATAATCTCTAAGAACAGATCCCATGAGCTCTAATTTCGAAATGGGAATAAATGATAGACTAAGGGCTCATTTAAAACACACTTAATGAAATAACAGGCCCGTTACCATCACGGCGGTAACGAGACCGCAACGGTGGCGCCGGTACAGTGCCCAGAAGACCGCCCCAGTAGTATGGGCCAAAACATACTTAGCCGCCCCAGCGGTCAACCCGCCGCGACAGCTGCGTCGCTGGGATGGCACTAGTGTCGCCTATGCGGGCACGTACCAGAATTCACCAGATTTTTCTGAGTCTCAACTGAAATCCCTAACCACTCCCGTGACTATCTGCTCATAACCCACATAGATAGACCCATACAAAAATACGCTACGAACGCATCCGTGGCCTCGGAATTTCCAACAGAGGTCTCGTTGACTGAGTCAAACCCCCATACATCTTTACAAATTCCCAACCCAAGTCCCAAAATGCATCCGAGTGCATTAGGAACCCAACAATATATACATAAGTTATAAATGACCATACAGATCTCTCAGAATCGACAGATTTCTGAAAAATATCCGTTTACCCAAAAAGTCAACTTTAGCTCAACTCTTTTCAAGAAAAGCCTATATTTCACACAAGTTTACCGAATCCGATCTAGACACATCAGGAAGCATATCACCGGTCCCCTCGGGTCTTAAGTGAGCCAATCAATGCTTGAAAAGGGGTGAAAATGCTGAAAAGTCTATAACGACCAAATGGGTTATTACATCAGATACCAATTGAACCATCGCTCGTCCTCGAGCGAATAAGAGAAAAGGAGCGAAAAATACCCGAATCCGTAAACAACTGGGGATATCGGCTACGCATATCGGACTAGGTCTCCCATGTAGCCTCCTCAATAGGGCGGTGCTTCTATTGCACCTTCACAGAAGCAATCTCTTTCGACCTCAACTTTCGAACCTACCTATCCAAGATCCCAATCGGCTCCTCATCATAAGTCAAATTCTCATCAAGCAATATAGAATCCTAACGAACAATGTAGGTACCGTCGGCACGGTACTTCTTCAGCATCAAATATGAAAAATTAGATGAACTCCTGCCTAGCCTGGCGGCAATGCCAACTCATAAGCTACATCACCCATACGGTCAACAATCTTAAATGGACCAATATACCTGGGGCTCAACTTGCCCCTCTTACCAAACCTCATAACACCCTTCATGGGTGAAACATTTAATAGAACCTGGTCACCAATTGCAAACTCCAAATCTCGGACCTTTCGGTCTGCACACATCTTTTGCCGACTCTGAGCTGCCAAAAGTTTGGCCTGAATAACTCTCACTCTATCAAGGGACTCTCCCAACAGATCTACACTCCAAGGTCGAGCCTCGAACCCATTAAACCAGCCAACCGGAGATCTACATCTCCTACCATATAAAGCCTCAACTGGCACCATGCCAATACTCGAATGATAACTGTTATTGTATGCAAACTCTACTAATGGTAAGTGCTGATCCCAATGACAGCCAAAATCAATAACACACACTCTCAATATGTCCTCGAGCACCTGAATGGTCCGCTTGGACAGCCATCGGTTTAGGGATGGAAAGCTGTACTGAGATCCAATCAGGTACCCAACTACTCATAAAACGCCCTCCAGAATCGGGAAGTGAAGATAGTACCCCGATCAGATACAACAGAAATAGGAATCCCGTGCAATCTCATAATATCCTGAATATACAACTTGGATAACTTCTTTGCGGTATAGGAAACCTGAACTGGAACAAAGTGAGCGAACTTAGTCAACCAATCAACTATCACCCAAATAGAGTCAAACTTGCCCAGGGTCTTTGGAAGACCCGTAACAAAATCCATGGTAATCCTCTCCCACGTCCACTCGGGAATAGGCATCCTCTGAAGCACCCCACCGGGTTGCTGGTACTCATACTTTACCTGCTGATAATTTCCACACATAGCCAAAAATTAACTAAATCTCTCTTCATCCGATGCCACCAATAGTGTTGTCTCAAATCGTGGTACATCTTAGTCGCCCCCGGATGAATAGAATAGCGACAGCTACGAGCCTCAGACAAGATCAACCGAATCAAATCACCAACATGAGGAACGCACACGCGCCCTCTAATCCTCAAAATACCCTCAGAATCAATCACGGTCTCCTTGGCCTCACCCCTCAAAAATCTATCTCGAATCTTGCTCAACTGAGCATCTCAAACTAATGAGTCCTGATCCGATCCAATAAAGACGACCTCGTCTCTATACAAGCAAAACTCCTGCCTGGGGATGAAATATCAAGGCGATCGAAACTGTTGGCCAGAGTTTGAACCTCCATGGCCAACGCACCTCGGAAACAATCTATCGAGAAAAACTCCCCATACTCACCGCCTTGCAATTCAAGGCATCATCCAGCACATTAGCCTTCCCTAGATGGTACAAAATAGAGATGTCATAGTCCTTCAGGAGCTCCATCCATCGGCGTTGCCTGGAATTAAGATCTCTTTGAGTAAACACATGTTGAAGACTACAGTGATAGGTGAAGACTTCACAATGGACACCGTACAAATAATGCCTCGAAATCTTCAAAGCGAAGACTACAGCCAACAACTCCAAATCATAGGTAGGGTAATTCTTCTCTTGAATCTTCAACTGACGGGAAGCATAAGCTATCACTCTACCCTCCTGCATCAACACAAAACCCAAACCCACATGAGAGGCATCACAATAGATCGCGAACTCCTTACCCTCCATGGGTAATGCCTAGATCAGGGTTGTCGTCAAAAGAAGTTGAGATTTGAAAGGTATCCTCACAATTATCTGACCACTGGAAGAGAAACTCCTTTTGAGTCAATCTGGTCAAACATGAAGCAATAGCAGCAAAACGCTTCACGAAGCGACGGTAATAGCTAGCCAAACCCACAAAACTATGAATCTCAGTAACAATAGTAGGCCTCGCCCAACCCCTCACAGCCTTAATATTCTGTAGGTCAACTATAATCCCATCCTTAAACACAACATGGCCCAATAATGCTACAGACTCCAACCAGAACTCACACATAGAAAACTTAGCAAACAGGCTATGTTTCTTCAACAACCTAAGAATAGAATGAAGATGGTTATCATGATCCTCTCTACTCTTGGAATAGACTAAGATATCATCAATGAACACAATCACGAAGGAATCAAGGAATGGCCTAAAGATGCCATTCATCAAAGTCATAAATGCAGCCAAGGCATTAGTAAACCCAAAAGACAACACCAAAAACTCATAGTGTCCATATCTCGTCCGAAAGGCTGTCTTTGGAATATCCTCCGTGTCACGACCCTACTAGGGGCCATGACGGGTACCCGGATCTGACTACGGAGCACTACTCATTCTACTACTCATCATACTTATCTTGCCTTCATTTATTATTCCTTACACCGCTAGCCATGAGGAGGAATCATTTTCACTTTTAAAACATATCTACATTAATATACATAAGCCCTTTGGCTGTCAAAATGATATACAAAATTACCACGTAGTCATCATGGGACATCTACTACCCATATGTATGTATCTACGAGCCTCTACTAGAGTAAGACATAAGGACAAGATAGGACCCCGTCGTGCCCAAAATATATACACAAAATAATATATCGAAATGGCACCTCCAGAATAATGGAGTGCTCCTATAAGTCTGCTGAGTAAATCCTAGGGATCTGCACCGTCTCCCTGTCGACCTGTAGGCCTGAACACAATGTCCAAAAAGAAAGGACGTCAGTACGAAATATGTACTGAGTATGTAAGGCACGAGTAGTAACATAAATAAAACGTGAAGGACATCATAAGATAAAAGACCAAGTAATACCTTTTGAGATATTCATCATACTTTCTTTACCTTTTCTTAGGAATCGTGGAATGCACATACATATATATATATCCTAGTATGTACATTCCACGATTAATCTGCTCATACGCATTAAACATTATTCGTATTTGGCCACGTAGTGGCTCGACAATATTCGTATTCGGCCATGTAGTGGCTCGACAATATCCATATTCGGCAACATAGTGCCTCGACAATATCTGTATTCGGCCACATAGTGGCTCGACAGTATCCGTATTCGGCCACATAGTGGCTCGACAGTATACGTAATAGACCACATAGTGGTTTGACAGTATAACATATATGTCATCCGTACCCGACCATAATAAGGCTCGGTATATCCCATTATCATCATTCCGAAGTCTTTTATCAATATCATCTTAAGAGTCTTGGAAATCGCAAACTCTAGCTTTTCTTAGGAGTAGTACATTTCAGACATTTTAACTGAATTCGTAATAAGGGAATTATGCTTCTATATCCCCTGGAAAGCACAATTATTTTCGCTATCATGATCCTCATTACTTTTATGTCTTACTTTTGAAGAAAACGATAACATAAGACAAGGACAACTATCATGAATATGACGAAGACTCGTACGGTAAGCTCAATCATCCCATGAGCACATGTGGAACTTTAGTCTTTGGGTATCACTGGGAGGGCAATTACCATCATAATCGTTGTCATGAAGAACATTCCTCAACATTATCATGATGGCCTTAAGAATCATGAAAGCCTAACATTTTAGGAGTAAGGAAAATGTAGAACACAAGCGTGAGGTCACAACATAGGAATTACCATTATAAAGATCACTATTATTTATATCGCAAGATTTATGAAAGTTGTGGGTCTCTAGTGTTGATGGGCTTAGGTGCGTTGTGAGTGTCGTATGTAGTTTGAAAACTATGGAATCATCACCATTATCATAGAACATATCTCATCTCTGGCTCATAAGAAAACTCTTAATAATCATGGAATGCATGGGAGATACATTACAGGGGTCATGGCTTAGGAAGGAAAAAGGCCTAGCCTCATAAGGTAGGTCTAGCAATAATGAATAACATCAAGGAGTCGTACAAGGATCATTAGATTCGTAGAATGTCATGTCATATTGTTAGCATGAATTTCGTGAAGATATCGTATCATAGGCTTTAGAATCTCTAGACTTAGGCTCATCGTTACCATTATCGTATTCATAACATATCCCTTATTCTTTTATCTCATAAGAAGCTCTGCATAACGTTGACTCATATTTTCCGGAATGTAAGAAAGTCATGGAGAGATAAAGAAAGTCATGTCATAAGAATCATGCCTTAGAAAGAAGGGACTAGCCTTACATAACTTTTTGTTTACCTACTTTATCACTTGAACATTCCCCTCTAATATTCACATTCGTACCTTCAAGAGAGTTCATACTAATATTAGATAATCGAAAACATATGCATGTTTAAACTAAGGCTAGAGAAAATTGGGTAGCATCTCCTTTGTTTATACAATGTTATCCATATCATATATCAACTCCCAAACATCAATAACAATATTCATAATATCATACTCAACAATGTTTGTCAACCATACATTATTCGATTCCCCTACTTCCTTTTCAAGGGCATCCATAACCATGGTCATAATACAATATTACATTCATACTCATATAATGTTCCTCCAATGTCCTTAATATCATTTATAACATTTTTATAATCACATCATATCAAAAATCATGACTCATACTAATCTATTACTCAAAAATGCCACTATTCTGATATTTGTAACCTATCTTCTACCTCCTTCCATAATCCAAGTCTTTCAACCCCTCAATAGTCTAAATAACATGGAAGAATCATAAAACTTACCTTTGATTGGGTAGGATCATGTTTGGATGAAATTACTTCAATTGAGGAAAAACCCTAGCTTCAATCCAAAGAAATTCTTGACTTCTAGCAATCCTAAAGAGCTTCCTTGCACTTGATTTCCTTGGATTAATGATGTTGATATTTGATTTTCCTTGGATTTATGTAAATGGAGTGTGGAGAAGGCTCTAGAGGTGTGGAGAGGGTTTTTGGGAGTGTTTGGGGTCTGTGGGTGAAGAAAAATGAAAAAAAAAACGAAGTGGGCCAAATATATGTAACTTGGAACTTTTCCACCGACAACAACTTATGGTGGACATACGGTTCGTATGTCATACTTGCGGCCGGTATGTCTGACCATATGTTGGCCAAAATTCTGCACAACTCTCTGATGTTGTTTTACACCTCTCAGAAATGACATACGGTCTGTATGTCACTTTTACGGTCCGTATGTTGGGCCGTATCTCTGCCCAGTCGACAAACTTTCACAAAAAGTACTTTCTTTGATTATCTTAGCCTTGGAACCTTTAGGGTACATGCTAAATGATTGTCAAAAGTCTTTCTTTAACTTGATAGGGGTATCATAGTCTCTCTGGACTTACATTAGTTTGCTTACAACGTAATCGACGTAGAAATTCTCAAGGTGTAACACTCCGCCCTTATCCTCAACTGGTGGTAGCCTTAACGCGAATCTATCTTCAAATACACTGAAGCACCCTGAAGTTGGTCAAACAGATCATCAATACGAGGCATAGGTGTCACGACCCAGCTAGGGGCCATGACGGGTACCCAAGGCTAGCCACCGAGCACCACTCGTGCTACTACTTATCTTGCCCTTTTAATGGTCTTTTATCGACTTTATACTCAAATTTTAGGAAAATCCTATTTTTCATGGAAACATAAGTACCCTTTTATATACATTTGCCTCTCGGCCATCAAAATAATATATACATATAGTAGCATTTCGTGAGACTATCTAACCCACACTACGCATCTACGAGCCTCTACTAGAGAGCTATACATAAGGACAGGACAAGACCCCATCATGCCCAAAGACACATATACATGAATATACACAAGAGAATCGTCATAAGCACCTCCGAACAAAGGAGTGCTTTCAATCAGTTGCAGCTACTGCTAGTCTGGGTCGAGCTCTCCTCCCTGTCTACCTGTGGGCATGATCACAGCGTCCAAAGAAAACGGACGTCAGTACGAATATTGTACTGAGTATGAGAGGCATAAACAAAGAAATATGGCAATGATATACAAGATGTATCAATATGGAATAACTGTATCTGACTGTCAAGTGTAAAAAAAGTAATGCATGCTGGCTTACTCATAGTCATCATCATGTCATGTGTGCATAATTATATAAGTTGCCCGCCCATATAGGTACGGTACGATAATGCATAAGTTGCCCGTCCATATCGGATCAGTGTGATAATCATAACATTATCCTGCGTCCAGGCCTCCCGCGTCCGGGGTATCATCTCATGCCACCCACTAGTGGTGTCTGCCCATGCCATTTGGCCATGGTGTATCGTGTAGCTGCCCGCCTTAGCGGTGACTGCCCGGCCAACTAGGCGCGGTGTTATATCATCATCATACATACTCATCATAATATGCTTATCGTAACATACTTATCATAATACATGCATAAGGCTTATGAACAACTTTACTTTATCGGGGTGACGTCAGGTCGGGATCCCCCGATTTCATTATAGAGCAATTATCGACATCCTGCCTCACCTTGAAGGAACTAACATATAAGGTGAGTGTGAGCATTAAATAACATCATGCAATTTTTGGATCATCATATCATATCTCTTATCTTATATTACCATTCATAGATATAGGCTTTGAGCTTTCCGGAACATAGGAACTCATGAAGAGGAGGAAAATTATGCTATGAGATTCATGCCACTAGAAAGAAGGGACTAGCCTCACACACCTTTGACGTTTAACTAAGCTATCGTTTGCTTGATTTCCTTTGATGTCACGTCTCTACCTTCAAGAGAGAATTCATACCATCTTTAGCCAATCGACGAGAAGAACGCGCTACTATTTCTAGGGAAAATTGGACAACACTTCCTTTGTTTATACTACTTTTCCCATATTCTATATTAACTCCCAAACGCTCACAACAACATTCACAATATTGTATTCAACAGTCATCATTTATCTACATTTACCACATTCCACCATTTTTCTCCAATTTCTCCACATTTGTGGGTTTTAGCTCATCATCACCTTTTCTCATACATCACACCTATTTCATGGTCTACACGTCATTTATAACATATTTATACTCCCAACTCATCAACATTCATAATGCAATCCAACTATCATTCAACTATGACACTATTCACATTTTATGACCCATTTGCTACACTCTTCTATAATCCAAGTGTTTCAATGTATTAATGCTTCAATAATCATGATAAGGTCATCAAACTTACCTTGGGTAGTGTCGGAACAAGCCTTGAGCAACAACACTCTTTTATGCCAAAAACCCTATTTCACTTCCTTTGCAATTTCTTGGTGTAGATGAACTTTGATGAGCTTCACACCCTTGGTTCCATGGATTTCATGTAGTTGACCACTAATTTCCCTTAAATTCTTGTGGATGAAATGTTTGGAATGTTCTAGAGTTCTTTTGAGTTGTGTAGATGAGAAATGAAATGAAAATGAATGAAAAGGGCCCCTTATATTAATCACAAAATCTGATTTTTATGAACAGTAGTCAGGATGCACAGTGGCCGTAAACCCAGTATACGGGCCGTATTCTGGTTTATGGTCTGTCCTTCATGATCGTATTTAAGCATATCAGAAACAGAAAGGTTTGCTGGAGTCATGGTGGTTTACGGTCACAGTTTACGGGCCGTATTTCGATTTACGATCTGTATACTGAGTCGTATTTAACCATTTCGTCATTTGGCAAAAATTTGAAATTTTTGGAATGTTGAAGGACGATGGCAGTTTACGGTCCGTATTTTATTTTACGACCAACTGGGTCGAAGTGCAAATCTATAACTTTCTCATTTCCAAAATTCATAAATAGTCATCCCCTACTTAGTAAAACATCGCACACTGATACACTTCATTGGTCTACTCGTTGTACGTTCACGGAGAAATTTCCGAGGTGTAACACTCTCTCCCCCTTCTGGAACATTCGTCCTCGAATGTTAAAACACTCGGGATTCTATGAAAATTTCGCCAGAGTTTCCCCTGTAATTTGGCACTACCAACCTGTCACAACAACCCATAATATCATCGCCTCACAGGGCTACATCACAACATCGACATATCTATGGCCACACACGACCCAAAGAATGAAAAAAAATAAACATACATACCTTATATCGCTGGCGTTTCATCTTGAATCTCTCCTGGAGGTCGAAATAAATGCGGACTCTTAGAATTTATACTCTATTCCGCTTCCCAAGTCATTTCTTCCCGGTTATTGTTTCGCCAAAAGACTTTAACTGAAACCACCTCTTTGTTTCGGATTTTTCACACTTGCCTATCGAGGATAGCAATAGGCACTTCTTCATAGGTTAGCTTTTCCGTTACTTGCACATCATCTATCGGAACAATCTTTGTGGGATCCCCAATACACTTGTGGAGCATCGAAACGTGGAAAACTGGGTGGACTGATTCAAGCTCCGAAGGCAAAGCCAATTGATAGGCTACATGACCCACCTTGCGGATAATTCTGTATGGTCCAATGTATCTAGGGCTTATGTTACACCTCGTAAAAATCCTCCGTTGTTGTCCAAGTGAATGGACCCGCGAGGAGTACGAGTATCCGATGTTTTCATCAGTAAGAAATAACATTTGACGACCCTAAGTAAGATTCCGAAGGCAATTGCAATAAGAGATAGGTTATGCTCCATAATGAATAATTAAAGGTTTCGGAAATGTGAAAAGTTGCAGGTTTGCATTCTGGCCAGTTGGTCGTAAAGTGAAATATAGACCGTAAAGTGGTATACGGTCCGTAAACTGCCATGTCGTATTTTGGCTTCCAAAACTTCAGCTTTCTGCCAAATGATCAAATGGTTAAATACAACCTCAAATACAGACCGTAAAGTGGTTTACGTCCCGTAAACCATGATCGTACATCACCATGTTTTAGCCTGAGTTTCTGGTTCTGATATAATTAAATACGACCACGAAGGACGGTCCGTAAACTGGAATACGGACCGTAAACCAAGTTAACGACCACTGTGCACTTCAAATCAGATTTTTAAGTCATTAAATAAGGGGACCAAGGCTTATTTCATTTCACTTCTACATCACACCCCTTCTCTCTAGAACATCTCTCTACATATATTGCACAAGAATTCAAGGATATTTGGTGAACAACAACATAAATCAAGGGAATGAAGTGTAAGAAAACCATCAAGATCATCGAAGGTCAAGAAATCCAAATGGAGATAAACTAGGGTTTTGCTCAAAGTGGAGTATTATCAACTAAAGCTTGTTCCTACAACATTTAAGGTAAGATTCATGATATTTCTATGTTGTTTAAGGTAGTTAAGAGTTGAAATACTTGGATTGTAGAAGAGTATAAAAACATGAGTCACGAATATGGAATAGTGTCATTTTGGGAAATAGTATGAATGGACCTATGGGTCTTGATGTATTGTGATGTAAATACGATATAAATGATGTTGAGAACATGAGATGAACAATGTATGTAAATGGACGTCGTGTGTGTTATGGCCATGGTTATGGATGAATTGAATGTAAGTCTAGAAATATGGATAATATGAATGAGGAATGGCTATTGTTATGGCATCATGAATTTGTTATTGACGCTTGGGAGTTGAGATACGTTATGGAGGAGACGCTATCCGATTTTCTGTAGCTTTATTCATATATGCTAGCTATCAATTCTAATGATAGCATGACTTCAATGAAGGTAGAAACGCTAGCATTGGATGAGGACGCGCAAGTGTAGAATAGTGCAACGGAAAGGTATGTAAGGCTAACCCTTCTTTCATAAGGCATGGTTCTTGGGCCAAACATCTAAATATTCCATAAGTCTATGATGTCTCATTAATGATTCGATATTCCGAGCTATTAAGCTCACGATTCTTGATGTGCTACGATTGTACCAAGTTCCTCGTATGACGAGTAAGCCCATAAAGATAAGTGTGATGAATGATGATAATAGCAATAATGATAACGATGACGATGAGGATAGTAATGATAATAGTAAAGATGCTTATGAGCTAGATGTATGCATGCCCTTGTATGGCTACTATGAAACACCGAGCTTATATGGCCTGGTAGTATATGTATAGATGTATATGTATGTATGTTTACGTAACGCGCGGACACCACTGCAGTTGGGTATGGACACACTGACCCTTGGTAGGGCCAGGTATGTGTAACACTGAGCCTTGGTTGGCCAGGTATGTATGATCACCGAGCCTATATAAGGTCGGGTATGTGAAACACCGAACCTACATGGTCGGGTATGTTATATAAGGATATGTATGAAACACCGATCCTACGTGGTCGGGTATGCTATGTATATGACATGATTATGTATATGATATGATATAACTATGTGTATGAATGTGAATAAGGGTATGTTTAGGAATACGAGCACAAATATGGTACGAGTACTATTGTGGAATACGGACAATGATGTATGTACACAAATACGTATTAGAAATGGAAAGTTCCTATGAAAGGCAAGTAAGTGTGTATGACGATGATACTGCCATCTCCCATTCTATGCTATTTCTTATGTTGCTATTTGTGCTTCTATGTTGATGTTGATCATGCTTTACATACTCAGTACATTCTTTGTACTGACGTCCTTTTGTTTGTGGACGCTGCGTCATGCCCGCAGGTGCACAGGGAGACAGGCTTGATCCATAGCTGCTTTCTCAGAGACTACATAGCAGAGCTCCATTTCGTTCGGAGCTATAACTTTTGGGTACTTATTCTTTTGTGTATACAATTATGGGCATAGCGGGGCCCTGTCCCGCTCAAGTGATATGTTATACTCTTCTTAGAGGCTGGTAGTCACGTGTATATGGTTAGACATGTCCGGCTTTGTCGGCCTATATTTTGTATATCTTTTGGTAGCCTTGTCGGCCTATGTACATTTGACATGGCCTAGATGCCAAATATGATTTAAAGGCATTGTTGTCCAATGGGTCTAGCATGATGAATGAGTAGAATTATGCGTTTAATTATGTAGCTCACTTAGATGTAAGCATAAGTGTGAGATAAGGGGCGCCCGGGTGGGCTAGCACCGGGTGCTCGTCGTGGCCCTCTAGACGGGTCGTGACAAAAGTTGTATCAGTGCAGTTCAGTCCTAGAGTGTGTCTACGAGTTGTCTCTAGTAGTGTCTTGGTTATGGGTGTGTTGCACGCCACACTTATAAACAAGAAACTGCGGACATTATTCGAATGATTGACCTTCTTTATTCATAAGAATCGTGCGATAGAGCTATGATATAAGAAATTCTTGTTCCTTTATATACCTTTCGAGGGCCGAAAATCTCTTGACATCGTCGCAAGGCCTAACCATTCTTTCCCTTACATCACATTCCTCGCCGTGGTCACTATCCTTTTATCCCCACTTATCGAACCCTATTCTCTGACCCCACACATTCCTCTTTTGTTCCATACTGCCACACTTTATCCAATTCGCTTGCCTACCTTCAAATTTTTACCCAAATAGTCCCGTGATTGCCCATCGTCTCTCTCGGAGGCTTCACTCACTCATGTTTCTTACTTTTTACTTTTTCGACACTTTGATCTCCTTACCTTCCATATATTCACTTTCTTTCTTTTCCAATTGGCATTTCATTCGAACTCTCCAAACCTAACCTTTAGTGAAAATAACATCGGCTTACCTGATAACATTTGTCACTTGAACTTTACCACCCCGTTTGATCAATACCTTCAATATACCGCAACGTCGGTTGCTGGGATACACATACCCGCTGATACAACCACTTATGGGATATCACACGCATTCATATATATAATTTCTAACGCCTTGCTTACAAATATTTCCAAACGCTACTTAACTCATCCTAAGTCTAGAGCTGTGATGCACCTCCTTTCTTTTCACCGATCTAGTCCGCCTCGTCCTACTCGACCTCTTAAGGTTTCCAACCACTCCGCATATTCCAATTTCCCTTAGGCTACTCTAGCTTCTCATTTGTCTCTTATGTCTAAATTCATAGAACTTTTAGTACACTTCCCAGGGGGTCACCCATCCTAACATTTCTCTCACCCCAGCACGCTTAACCTTGAAACTCTGATGACATCCGGTGCGTTAATGCTGGCGTGATCACATTTACCTCACCGCATGACCTTCATCGCATAATCTAGAGCAAGCTGAAGTCTTGACATATTCCAAAACGTTCTCATAACACATCTCCCTCCGAATTAGAAAGGGTCTCTTACTCTTCCAACTACATGATTACTATTTTGGCCCTTTCAATCCTCAATATTCATCTTTTACCTATATGTATGACTACCTTTCATCTTAGATTTCCAAATTCCCAATGGTGGAGAAAACACCTTGGTCACCGTTAGTTATAAATACTTGGTTATCGGCCCCTTTGGATTTCCGCTCGCCGCTATTAAGTAATAATCTACAGGAAATGCACATACATAGAAAATTCAAATAAAGGCGAATATACCTGTAGTCGATCGGTCTCTAGTTTGATCTGGTGGACTATAAGGTGAAATTTACTCCTCATCATCGTCTACCCACCATCTGCTCGTCTAGCCTTCGTCATCTCTCTCATCTGAATTCGAGGGATATACATAACCGGGTAACTCCTGGTTTACCGACGGCCAGGATAGGGGGCTGGAGTAATCCGTAGCACTCACCGGGGAGGCTGGTCTGACATAGTGCTCTGCCATAGGAGCAGCTGGCAGGGCCTCGGGAATCTCCTCCTCCGGTGTCTCTGACGAATACTCAGACGAATCTGTATCATAGGTGTCCTCTGGGGGGTCCTCCTCCCTGGGAGTCAAGAACTCTAGAGGAATCGTCGCTGGGTCCTCTGAGGGATCAGTCTCAATAGAATAACTGAGGCTCCTCCTACTTGGTCCTGGAGCCTGGGGTCCTGGAGATACTCTAGGGGCCTTCTTAGCACCCCACTATCTGAAGCTGATCTCTTCATCTCTCGTCAGTCTATACTTACCTGCAGGAAAAAGGATCAGAAGCGATCTTTCCTAGACTCTGGCTCTGTCGCACAATCTAAGATAGAAGGAAAGGTCAATGATTCCTAAATGCCCTGCAGCCTCCTGTTTATAAATGTGTCCGACTTCACACCCATAAACAGGACTCTACCGGACACGGTCTGTAGACAATTCCTAGGACGAACTGCTCTGATACCACTTTTGTCACGACCTAAATCAATGGGCCGCAACAAATGCCCGACCATTGCTGGTCAAGCACTCCTATGACTGCATTTACTTCTCACTGACTATCCTGGGCCCATACACAATCTGTAGCTGAGCTGGACTGTCTCCCGAACAATCAACATATGAAACACCGTACCGAGAACTCACGGCCAACGTATACATATAAGTATAAACACTGAGAATAACATCATGAGCCAATTTGGCCGCCACACATATATACTGAACAACAAAATACACGCCGCCGAGGCTGTATAATAACACGACTACATATCACTGTCTACAGACCTCTATGGAGTACAAACTGTAGAAATGACAGGACAAGGCCCTGCCGTACCCATATATGTACGTAACAAAATGGCATACCAAACAGACTGAAGCTCCGGATCAATGGAGCATACCGACTGCCGCGGAGGGAAGGTCCTACTGCTGCGAATCTTCTAACTGGCTACTTGATCTTGCGGGCATGAACGCAACGTACACAAGAAGGGACGTCAGTACGAATAATGTACCGAGTATGTAAGGCATGAATAGCAACATAGTAAGGGATGTAAAGTATGAATAGTAACAAAATGGAAATATAGAGCATATCGTGAGATAAAAGAGTAACCCGTACATATGAGTGCCTCTTAGGGCGGATGCCATGCATGCTCAGCTTTCTTTGAAAAACATTTTTTGTTCATATATACAGAAAATATGCCGAGGTGTCGGCTCTGATCCATTTAGCCACATGTGTCCCGCGTCCAGTCATCCCGCGTCCGGGATGATAAGTTACACCAACTGATCAGGTGGAAATGCGTCTATAGCGCCACATGTGTCCCTTTTTCCCTATATTCCCCATATACGTATACATATATCATATAAGCAGCATGCAGGATAGCCCAAGAAAAGCTATAACTCTATCGGAGTGACGTAAGGTCGGTAACCTACGATTATTTTATGGAATAATCATCATCGCTCTATCTCACCTTGAAGGAACAATTATTTTAAGGTGAGACTATCAATGAAGAATAACATCAAGAGAAAACATAGAATAAGGTCATAAATCTCATAAGGCGTCAATTCATATACTTTGAAGTCTTTGGAAAATAGAGTCATTATCAAGGAATAAAATTGAGGATCAAGAAATAGCTCAATATTCTCATTCATATTGAATCTACAACTTGAGACTTTCAAACATGAAACCATTTGTCACGACCCAACCCCGTAGGCCGTGACTAGTACCCGATCTGGGCACCCAAACACATATATCCAATGCTATCTCAAGTGTTATCAAACGCATTCAAGTATAAAGCAGAAGCCATCAAGGCTATATTTCAAATTTAGAAAATTTCCAGAAAGATTTTGGCAGAGTTTCCTTTGTTTTACAGACTATCCAAACTAACCCTGCGCACAGAAAATACCAGCAAAGGCCACACCGGCCAACAAAGCAACATATAAACGTATGCGGACCGGCCGCCGCGGCGAATGGGGTCGCCCCAAACACAACATATACACACATCCGTACAGAAAGACCCTAACCCACAAACATATCTACAGGCCTCTAACAGACATACAGAGTCATATGACGGGACAGGGCCCCGCAGTACCCGGAGTTGCCATACATACAGAATATACAGAAGGCAGAAGATATATATACCAAAAGTACACGCTCCGGACCAAAGGAGCTCTTCAAAATAGCAGAATCTGAGCCTTAGACTGGCGGCGTATCTTCAGGTGCGTCTGTACCTGCGGGCATGTAGCGCAGCCCCCGAAGAACCGGGGGTCAGTACGAAGAATGTACCGAGTATGTAAAGCAGAAACATAACAAACATAATCATAGCATGAACCGGAAGCACAGAAATATAACGGACAGAACCATAAATCAAACGGACGGACAGAATCACAATCCCGACAGACGGACAGACAGAATCATAATCCGTCGGACAGACAGAATCATACATAGGGTACAGAAACGTGGTCGCCACTCCTGCCTTTGGCGCCACAACACATAATATTTCAGAAGATTTCATATCTTCGAACATCTCCGTCACATAACACATCATATCATAACCACGGTAACCCCGGGGACAGATCACACGCCGGGAAACCGGACACATCATACTTCGTAACATATACACGGTAACCGGGGACGGACATATACCGCAGTACCCCGGAACCGGACACATCATACTTCGGAATTCATACTTGGGACCCGACCCCCGACAAGGGACTCGGCGGCCCATCCGCATGATATAAACCGGTGAAAGGAACCATAGCACATACACGAACTGACTAATGAGAAACCACATTCTTACAAAGAAGTGAACGCGAGCAAGATAGGGGCCATAGCAAGAGGGCCAGATCTTCAGGTCCGATGAGTGAGGCAGGCACAGGCAGCAAATGTCCAGGCACTCAGGCTATTCTATGTCTAGCGCGCCTCCACTGTTTTCAGCCTAGAGATTTGACAGATCTACTCGTTCCGGGCTGAGTCTGAGTTTTTCAGGGTCCCCGTTTAGAGGTGATTCGGGTCAGGCGAGGCCACCCGTGCCACGGTATTCCCAGTGTGGGAAGTTGCATTGGGGTCAATGCCGATCAGGTTCAGATGGTTTCTATTCATGTGGTCGACCAGGGCATATCATGCGTGATTACCCCTCAGTTCATAGTAGAGGTAGGACCCAGCCTGCAGGGTCGGTAGCTGGATCTTCGGCATCCGTACGCCCTATGGGGCCAGGTTCACATGAGCCAGTCGGCCATGGTAGAGGCAGAGGGAGAGTTCGCAGTTCTAGCGGTCCTCAGCACCGTGTTTATGCTTTGGCTGGACGCCAAGATCTCGAGTCTTCTCCTGACGTGGTCACAGGTATATTATCGGTATTCTCTCATGATGTATATGCTTTGATTGATCCGGGCTCTACATAGTCATATGTTACTCCATATATTACGGGTCGATTTAGGGTCGAACCAGAGTTGATCAAACCTTTTTAGGTGTCTACACCCGTGGGTGAATCGGTAATAGCTAGCCGGGTATATAGAAATTGTGTAATTATGATTTGTGATTGTCGTACCATGATTGACTTGCATGAGCTAGAAATGGTGGATTTTGATGTTATTATGGGCATGGACTGGTTGGCTTCTTGTTATGCCAATGTTGATTGTAGAATTAAAATGGTTCGTTTCCAATTTCTAGGAGAACCAGTTTTAGAATGGAAAGGGAATGCGGCGTCACCAAAATGTAGGTTTATTTCCTATCTAAAGGCAAGAAAAATGATCACAAAAGGTTGAATTTATCATCTAGGTCGGGTTCAAGATGTAGAAGCTGAATCGCCGACTCTTCAGTCAGTTCCCGTAGTAAATGAATTTCCGGATGTGTTCCGGGAAGAGCTTCCAGGCCTTCCTCCCGAGCGGGAGATTGATTTTGCCATTGATGTGTTACCGGGCACTAAGCTGATATCTATTCCTCCTTATAGAATGGCTCCCGCAGAATTGAAAGAGTTGAAGGAGCAATGGAAAGACCTGCTTGATAAAGGCTTCATTAGGCCTAGTTCATCCCCGTGGGGAGCACCCGTATTGTTTGTCCGAAAGAAAGATGGCTCCTTGAGAATGTGCATTGATTATCGGCAATTAAACAAGGTGACGATTAAGAATAAATATCCTCTTCCGAAGATGGATAACTTATTTGATCAATTGCAAGGTGCCAAGTGGTTTTCAAAGATTGATTTGAGGTCCGGGTATCATCAAGTGAGAGTTAGGGAGAAAGATATCCCTAAGACGACCTTTAGAACAAGGTATGGTCATTTTGAGTTCCGGGTGATGTCATTTGGGCTAACTAATGCGCCGGCAGCATTTATGGATCTGATGAATAATGTGTTCAGGCCTTTTCTGGATTTATTTGTGATCGTATTTATCGACGACATCTTGGTATATTCTAGATCCGAGGAAGAACATGCGGATCATTTGCGTACCGTCCTTGGAGTTCTTCGGACTCGAGAGTTGTTTGCAAAGTTTTCCAAATGCGAGTTTTGGTTGAACTCAGTGGCATTTCTGGGGCATATCGTTGCAGCCGATGGTATTCGAGTAGATAGCCAAAAGATTGAGGCTGTGAAGACTTGCCACGGCCCACAACTCCTACGGAGGTTCGTAGATTTCTGGGCTTAGCAGGTTATTAAAGGAGGTTTGTTGAAGGTTTTTCTTCTATCTGGGCACCACTCACAAAGTTGACCCAGAAATCGGCAAAGTTTCAATGGACAGATACTTTTGAACGTAGCTTCCAAGAGTTGAAAAGTAGGTTGACTTCCGCCCCAGTCTTGACACTTCCAGAGGGATTGGAAGGATATGTTGTTTATTGCGATGCTTCTAGGGTTGGGTTAGGCTGTGTATTGATGCAACATGGTAAAGTGATTGCGTATGCATCAAGGCAATTGCGGAAACATGAGCGGAATTATCCAACCCATGATTTAGAATTGGCCGCACTGGTTCATGCGTTAAAGATATGGCGACATTATTTATATGGTGTCCATGTGGATATTTATACAGATCATAAGAGTCTACAGTATATCTTCAAGCAGAAAAAGCTGAATTTACGGCAACGACGATGGTTGGAATTGCTAAAAGATTATGATGTTGATATCTTGTATCACCCCGAAAAGGCAAATGTTGTAGCTGAGAAGAGGGGAATGGCCCGTGAGCTCTAGCAGTTATCTAGCCTAGGAGTTCGAGTGATGGACTCAGGTAGCAGGGGAGCTACTATTCAGAATTCAGCAGTCTCGTCGTTAGTAGCAGAAGTGAAAGAGCGACAATACGAAGATTCCATGCTAATGCAATACAGAGATACACTCCCCAGAAAGATGAGTCATCATTTGATATTTCAGGAGACGAAGTTCTCCGCTGTCGAGGCAGGTTATGTGTTCCCCATGTGGAAGACTTACGCCACCAAATAATGAGGGAAGCCCATTGTTCCCGCTACTCTATCCACCCCGGAGCGACGAAAATGTATCATGAACTTAAGTCTATATATTGGTGGAATGGAATGAAGAAAGATATAGCGGAATTCGTAGCTCAATGTCCAAATTGCCAGCAAGTGAAAATCGAGCACCAAAAGTCGGGTGGATTGTTGCAAGCTATAGAAATCCCAACTTGGAAATGGGAAGTGATTAACATGGACCTCATTTCAGGCTTACCCCGTTCTCGACGTAAGTATTATTCCATATGGGTGATTGTGGATAGACTCACAAAGTCAGCTCATTTCTTACCGGTCAGAACGACGTATGCGGCAGAAGATTATGCAAAGCTTTATCTTAAAGAGATAGTAAGACTCCATGGTGTTCCAGTATCTATTATCTCAAACCGAGGAACTCAGTTTACAGCTAACTTTTGGAAGTCTTTCCAAGAGGGTCTAGGGACCCAAGTGAACCTTAGTACGGCATTTCACCCGCAGACTGATGGACAAGCCGAGCGTACCATTCAGACTCTTGAAGATATGTTGCGGGCGTGTATGATAGATTTTGGAGGAAATTGGGATGATCATTTGCCACTCATTGAATTTGCTTACAATAACAGTCATCAATCTAGCATTCAAATGGCACCGTATGAAGCTTTATATGGGCGAAAGTGTAGGTCCCCAATTGAGTGGTTTCAAATAGGAGAGACTAAATTGATAAGGCCAGACTTGGTCCAGCAAGCCATAGAGAAAGTCAAGCTCATACAAGATCGGTTATTAGCAGCCCAGAGTCGCCAAAAGTCCTATGCTGATAATCGCCGAAGAGACTTAGAGTTCTAAGTGAAAGATTGGGTTTTCTTGAAACTGTCACCGATGAAAGGTGTAACGAGATTTGGCAAAAAGGGGAAGCTTAGTCCCCGGTACATTGGGCCTTATGCGATTGTGCGCAGAGTGGGCAAAGTGGCCTATGAATTAGATCTACCTCCGAATTTGGAGTAAGTCTATCCTGTTTTCCATGTCTCGATGCTTCGGAAATGTCACGACCCAGCCCCGTGGGCCGCGACTGGCACCCTACCTGGGTACCCAGACCAAATCGCATATTCATTTCCGAACTCAAACTTATTTCAGAATTTTCAAAAGTTATATCAAACATAATTTATATCGAAAATATGTCTTAAGCGGTCATATCAAACCAGACTCAAACAAAGCGGCGGAATAGACATCGCCGGTCAAAATACAAATATATATACAAAAGGGCCATTTGGGGCCATCATATCAAACAGACCGCTTTAAGACCCGAAAGCAAAATCAGACAATAAACACATAGGACCCTCGCCCCACAAAGATGACTACAGGCCTCTACGAATTCAAAACATAACATATGGCGAGACAGGGCCCCGCCGTACCCAAACTGTCAAATATACAAAATATATACAGAGTAGAGGAGTCTGTACCAAAAGTGGGCTCCGGACCAAGTAAGAGTACTCCGGAAAGCAAGAAGTGAAGCCTACTGCGGAGGATCACCGATGTCTGCACCTGCGGGCATAAAACGCAGCCCCCGGAGAGAGGGGGTCAGTACGAAATATGTACTGAGTATGTAAAGCACGGAGTACAGAATTATGGATCAAAACCGAAGGCAAATCAAATGTCAAAGTGGGGTACAAACTGGTATGTCAAAATCTGTATCGAAATCATATACATATATTTTATGCAACAAAATCATGCAAACGCTTAAGAACGTGGTCGCCACTCCGACGCTGGCGCCACACACAGCATAACACCAGAAGGTTTCAAATCTCCGTACATCCCCGAACATAATCATAATCATCGGTGAGCGTATCGCATCCCGAGCCATATCACAGCATAACTCCAAATGGAACCGGGCCCTATGGCGAAGCCTCGGGAACCGTAACACAGCATACGGCCGAATTATCATAAAACGCACGAATCAAAACCGGCCCGGGAACCGGTGAACGAAGTCATAATAAGGCACGAGCGGAGTCGTGAGCAAACAAATGCAAATCGTATTTCAAAATAGTGTTTCAAAACAAAGTAAACTCATAAGTCATATTAAAATACAAAATAGTCGAATACTTAGCCGACATAAAGTTACATTTTGCAAAACGTTTCCAAAATGGTCCATATAGTTCGGAACATAAATTAGCGCATCGAATAGTCCAAACATACCCCGTAGGAGGAGGTTCCAAAGATCGGAAGTGGTACTTTCGACTTTATCCTCAAAGGTGGCCCGAAGGGCAAATCGGGCATTTTGGGGTAGCGGACCCACCTCGAGTCGAAGTGAGGTGGCGAACATATTTTTACGAGCAGTTATATGCCAAGGGTCATACATAATCATTTCTAGGTTACCCGACCACATTTCGATAGGTTTCGGACGAATAATGGCATTCTAGCCAAAAGGGAGCCTTTAGGCTTCAATCGAATTGAATGAATAGTAACTTTCCTGTGGATCGGGTTTCGAGGAGCAGAAGTGCTCCGGAAGGTCTCATATTCAACTAACACACTAAGATATGCCAAATAAAGAATTGGGAAGCTTTACATACCTCACAGACGTCGTAAGCTCTTCCGAAAGTCCCGTCCCGTTTCGTCAAAAATCTGCAAATGGTCAAAGTTACCAAATGAGATCCTTAGGCTCAAAAATGCCTTTAACTCCATATTTGCCTACCGAAATTTCGGCAGCATTTCCCCTATAAATCTAACATCCCCGAGGCGTAACTCGGCTCAAATTAACCAATCACAACAGCCCACACATCAACAACCAAACCAAACAACAATCAAACCATTCTAGCTTTAAAGTTCTACATGATTTCTAAAGTTGGCAACTTCCATTCAAACTTTCAAAATTCCAATTCTATATCTACATAATTGTATGCATTCCCACATTCAAACTTATATAATCCCATTCTAATTACAAACCATGCCATACACGAAATTGCATAAAAATCCATTATTTTCCCAAATTCTTCAAAACATCTAAAATGCACTACGAACATTCTAACTCCCGTCGTTTCATTCCGAATTCATCAACATCGATATAGATTCATATCTAAAGTCTATAACACCCAAGATATACATTGATATACATAAAGATACCGAAGGTATACACTTTCCGATAATATTCAAAATCATTTTCCACCGCCAATTTAATTCAACAATCGATCATTTATGATATAAGGATCACAACAACACATTAGACCAACTTAACCAAGATCAATTCACACCAATTTCTCCTTCCATGGTTCTCGGCCAAACCCACTACAAACACACACCCACGACTTTCTATTTACGTTAAAATTACGGGATTCTCGTCTACTTCCAATCCTTAACACATTCATAGCAATTCTATAACATTAGAGGGGCAAGATTCTTACCTTTTACTAACTTTCCGACTTGTCGCAAACGGAATCCTTGTGCCAAACCAATTATACCACGTCGGAGAGCGTCTTGAGTATTTCTTAATTATGTAGAAACCAAGATTTTTGGATCACTAAACAAACTTGGGAATTTCTTTTTCTCTTCTACACTATTCACGGCCGAACCCCTTCTTTTCTTGTGTTCTTGAATTTTTTTGATTTTTTTCTTGGATAATGCTAAGTGTTCCTCATATATATCCACTTAGGGGTCATGTGCATAGCACATGCCCCTTTTAAAATGGATTTGGGCCACACTATGGCCGGCCCCCATTTGATCTTGGGCCTTGATTTTGCATTGCATTTTCTTGGCCCAATTCGAGAAAAGTCCCGTTTTGTAATTCCCGAAACTAATTTCCGAAATTCCAAATTTATCCTCGGCCTTCCCCGAGGTCTTAGCATTAAAGATTTCACAACCAACATAGTCATATTCTCACAAATTAATTTATATCCTTCTAACACCCGAGTCATAATTATTTCTCGATTTCCAATTGTACGAAAACACGGGGCCTAACATTCTCCCCCCCTTAAGAACATTCGTCCCCGAATGTTAAACAAATCTTATGAAGGCTCACAAGCATAACGGGAAAACCATTTTTTTATATAAATAGCACACATGGTCCATCCGTTCATTGGTACAACAAATACAAAAGTCTAGATTACAGGAGGCGTAGGGAATAAATGGGGGAATCTCTTCTTCATCTCATCCTCCGCCTCCCAAGTCATCTCTTCCCGGTTGTTATTGCGCCACAGAACCTTGACCGAAGGCACCTCCTTAGTGCGCAATCTCCTCACCTGACGATCCAGAATAGATATCGGCTGCTCGTCATAAGATAGCCGCTCCGTCACCTGAAGATCATCT
This sequence comes from Lycium barbarum, assembly GCF_019175385.1. Lineage (NCBI taxonomy): Eukaryota > Viridiplantae > Streptophyta > Magnoliopsida > Solanales > Solanaceae > Lycium > Lycium barbarum. The sequence continues at coordinate 46,241,708 of NC_083342.1, forward strand.
ACTGGAAATATCCTGGAAGGGTCACCAATACATTTCTGCAGCATAGACACATGAAACACCGGGTGCACGGACTCCAAATCGGATGGCAAGTCTAGCTCGTAGGCGACTGCGCCTATCCTCCGAACAATCTGATATGGCCCGATGTACCGCGGACTCAGCTTACCCTTCCTGCCAAATCTCATAACGCCCTTCATAGGCGACACCTTCAGGAATACCCAGTCGCCAACCTGGAACTCCAACGGTCGACGCCGTTTATCGGCATAAGCTTTCTGCCGACTCTGAGCAGCTAACAGTCGCTCCCGAATAAGCTTCACCTTATCTACAGCCTCCTGGATCACATCCGGCCCAATCAGCTAAGTCTCGCCCACATCAAACCAGCCAATAGGAGATCTGCATCTCCTGCCATAAAGGGCCTCATACGGGGCCATCTGAATGCTGGAGTGATAACTGTTATTGTAGGCAAACTCTATAAGCGGCAAATGATCATCCCAGCTGCCCCTGAAGTCAATAACGCAAGCCCGTAACATATCCTCGAGCGTCTGGATAGTGCGCTCGGCCTGCCCGTCGGTCTGAGGATGGAAAGCTGTACTGAGGGTCACCTGGGTCCCTAATCCCTCCTGAAATGACCTCCAGAAATTAGCTGTAAACTGAGCACCTCGGTCAGTAATAATAGATACAGGGACCCCGTGAAGTCTGACTATCTCTCTGATATATAATCTGGCATAGTCCTCAGCCGAATATGTAGTCCGGACCGGAAGGAAATGGGCTGATTTCGTCAGCCTGTCCACAATAACCCAAATAGAGTCGTACCTGCGTAGAGTACGCGGCAACCCAACAATGAAGTCCATATGAATCATCTCCCACTTCCAAGCTGGAATCTCCATCTCCTGTAATAATCCACCGGGCTTCTGATGCTCGATCTTGACTTGCTGACAGTTCGGGCATTGACTGACAAACTCGGCAACGTCTTTCTTCATGCCGTCCCACCAATACAAACACCTGAGATCCCGATACATCTTGGTGGAACCAGGATGGACAGAATACCGGGCACAATGTGCCTCGCCCATAATCTGCCGCCGTAAGCCCGCAACATCCGGTACACAGAACCTGCCGTCGTACAATAATATTCCTTCAGGCGAGATTTCGAACTGAGTCGTTGCTTTATTAAGGGCCACATCCCTGTACTGAATCAAAGTAGGATCCTCAAACTGGCGCTGCTTTACCTCCTGAATAATAGATGACTCAGCAACCGGGCGAACAGAAATCCCAGAATCTCCAGAATCGGCCAAACGAACTCCGAGGCTGGCCAGCTGATGAATATCACGAACCAAATCTCTCTTATCAGATGGGACGTCAGCCAGACTGCCTACGGACTTGCGGCTAAGCGCATCAGCTACCACGTTGGCTTTCCCTGGATGGTACAGAATATCAACGTCGTAATCCTTTAGTAGCTCCAGCCACCTCCGCTGCCGCAAGTTTAGCTCCTTCTGCTTAAAAATATACTGAAGGCTCTTATGATCCGTATAGATATCAACATGGACCCCATATAAATAATGCCGCCAAATCTTCAAAGCATGAATCACCGCGGCCAACTCAAGATCATGAGTGGGATAGTTCTTCTCGTGCGGTCTGAGCTGCCGGGAAGCATAGGCTATAACTCGACCGTGCTGCATCAATACACATCCTATCCCAATACCAGAGGCGTCACAATATACGACATACCCATCAGACCCCTCTGGAAGAGCCAAAACTGGCGCTGTAATCAATCTCTCCTTCAGCACCTGAAAGCTGCGCTCGCAGGCATCCGACCACTGGAATTTTGCTGCCTTCTGGGTAAGCCTCGTCAGTGGTGCTGCAATAGAAGAGAAGTCCTCCACAAACCTGCGATAATACCCAGCCAATCCCAGAAAACTGCGCACCTCAGTCGGTGTAGTAGGCCTGGGCCAATTCTGCACAGCCTCAATCTTCTGCGTATCGACCCGAATACCGTCTGCGCCGACAATATGACCCATGAATGCCACAGAAGTCAACCAGAACTCGCATTTAGAGAATTTAGCATATAACTTCTGCTGACGGAGAATGCCAAGTACCGTCCGCAAGTGATCTGAATGCTCCTCGGCTGATCGCGAGTAAATCAGGATATCATCAATAAATACAATAACAAACATGTCCAGGAATGGCCGAAATACCCGGTTCATCAGATCCATAAACACCGCTGGAGCATTAGTCAGCCCGAAAGACATAACTCTGAACTCATAATGCCCGTACCGGGTCCTGAAAGCAGTCTTCGGGATATCAGACTCCCGTACTCGCACCTGGTGATAGCCTGAGCGCAGATCTATCTTGGAGAAGTGTCTAGCACCCTGCAGCTGATCAAACAAGTCATCAATCCGGGGAAGGGGATATTTATTCTTAATAGTCACCTTATTCAGCTGCCGGTAGTCGATACACATCCGCAACGACCCATCCTTCTTTCTGACAAACAATACCGGCGCTCCCCAGGGTGATGTGCTGGGCCTGATAAAACCCTTATCCAGCAAATCCTTCAGCTGCTCCTTCAACTCCTTCAACTCAGCTGGTGCCATCCTGTAGGGAGGAATAGATATAGGCTGCGTATCCGGCATCAACTCTATAGAAAAATCAATCTCCCGCTCAGGCGGAAGGCCAGGAAGCTCATCAGGAAAAACATCTGGAAACTCACTGATGACCGGGACAGACTGAAGGGTAGGTACTTCCGCTGCAGTATCGTGCACACGAACCAAATGATAGATATAACCCTTCTGGATCATCTTCTTAGCCTTGAGGTATGAAATAAACTTACCCCTCGGCGATGCAGTAGATCCGAACCACTCTATGACTGGTTCCCCTGGAAACTGAAAACGGACTACCTTTTGCTGGCAGTCGACATTAGCATAATAGGAAGACAACTAGTCCATACCCATAATGACGTCAAACTCGAGCATGTCTAACTCTACCAAATCAGCCTTAGTGCTATGATCATAAATGGTCACAGAACAATCCCTATAGATCTGTCTCGCTATAATAAAATCCCCAACTGGCGTAGCTACCTCAAATGGCTCTATAGGCTCAGACACTATCCCAATCTTACTAGCAACGAGCGGGGAAATATATGATAAAGTAGAGCCAGGGTCAATCAATGCATATACAGATCTGGAGAAAACCAGTAATGTACCTGTGACAACGTTTGGCGAAGCCTCCTGATCCTGGCGGCTGGCCAAAGCATATATGCGGTTCGAGGGACCGCTAGAACCTGAAGCGCCACCGCGGCCTCGACCGCGTGCTGCCGGTACTGGAATACCCCGCCCTCCAGGGCGTGCAACAGATGGAACGGAAGAAGAACCGGCGGCTGACCCTGTCTGCTGAGCCGCATTACCCGAACCACTGGCCAATGGGCAGTCTCTCATAAAGTGGCCCTGACCACCACAAGTAAAACAAGCTCCCGTCGCTCGGTAACACTCCCCGGGAAGAGACTTCCCGCAGTGTGGACAACGGGGTCTAGGTGGTCTGGCCTGACTGGGACCCCTGGATACCTGCGAACCTGCCACTCTGGAGCTCTGACCGGCCCCAGACGGTCCCGTACTGTCGAATCTCCGGCTGCCTGACTGAGTACCCCGGCCGGAAGAAGGAAAATATCTGTCAGACTGCTTCTGCTGCTGAGGCTGTCCGCCTCGAGAATCCCCTGAATAACCCGCGGATCTAACCCTCTTGGGCGGCCTCCTGTCTCTATCTCTGCCAGCAGGATCAGATCTGCGACGGTCCTCCATCCCCATCGCATAGGCCTGAAGCCGGGAAATATCCATGTCTGTCTGCAGTGACACGGCCATACAGCTGTCTACCAAATACCGGTCTAATCCCATAACATAGCGGTGCATCCGATCGGACATATCTGCTACCACGGCCGGTGCATACCGGGCCAGAGAATCAAACTCAAGGCTATACTCGCGGACACTCCGACCCCTGTGCTGCAGACGTAAAAATCGGTCAGCCCGTGCCCGCCGTAACTCTGGTGGCAAAAAGTGGCGGGTGAATGCTGTCACAAACTGATCCCAAGTGGCTGGAGGGGCTCCCACTCCCCTAGACAGCTCCCAAGTCTCATACCAGTGGGTAGCCACATCTCGAAGCCTGTGTGAAGCCAGCTCAACTGACTCGGTCTCAGAAGCCCTGACCAAATCCAGCGAGCGTCGCATCCCCCGAATAAAGTCATGGGGGTCCTCATCGGGCTTAGACCCGAAGAACTCTGGAGGGCCACATAGCAGAAACTCCCGAACTCGCAGGCTATCCCGCCTGTCATCATCATCATCATCCCTACGCCCGCGTCTGCGAGCCTGCCCTGCTACCAACGTAGTCAGCAACTGTACAGCCTCCCTCAAGGTCCGATCCTCCGCCCCTGGCTGAGGAGCTGGAGCCTCAGGTGCGGGTACACGGACCTCTGGAGCTGCTGAAGGCCCTACTCCAGGCTGTACTGGTGAGGGTGTAGCAGACCCCTCAGACTGTGGCACATCCTCAGGCAAATCATAAACACGAGCCCGGGTAGCTCGCTGCGCCTGGCTAGCCTCCCCAATCCTCGCCTTGCCCTTCTGGGCTGCCGTTGCCTTCTTCGGAGGCATCACTGCAAACACGAAGGCGAGTCAGATCAAAATCATCCTAATAGCACAGCTCTATCGCACGATCTAAGATTACAAAGAGAGTAACGTCCTAAATGCCCTGTAGCTTCCTGTTTATAGATGTGGTGCACAACACATCGATAAACAAGACTCTACGAGACACGACCTGTAGACATTCCGAGGACAAACCGCTCTGATACCACTTTTGTCACGACCCAGCCCCGTGGGCCGCGACTGGCACCCTACCTGGGTACCCAGACCAAATCGCATATTCATTTCCGAACTCAAACTTATTTCAGAATTTTCAAAAGTTATATCAAACATAATTTATATCGAAAATATGTCTTAAGCGGTCATATCAAACCAGACTCAAACAAAGCGGCGGAATAGACATCGCCGGTCAAAATACAAATATATATACAAAAGGGCCATTTGGGGCCATCATATCAAACAGACCGCTTTAAGACCCGAAAGCAAAATCAGACAATAAACACATAGGACCCTCGCCCCACAAAGATGACTACAGGCCTCTACGAATTCAAAACATAACATATGGCGAGACAGGGCCCCGCCGTACCCAAACTGTCAAATATACAAAATATATACAGAGTAGAGGAGTCTGTACCAAAAGTGGGCTCCGGACCAAGTAAGAGTACTCCGGAAAGCAAGAAGTGAAGCCTACTGCGGAGGATCACCGATGTCTGCACCTGCGGGCATAAAACGCAGCCCCCGGAGAGAGGGGGTCAGTACGAAATATGTACTGAGTATGTAAAGCACGGAGTACAGAATTATGGATCAAAACCGAAGGCAAATCAAATGTCAAAGTGGGGTACAAACTGGTATGTCAAAATCTGTATCGAAATCATATACATATATTTTATGCAACAAAATCATGCAAACGCTTAAGAACGTGGTCGCCACTCCGACGCTGGCGCCACACACAGCATAACACCAGAAGGTTTCAAATCTCCGTACATCCCCGAACATAATCATAATCATCGGTGAGCGTATCGCATCCCGAGCCATATCACAGCATAACTCCAAACGGAACCGGGCCCTATGGCGAAGCCTCGGGAACCGTAACACAGCATACGGCCGAATTATCATAAAACGCACGAATCAAAACCGGCCCGGGAACCGGTGAACGAAGTCATAATAAGGCACGAGCGGAGTCGTGAGCAAACAAATGCAAATCGTATTTCAAAATAGTGTTTCAAAACAAAGTAAACTCATAAGTCATATTAAAATACAAAATAGTCGAATACTTAGCCGACATAAAGTTACATTTTGCAAAACGTTTCCAAAATGGTCCATATAGTTCGGAACATAAATTAGCGCATCGAATAGTCCAAACATACCCCGTAGGAGGAGGTTCCAAAGATCGGAAGTGGTACTTTCGACTTTATCCTCAAAGGTGGCCCGAAGGGCAAATCGGGCATTTTGGGGTAGCGGACCCACCTCGAGTCGAAGTGAGGTGGCGAACATATTTTTACGAGCAGTTATATGCCAAGGGTCATACATAATCATTTCTAGGTTACCCGACCACATTTCGATAGGTTTCGGACGAATAATGGCATTCTAGCCAAAAGGGAGCCTTTAGGCTTCAATCGAATTGAATGAATAGTAACTTTCCTGTGGATCGGGTTTCGAGGAGCAGAAGTGCTCCGGAAGGTCTCATATTCAACTAACACACTAAGATATGCCAAATAAAGAATTGGGAAGCTTTACATACCTCACAGACGTCGTAAGCTCTTCCGAAAGTCCCGTCCCGTTTCGTCAAAAATCTGCAAATGGTCAAAGTTACCAAATGAGATCCTTAGGCTCAAAAATGCCTTTAACTCCATATTTGCCTACCGAAATTTCGGCAGCATTTCCCCTATAAATCTAACATCCCCGAGGCGTAACTCGGCTCAAATTAACCAATCACAACAGCCCACACATCAACAACCAAACCAAACAACAATCAAACCATTCTAGCTTTAAAGTTCTACATGATTTCTAAAGTTGGCAACTTCCATTCAAACTTTCAAAATTCCAATTCTATATCTACATAATTGTATGCATTCCCACATTCAAACTTATATAATCCCATTCTAATTACAAACCATGCCATACACGAAATTGCATAAAAATCCATTATTTTCCCAAATTCTTCAAAACATCTAAAATGCACTACGAACATTCTAACTCCCGTCGTTTCATTCCGAATTCATCAACATCGATATAGATTCATATCTAAAGTCTATAACACCCAAGATATACATTGATATACATAAAGATACCGAAGGTATACACTTTCCGATAATATTCAAAATCATTTTCCACCGCCAATTTAATTCAACAATCGATCATTTATGATATAAGGATCACAACAACACATTAGACCAACTTAACCAAGATCAATTCACACCAATTTCTCCTTCCATGGCTCTCGGCCAAACCCACTACAAACACACACCCACGACTTTCTATTTACGTTAAAATTACGGGATTCTCGTCTACTTCCAATCCTTAACACATTCATAGCAATTCTATAACATTAGAGGGGCAAGATTCTTACCTTTTACTAACTTTTCGACTTGTCGCAAACGGAATCCTTGTGCCAAACCAATTATACCACGTCGGAGAGCGTCTTGAGTATTTCTTAATTATGTAGAAACCAAGATTTTTGGATCACTAAACAAACTTGGGAATTTCTTTTTCTCTTCTACACTATTCACGGCCGAACCCCTTCTTTTCTTGTGTTCTTGAATTTTTTTGATTTTTTTCTTGGATAATGCTAAGTGTTCCTCATATATATCCACTTAGGGGTCATGTGCATAGCACATGCCCCTTTTAAAATGGATTTGGGCCACACTATGGCCGGCCCCCATTTGATCTTGGGCCTTGATTTTGCATTGCATTTTCTTGGCCCAATTCGAGAAAAGTCCCGTTTTGTAATTCCCGAAACTAATTTCCGAAATTCCAAATTTATCCTCGGCCTTCCCCGAGGTCTTAGCATTAAAGATTTCACAACCAACATAGTCATATTCTCACAAATTAATTTATATCCTTCTAACACCCGAGTCATAATTATTTCTCGATTTCCAATTGTACGAAAACACGGGGCCTAACAGGAAATGTGTAGGAGATTCCACTAAGATTGTGCCATTAAACGATGTACAAGTGACGGAAAAGTTGACTTATGAGGAAGTGCCCATTGCTATACTAGATAGGCAAGTACTGAGGCTCAGAAACAAAGAAGTGGCCTCAGTTAGGTTCTATGGGGAAGCAGTAAACGAGAGGAAATGACATGGGAAGCGGAAGAAAGTATGCGATCCAGATACCCGCATTTATTACAGCCCGTGGAAGAAATCGAAGATGAGACGTCAAGATTTTAAGGTATGTATGTTTCCTTTTATGCTTTTTGGGTCGTGTGTGACCAAATTTGTATGCTATTGTGTTGTGGCCCTGTGAGGCATCGATATTATGGGTTGTTGTGACAGGATGGTAGTGCCATATTTGTCACGACCCAACCCTGTGGGCCGCGACTGGTACCCTAACTGGGTACCCATACGTACCTACCCGACCGAATTTCGAATCATACGGATTTTTTTTTTTTTTATTATTTTTTTTTTTTTTAAAAACAGAAATTACAAAAGTAGGCCGATACAATTACGGCACGCGCGTAACTTACATATATATATACATATACCTGAACATACAGACATTTACAGATAAGCCGATAAGGCTAACATACAGACGAAACCCGTAACCCACATATCCATCTACAGGCCTCTACAGACATACAGAATCATATGACGGGACAGGGCCCCGCCGTACCCAGAATATACATACATACGGAGTACACAGAAAACAGAAAATATATACCAAAAGATATGCTCCGAGTCAAAGGAGCTCTTCGAATGGCAGAGTCAGAACCTACGCTGGCGGCGTGTCACCTGGCGCGTCTGTACCTGCGGGCATGTAGCGCAGCCCCCGAAGAACGGGGGTCAGTACGGAAAATGTACCGAGTATGTAAAGCAGAAACATAACAGATATAAACATAGTCCGAACCGGAGTCACAGAAATATAACGGACAGAACCATAAATCAGACTGACGGACAGAGTTATGATCCAGACAGACATACAGAATCGTGTTCCATACAAATAAACAGAATTATAGTTCGGACAGACAGACGGAATCATAATACGGACGGACGGGCAGAATCAGAACCCATACGGACATACAGAGTCAGAATCCATACGGACATACAGAAATAGTCGAAGCACAGACGGACAGACAGTAGTATGTCAGACAGAATTATGCATGCAGAGTAGCACAGAGTCATACAAAATCATACAGAGGCGTGTGCTTTATAAGTACAGATAGCACACGCATATATTCATACAGATCCCGGCCCTGTCTGGGGGCGCGGTAACAGAACCCGGCCCTCTTAGTACGGGACGCGGTGGACAGACAGAATCAATTCAAATCATATGCCATCCTGGCCGCCATCCCCATACACAGATCATACAGACATACAGATCCCGGCCCGTACGCCGAGGGACGCGGTGAACAATGCAGAGAAATGTGCACGATAACAGAACCTGGCCCGGGTCGCAGTGAAAGAATGCATTGAGACAGACACGAATCGATAAATGAGAAACCACCTACCTACAGACTCAACATACAGACTCAATCAAACTGAAGGGTGCCAAACGGCGAGCCAAAATCAGAATGTCCAGATAGTATGCATAGTACGCGCCTATAACCTAGTTGGGAAGGCACGACAGATTATCAGAATGGGATGCTCAGATGTTCAGAAAGCATGTTATATAGATTACACAAAAATAGCCATAATATACACAAAATAATAATTCAGAAGTTTTTAGAGAAAATCGGACCCGAAACAGAAGTATTTAAAATCGTACCGGAAGTATCGGGCCTTATGGGCCCACCTCGGACCAACCCGAGGCTATATACGTAAATTATTGCTAATTGACCTTATGAGGTAACCCATACTCATTCGGAAGTGTTCCGACTCCGTTTGGGGAAGTTTTGTACAAAATCTCACTTTAAGGGCAATTTGTAAGAAAATAGGTTCAATTGAATTGAAGGAATTGGAGCGGTTTTCCGTCTCGAATTCCGGGGAACGGAGTCGGACCTAAGGCTCGCGGCCGAGCCTACCACATCCAAAACATGCCTAGGAACGTAGAGAAGTGCTTCACATACCTCGATGGCGCCTTATGCTCTCTTGGCGTCAATCCAAATTTCGCCCAAAATCTGGAAATGGTCAAGTTTACCATTTGGTTAGTTCCATTCTTTCAATATTCTAACTTTACACATAATTGCCTACCGAAATTTCGGCAGCATTTCCTCTGTATATACGACATCCCCGAGACTTAGCTCGGCTCAATTTAGCAACACAACAACCCAGAGGAGACATCCAAACAACAACAAACATCAATAAACACTAAATCATACCCTATGGCATTATTAGCCACCTTTCGACACGACGAATTATCTTTCGTTTCAAACTTACATTTCCAACCAAAACTTATTATTTTCATAGCCATTATCCATCAAAATCATTACGACATACATCGGAGGCATCCATAACATGTTCACATAATATTCACAAGATATTCATAAAATTCACAAACATTCAACTTTCCATCAAGTCACTACTTTTCCAATCCCTTCCTAACTTTCAACATGCAAACTCATCAACACATTTTTATATTCCAAGTTCATTGTCATAAGCATAATTTGCCTCTTAACACTTTCATTTTCACTTATACACAAGTCATAACAAAGTTCAATAATTTCCTTCAACAACTTAATAACCAATCTTCCATAACAACATAATTAATATGCTAACAAGATTCAATTCACCTTCCAACACCAACACACACCACACGGCCACATGCTATATTTTCCAAATTTCACTAGTTCATTCCACTTTCATTTCTAATACAATTTCCACCACACTACAACTAACTTACACAAGAATTCAAACCATTAAAATCATGCAATAACCCTATATGCATTCGGCCACACATCCAAAAATTCCAACACACCAAATTTCCATATTTTTCATTCATTCACACACACTACAACATACATACCTCATTTTTAACACAACAAAATCATGAAATCCTTACCTTTCTTCAAGTTCTTCACTTGGGGTTGAAGTTGTTTCCTTGTCAAGATGCTTACATCAACTTGTAGAGAATCATGTGCTTAGCAATAATCTCTCAAGAGTTGAACTCTTTAGACCAAAGGATTGGCTCCAAAAAATTTTTCTTTATTTTCTTTCTTTCTTTCTCCAAAACCCGAAATGGCTTCTTTCCCCTTTTTTTTGCTTCTCTTTGATTTCTTTCTTGAATATTCTTAAGGATAGGGATGCTATATATTAGCACATGGGAATTAATTAATTCCATGGGCTTTGGATCAATGTACATGGCCGGTTGGGCCTTCCCACTTGGGCCTAATTTTCTCCCTTTTTTTTTTTTGAGCCCACTTGGCTAATTTTGTAATTTTATGGGACAAGTTTCCAAAATTCCAATTTTTGCCCTTGGCCACCTTTTGTAATTCCACACCATTGCATTCATAACCTACACATTCATACCAAGTAAGGTCCAATTGTGGCCTTATCCATCACAAGTCATTTTATCTTGAATTTTTCGAATGAACAAAAATGTCGGATGTAACATCCTCCCCCCCTTTAGAACATTCGTCCTCGAATGTTAAATTGACCTTATGGGGCGCCATACTACTCCGGGAGGGTTCTCTTTGTAGTCGTCCTTTGCTAACCTTCCGACATGGCTTCTTTACCAACATTATGGGGTAATTTTTCACATCACTGATTCAGATGCCTTCATAATATATCTTCTCGTACCCCACGCAATCGTCGAACCATAAGCTATATTCTTGTAACTGACGAACGCTTTCCAGACGTCATAGTCCGTATCATTTATTGTTACACTCCGGAGATTTCTACCACGTTATCGTAATCCTTCTTCATACCAGACACTTCATACCAACAAATTCAGCACTAGAACCGGACGCGTAGAAGTATATCGGACGGATTCGTAATCGGAAGCAGACATGCTAAACTATGGCGGATGGATTCATAATCAAAAGAAGAGATACGGAAGTATGTCAGACAGATCTGAGATCAGAGTCAGATGTACAGAAAGGTATCGGGCGGATTTCGAAGTCGGAATCAGGCTTACAGAAATGTATCATACAGAGTCACACTTAGAATCAGACATGCGGAGATGTATCAGACAGATGCGTGATCAAAATTAGACGTACAGAGGCACACCAGACGGATTTATATCCAGAGTCAGACATACAGAGGTGTGTCAGACAGATTCGTAATCGGAGTTAATCGTACAGAGATATGTCAGACAGAAACGTATTCGGAGTCAATCATACAAATCGCATTGGGTGTCGCTTATCGACTTTTTCAAAGATTCTGCTTACTCGCTCTACTTATCTCTCTCCTTCCCTACTATCCATACTCTTTTTCCTTTTACAACTATCGTCATACCATACTAACTTACGATGTAATTGGGCGTTTTCTATCCCCTGACAACATTCGGGTCGTCGCTGACTGTTATCCAGATTCGCTAAATTTTCCGAGTGGTATCGCACCCTTGGCTTTTTGCCCATGTACCGCATCGGACTGTGTGGTGTTTGTAAAGGCGCTAATTACTCCATACATTCTCTTTTCCTTTAGATTACCCCAAACTTTCATTTATATCAGTCATACCTACACTTGTGCAAAACTTTGCATTACTTCCCAGGGGGTCACCCATCCCAGAATTGCTCTGGCCTGAGCACGCTTAACTCCGAAACTTTCATGCATTTCGACGCGTTAGGGAAGATATAATTTCGTCGATCGCCCCGCACGACCTTTGTCACGAAATTTTAGAGCAAATCGGGTTCTTCGCAAATTTTCGGAAAATTTTTGTAGTGGGTCCCACCCCCGGCTAAGTCGTACCACTACCATGTCGCCTTTCTGAATCTTAAACATTCACTTTCATACACATATACATATGATGACAGATAACCCACGGATTTAAGTCTTCGTCACACGAATTCCGCCTCCAAATAATCGGTGGAATCTGATAAAATGTCACCGCAAGGTGTTCTTCGGCCACCGACAGAAGGAACTAAAGTCTGACAAGTATCGCGGGACCTTTTTGTACTTAATCTACATGTTAACCTCCATATTCCTGGAAAAATTTGGGCAGAGTTTCCTCTGCATTTCTTACTATCCAAAACCTGTACACCAGAAATACCAATCATGCCTCACAGGGCCAACTCATATACACATACATACATATCATATCATGTCGTATCGCAGCCACACGGGGCTGATAACTTCAAATGAGAATTATAATGTCGTCGACACTTACCACACGTGCCCAACTCAAACAGCATCGGAGGCACCTTCCTGTTTACTATCATCCAGGATTTCTAGACTCACACTGACGGTGGGGACATCTCCGTCGCCCTTGCCTTGGGTCACTAGGTCTCTAATTCCTTTAAATTTCCGTCGTCTTCATAGAACAACGTCTTACAAATATCATACACACATAGGAAGTTCTAAAAACTCATACACTTATAAATAATCAATATCGAGTCTGACCTGGGGAGCTGCCGTGAGAGGTATGCCCACTATCATCCACGCCTGTCTGCTCCCTACCTACCCGGTTTCCATTACCACCCGCATCTGAATCGGAGGGGTATGGACGATCAAACAAATCCTGGCCCACTGGTGACCCAGGCCAAGAACAGGAGAAATCCATAGCACTCTCCGAGGTGGCCGGGCTATCAAGGTTCTCCCTAATAATAAGAGCTGGTGCATACTTGAAAATCTCCTCCTGCGTCATCCCAGAAGAATGCTCCGTCGGGCCTGCCTCATGACTATCCTCCTCCTCAGAGGTAAGAAGCTCCGGAGGGGTCATCGCCAAATCCTCCGAGATATCTGTATCGTAGCCATCCTCCACGGGATCCTCTGCTCCAGGGTTCGGGGACTCTGGAGGAGTCGTAGATGGGTCCTCCGACGGATCCGTATCGTAGCTATCCTCCGGGGAATCCTCCGAAGGATCCGTCTCGATCGAGTAACTGGGGCCCTGCCTACTCGGCCCCGGTGACAACCTGGGGGCCTTCTTGGCACCCCCATCCTCATCGTCGGAAGCCGTCCTCTTCATTCGTCACCAACCTACAACTACCTGGAAGGAGAGGGTCAGAAACATTTTCCCGAATACCGACACTTCTGCTCCTTTGGAGCCCCGCTGTAGATACAGCAATTCGTAAGGGAGAATCATCCTAACCATACAGCTTTAACGCACGATCTAAGAATTCAAAGAAGGGTAACATCCTAAATGCCCTGTAGCTTCCTGTTTATAGATGTGGTGCACAACACATCGATAACCAAGACTCTACTAGACACGGCCTGTAGACATACCGAGGACTAACCGCTCTGATACCACTTTTGTCACGACCCAACCCCGTGGGCCGCGACTGGTACCCTAACTGGGTACCCATACGTACCTACCCGACCGAATTTCGAATCATACGGATTTTTTTTTTATTATTATTTTTTTTTTTTTAAAAACAGAAATTACAAAAGTAGGCCGATACAATTACGGCACGCGCGTAACTTACATATATATATACATATACCTGAACATACAGACATTTACAGATAAGCCGATAAGGCTAACATACAGACGAAACCCGTAACCCACATATCCATCTACAGGCCTCTGCAGACATACAGAATCATATGACGGGACAGGGCCCCGCCGTACCCAGAATATACATACATACGGAGTACACAGAAGACAGAAAATATATACCAAAAGATATGCTCCGAGTCAAAGGAGCTCTTCGAATGGCAGAGTCAGAACCTACGCTGGCGGCGTGTCACCTGGCGCGTCTGTACCTGCGGGCATGTAGCGCAGCCCCCGAAGAACGGGGGTCAGTACGAAAAATGTACCGAGTATGTAAAGCAGAAACATAACAGATATAAACATAGTCCGAACCGGAGTCACAGAAATATAACGGACAGAACCATAAATCAGACTGACGGACAGAGTTATGATCCAGACAGACATACAGAATCGTGTTCCATACAAATAAACAGAATTATAGTTCGGACAGACAGACGGAATCATAATACGGACGGACGGGCAGAATCAGAACCCATACGGACATACAGAGTCAGAATCCATACGGACATACAGAAATAGTCGAAGCACAGACGGACAGACAGTAGTATGTCAGACAGAATTATGCATGCAGAGTAGCACAGAGGCGTGTGCTTTATAAGTACAGATAGCACACGCATATATTCATACAGATCCCGGCCCTGTCTGGGGGCGCGGTAACAGAACCCGGCCCTCTTAGTACGGGACGCGGTGGACAGACAGAATCAAATCAAATCATATGCCATCCTGGCCGCCATCCCCATACACAGATCATACAGACATACAGATCCCGGCCCGTACGCCGAGGGACGCGGTGAACAATGCAGAGAAATGTGCACGATAACAGAACCTGGCCCGGGTCGCAGTGAAAGAATGCATTGAGACAGACACGAATCGATAAATGAGAAACCACCTACCTACAGACTCAACATACAGACTCAATCAAACTGAAGGGTGCCAAACGGCGAGCCAAAATCAGAATGTCCAGATAGTATGCATAGTACGCGCCTATAACCTAGTTGGGAAGGCACGACAGATTATCAGAATGGGATGCTCAGATGTTCAGAAAGCATGTTATATAGATTACACAAAAATAGCCATAATATACACAAAATAATAATTCAGAAGTTTTTAGAGAAAATCGGACCCGAAACAGAAGTATTTAAAATCGTACCGGAAGTATCGGGCCTTATGGGCCCACCTCGGACCAACCCGAGGCTATATACGTAAATTATTGCTAATTGACCTTATGAGGTAACCCATACTCATTCGGAAGTGTTCCGACTCCGTTTGGGGAAGTTTTGTACAAAATCTCACTTTAAGGGCAATTTGTAAGAAAATAGGTTCAATTGAATTGAAGGAATTGGAGCGGTTTTCCGTCTCGAATTCCGGGGAACGGAGTCGGACCTAAGGCTCGCGGCCGAGCCTACCACATCCAGAACATGCCTAGGAACGTAGAGAAGTGCTTCACATACCTCGATGGCGCCTTATGCTCTCTTGGCGTCAATCCAAATTTCGCCCAAAATCTGGAAATGGTCAAGTTTACCATTTGGTTAGTTCCATTCTTTCAATATTCTAACTTTACACATAATTGCCTACCGAAATTTCGGCAGCATTTCCTCTGTATATACGACATCCCCGAGACTTAGCTCGGCTCAATTTAGCAACACAACAACCCAGAGGAGACATCCAAACAACAACAAACATCAATAAACACTAAATCATACCCTATGGCATTATTAGCCACCTTTCGACACGACGAATTATCTTTCGTTTCAAACTTACATTTCCAACCAAAACTTATTATTTTCATAGCCATTATCCATCAAAATCATTACGACACACATCGGAGGCATCCATAACATGTTCACATAATATTCACAAGATATTCATAAAATTCACAAACATTCAACTTTCCATCAAGTCACTACTTTTCCAATCCCTTCCTAACTTTCAACATGCAAACTCATCAACACATTTTTATATTCCAAGTTCATTGTCATAAGCATAATTTGCCTCTTAACACTTTCATTTTCACTTATACCCAAGTCATAACAAAGTTCAATAATTTCCTTCAACAACTTAATAACCAATCTTCCATAACAACATAATTAATATGCTAACAAGATTCAATTCACCTTCCAACACCAACACACACCACACGGCCACATGCTATATTTTCCAAATTTCACTAGTTCATTCCACTTTCATTTCTAATACAATTTCCACCACACTACAACTAACTTACACAAGAATTCAAACCATTAAAATCATGCAATAACCCTATATGCATTCGGCCAAACATCCAAAAATTCCAACACACCAAATTTCCATATTTTTCATTCATTCACACACACTACAACATACATACCTCATTTTTAACACAACAAAATCATGAAATCCTTACCTTTCTTCAAGTTCTTCACTTGGGGTTGAAGTTGTTTCCTTGTCAAGATGCTTACATCAACTTGTAGAGAATCTTGTGCTTAGCAATAATCTCTCAAGAGTTGAACTCTTTAGACCAAAGGATTGGCTCCAAAATTTTTTTCTTTATTTTCTTTCTTTCTTTCTCCAAAACCCGAAATGGCTTCTTTCCCCTTTTTTTTGCTTCTCTTTGATTTCTTTCTTGAATATTCTTAAGGATAGGGATGCTATATATTAGCACATGGGAATTAATTAATTCCATGGGCTTTGGATCAATGTACATGGCCGGTTGGGCCTTCCCACTTGGGCCTAATTTTCTCCCTTTTTTTTTTTTTGAGCCCACTTGGCTAATTTTGTAATTTTATGGGACAAGTTTCCAAAATTCCAATTTTTGCCCTTGGCCACCTTTTGTAATTCCACACCATTGCATTCATAACCTACACATTCATACCAAGTAAGGTCCAATTGTGGCCTTATCCATCACAAGTCATTTTATCTTGAATTTTTCGAATGAACAAAAATGTCGGATGTAACAATATTATAGGGGATACTCTGGCGAAATTTTAATAGAATCCCCGAAGACTTTAACATTTGAGGACGAATGTTCTTAAGGGGGGAAGAATGTTACACCTCGGAAAAATCCTCCGTTGTTGTCCAAGTGAATGGATCCACGAGGAGTACGAGTATCCGATGTTTTCATGAGTAAGAAATAACGTTTGATGACCCTAAGTAAGATTCCGAAGGCAATTGCAATAAGAGATAGTTTATGCTCCATAATGAATAATTATAGGTTTTGCAAATGTGAAAAGTTTCAGGTTTGCATTCTGGCCAGTTGGTCGTAAAGTGAAATACGGACCGTAAAGTGGTATACGGTCCCGTAAACTGCCATGTCATATTTTGGCTTCCAAAACTTCAACTTTCTGCCAAATGATCAAATTGTTAAATACGACCTGAAATACGGACCGTAAAGTGTTTTACGGCCCGTAAACCGTGATCGTAAATCACTATGTTTCAGCCTGAGTTTCTGGTTCTAATATGATTAAATACGACCACGAAGGACGGTCCGTAAACTGGAATACGGACCGTAAACCAAGTTTACAACCACTGTGCACTTCAAATCAGATTTTTAAGTCATTAAATAAGGGGACCAAGGCTTATTTCATTTCACTTCTACATCGCACCCCTTCTCTCTAGAACATCTCTCTACATATATTCCACAAGAATTCAAGGATATTTGGTGATTAACAACATAAATCAAGGGAATCAAGTGTAAGAAAACCATCAAGATCATCCAAGGTCAAGAAATCCAAATGGAGATAAACTAGGGTTTTGCTCAAAGTGGAGTATTATCAACTAAAGCTTGTTCCTACAACATTTAAGGTAAGATTCATGATATTTCTATGTTGTTTAAGGTAGTTAAGAGTTGAAATACTTGGATTGTAGAAGAGTATAGAAAGCTGAGTCATGAATATGGAATAGTGTCATTTTGGGAAATAGTATCAATAGAGCTATGGGTCTTGATGTATTGTGATGTAAATACGATATAAATGACATGAGATGAACAATGTATGTAAATTGACGTCGTGTGTGTTATTTCCAGGGTTATGGATGAATTGAATGTAAGTCTATAAATATGGATAATATGAATGAGGAATGGCTATTGTTATGGCATCATGAATTTATTATTGACGCTTGGGAGTTGAGATACGTTATGGAGGAGATGCTGTCCGATTTTCTCTAGCTTTAGTCATATATGCTAGCTATCTATTCTAATGATAGCATGACTTCAATGAAGGTAGAAACGCTAGCATTGGAGGAGGACGCGCAAGTGTAGAATAGTGCAACGGAAAGATATGTAAGGCTAACCCTTCTTTCATAAGGCATGGTCTTGGGCCAAACATCTTAATATTCCATAAGTCTATGATGTCTCATAAATGATTCGGTCTTCCGAGATATTAAGCTCACGATTCTTGATGTGCTACGATTGTACCAAGTTCCTCGTATGACGAGTAAGCCCATAAAGATAAGTGTGATGAATGATGATAATAGAAATAATGATAACGATGACGATGAGGATAGTAATGATAATAGTATGCTTATGAGCTAGATGTATGTATGCCCTTGTATGGCTACTATGAAACACCGAGCTTATATGGCCTGGTAGTATATGTATAGATGTATATGTATGTATGTTTACGTAACACGCGCACACCACTGCAGTTTGGTATTGACACACTGAGCCATGGTAGGGCCAGGTACGTGTAACACTGAGCCTTGGTTGGCCAAGTATGTATGATCACCGAGCCTATATATGGTTGGGTACGTGAAACACCGAACCTACATGGTCGGGTATGTTATATTAGGATATGTATGAAACACCGATCCTACGTGGTCGGGTATGCTCTGTATATGACATGATTATGTATATGATATGATATAACTATGTGTATGAATGTGAATAACGACATGTTTAGGAATACGAGCACAAATATGGTACGAGTACTATTGTGGAATACGGACAATGATGTATGTACACAAAAACTTATTAGAAATGGAAAGTTCCTATTAAAGGCAAGTAAGTGTATATGACGATGATACTGCCATCTCCCATTCTATGCTATTTCTTATGTTGTTATTTGTGCTTCTATGTTGATGTTGATCATGCTTTACATACTCAGTACATTCTTCGTACAGACGTCGTATTGTTTGTGGACGCTGTGTCATGCCCGCAGGTGCACAGGGAGATAGGCTTGATCTATAGCTGCTTTCTCAGAGACTACATAGCAGAGCTCCATTTCATTCGGAGCCATAGGTTTTGAGTACTTATTCTTTTGTGTATATAATTATGGGCATAGCGGGGCCTTGTCCCGCTCAAGTGATATGTTATACTCTTCTTAGAGGCTCGTAGTCACGTGTATATGGTTAGACATGTCCGGCCTTGTCGGCCTATATTTTGTATATCTTTTGGTAGCCTTGTCGGCCTATGTACATTTGACATGGCCTAGATGCCAAATATGATTTAAAGGCATTGTTGTCCAATGGGTCTAGCATGATGAATTAGTATAATTATGCGTTTAATTATGTGGCTCCCTTAGATGTAAGCATAAGTGTGAGATAAGGGGCGCCCGGGTGGGCTAGCACCGGGTGCTCGTCGTGGCCCTCTAGACGGGTCGTGACAGCTTAGCTTCCCTTTCTTACCAAATCTCATCACCCGTTTCATTGGCGATACTTTCAAAAATACCCAATCACTAACTTGAAATTCGAAGTCTCGTCGGCGATTGTCCGCATAAGACTTTTGGCGACTTTGGGCTGTTAACAATCGATCTCGGATCACCTTAACTTTTTCCACCGCTTGTTGAATTAATTCAAGGCCTACTAGTTGTGCTTCTCCTATTTCAAACCACCCAATTGGGGATCTACATTTCCTTCCATATAAAGCTTCATATGGAGCCATTTGAATACTGGAATGATACCTGTTATTATACGCAAATTCGATTAGCGGCAAATGATCATCCCAGTTTCTACCGAAATCCAGTACACATGCTCGTAGCATATCTTCCGAGGTCTGAATAGTACGCTCGGCCTGTCCGTCAGTCTGCGGATGAAATGCCGTGCTAAGCTTCACTTGAGTGCCTAGACCTTCTTGGAAGGACTTCCAAAACCTGGCTGTAAACTGTGCTCTTCTATCTGTGATAATGGATAATGGAATACCATGAAGTCGCACAATTTCTTTGAGATATAACCTTGCGTAATCTTCAACTGAGTATGTAGTCTAAACTGGGAGGAAATGGGCTGCTTTCGTTAACCTGTCCACGATCACCCATATGGAATCATACTTGCCACGGGAACGAGGTAATCCCACAATAAAATTCATGTTAATCACTTCCCATTTTCAAGTAGGGATTTCTATTGCTTGCAATAAGCCTCCTGGCTTCTGATGTTCAACTTTTACTTGTTGGCGATTCGGACACTGCGATACAAATTCGGGTATGTCTTTCTTCATGCCATCCCACCAATACATCGTCTTGAGATCACGATACATTTTAGTTGCACCCGTATGAATAGAATACCGAGAACAATGTGCTTCTTCTAGAATTTGTTGGCGCAATTCTGCTACATTCGGCACACATAATTTGCCTCGGTACTTGAGAATTCTGTCCATAGGAGCTGAAAATGGAGATTTTTCTTTTCCATGAGATATGTCTTTGTAATGACACAATTTAGGATCTTCATATTACCGTTCTTTCACCTCCATGTTCAAGGATGAAATTGTGGGGTCATTGATGCCAATTCCTGCATTACCTGAATCAATCACACGCACTCCAAGATTAGCTAATTGGCGGAGCTCATGAACCATCTCTTTCTTTTCGGGAGGGACTTCACATAAACTGCCCATTGATCGGCGGCTAAGCGCATCGGCTACTACATTCGCTTTTCCGGGGTGATACAAAATGTTCACATCATAATCCTTCAATAATTCTAACCACCGCCTCTGCCGCAGGTTCAACTCCTTTTGCTTGAAAATGTACTGAAGGCTTTTGTGATCTGTATAGATATCAACATGCACACCATACAAATAATACCTCCATATTTTTAAGGCATGAATAACCATAGCCAATTCGAGATCATGAGTCGGATAATTCCTTCCATGTTTCCGTAATTGTCTTGAGGCATATGCAATAACCTTTCCATGCTGCATCAATACACATCCTAATCCGACACCGGAAGCATCACAATATACCACTTAGCCATCTGACCCTTCTCGAAGTGTTAAGATCGGAGCTGAGGTCAATCTGTCTTTCAACTCTTGGAAGCTGCGCTCACAAGCATCATTCGATTGAAATTTGGCTGACTTCTGGGTTAGCTTAGTCAATGGGCCTGAAATAGATGAAAAGCCCTCTACAAATCTTCTATAATAACCTGCCAAACCCAGAAAACTACTGACTTCCATTGGTGTTGTAGGCCTTGGCCAAGTCTTCACAGCTTCAATCTTCTGAGTGTCAACTCGAATGCCATCATTTGAGATAACATGGCCCAAAAATGTCACAGAATTTAGCCAAAACTCGCACTTTGAAAATTTTGCATATAATTCCGGGCTCGAAGAATGCCAAGAACAATTCGCAAATGATCTTCATGTTCTGATTCAGTGTGAGAATATACCAGAATATCATCAATAAATACTATTACAAATAAATTCAAGAGTGTCCTGAACACATTAGTCATCGAGTTCATAAACACAGCTGGAGCATTAGTCAACCCAAACGACATCACTCGGATTTCATAGTGACCATATCTCTTTCTGAAGGCCGTCTTAGGAATATCCGCTTCTCTAACTCTCACCTGATGGTAACCCTATCTCAAATCTATTTTTGAAAACCATTGGGCACCCTGTAGCTGATCAAATAAATCATCAATCCTCAGAAGAGGATATTTGTTCTTTATCGTCACTTTATTCAATTGCCTGTAGTCGATACACATTCGTAGAGATCCGTCTTTCTTTCTTACAAACAAGACTGGTGCTCCCCGCAGAGATGAACTGGGTCTAATAAACCCCTTTTCAAGCAAGTCTTTCAACTGTGCCTTTAGCTCTTTTAATTCTACCGGAGCCATTCGATAAGGAGGAATAGAAATAGGCTTGGTGTCCGGCAACACATCAATGGCGAAGTCAATCTCCCTTTCTGGAGGATGTCCTGGAAGTTCGTCTGGAAACACATCTGGGAATTCATTCACGACCGGAACTGATTGGAAAGTTGGCGGCTTTGCCTCGGTGTCACGAACCCGAACTAAATGATAAATATAACCCTTGGCTATCATCTTCCTTGCCTTAAGGTAGGAAATAAACCGACTTTTTGGGGATGCCGTGTTACCCTTCCATTCAAGTACAGGCTCTCCTGGGAATTGAAATCGAACCACTTTTGTGCGGCAATAAACATTTCATAACACGAGGCCAACCAATCCATACCCATGATTACATCAAAATCTATCATCTTCAGCTCAATCAAATCAGCTTTGGTCTGACAATCACATATCACAATGACACAATTTTTGTACACTTGCCTTGCTATCACGGGATCACCAACCGGAGTGAGTACCTCAAAAGGTTTAATTGGCTCAGGTTTCACACCAATACAACCAACAACATATGGAGTAATATAAGAAAGAGTAGAACCCGGATCTATCAGTGCATATACATCACGGGAGAATATAGACAATGTACCTGTGACCATATTCGGGGAGGACTTAAGATCTTGCCGTCCGGCTAGAGCATACACACGGGGCTGAGTGGCACCTGATGTAGATGCTGCCCCTCTACCTCTACCTCGGCCTGCTGACATCTGAGAAATCTGTCCTGCCGGGCGTGCTGAGAAAGAACCAGCTGCTGAACCTGTAGGTTGAACTCAAACTCTACCACTCATGGACGGGAAATCTCTCATCATGTGCCCAACTTGGCCGCAAGTATAGCAAGCGTCCGAACCCTGGCGACACTGTCCTGAATGCAACCTACCGCACTGGCTGCATCGCGGTACTGGGGGTCTCCCCTGACTATAATCTTCCCTAAACTGGGAATCTGGAGTCCTAGAACTCTGGCCCTGTCCTGAGCGGAAGGAGCGATCAAATCTCCTACCTGTAAATCGAGGAGGTGCACTGGTCACCGACTGGCGTGAGTAACCAGAATATGTCTGCCTTGATCCCCCTCTATAACCACTGCCTGCTACCATAGATCTCGCCCTCTTTCCTTGCCTTCTTTCGTTAGCGCGGTCATTCCTTGGTGGTTATTGTCGCCCCTCTAAATTCTGAGCATGGGCCTGTATTCGAGAAATATCCATCTCGTCTTGCAAGGACGCCGTTAAACAATCTCTAAATAAATATAGCCCTAGGGCACTCACAAATCTATGTACGCAATCTCCCATGTCGGCCATGATAGCTGGGGCATATCTAGACAAAGAATTAAATTGCATGCTATACTCCCGGGCACTCATATTTCCTTGCCTCAGATTTAGAAACCTGTCCGCTCTAGTTCGGCGGACCTCGGGTGGCAAATAGTGACGAATAAATGCATCCACAAATTCTTGCCAAACCGGAGGAGGCGCATTCTCTCCTCGTGACATTACTCAGTTGTTATACCATAAAACAACCATATCCCGGAGTCTATAAGATGCCAACTCCACGGATTCAGTTTCGGAGGCATGGACAATCTTCAATGTCCTCAACACCTCATCTATGAAACCTTGCGGGTCTTCATCCGGCTTTGACCCGAAAAACTCCGGAGTATCTAGGCTCATAAAATCACGGGCTTTGGTACTTGCTGCCCGACCACTTGAGCTTGCATTTTGTCATTGTGCCTGTGCGGCAACCAATTGTGTCAATAAATGGATGGCCTCGGTCATTTGTTGACCCGAAGCAACAGGTGGAGGAATTGGAGCTGGAGCTCCTCCTTGCTCTTCCACATTCGGCGGGGTAGAAGAGGTATTAGAAAAGGCCTCATTGTGTGATTCGCCTTCTTCTATGTTCATCAGAGGCTCTCTTTCTACCCGCCTCTTTGCAGTAGTTTTGCCCTTCTGGGCGGCTGTAGCCTTCCCCTTTGGCGGCAATCTGAAATCACTACACACTATTAGGGAGGATAAAATCTTATACATAGCTCTATCACACGATCTCATTGGAAGAAGAATGGTCATTTTTCCTAAATGCCCTGTAGACTTTTGTTATTTGTGTGGCGCGCAACACACCATAAACAAGACTCTACTACACACGGCTCGTAGACACTTTCTAGGACTGAAACGCTCTAATACCACTTTTGTCACGACCCAGCTAGGGGCCATGACGGGTACCCGGGGCTAGCCAACGAGCACCACTCGTGCTACTACTTATCTTGCTCATTTAATGGTCTTTTATTGACATTATACTCAAATTGTAGGAAAATCCTATTTTTCATGGAAACATTAGTACTCTTTTATATACATTTGCCTCTCGGCCATCAAAATAATATATACATATAGTAGCATTTCGAGAGACTATCTAACCCACACTGCGCATTTACGAGCCTCTACTAGGGTGCTACACATAAGGACGGGACAAGACCCCATCATGCCCAAAGATACATATACATGAATATACACAAGAGAATCGTCATAAGCACCTCCGAACAAAGGAGTCCTTTCAATCAGTTGGCAGCTAGTACTGGTCTGGGTCGAGCTCTCCTCCCTGTCTACATGTGGGCATGATCACAACGTCCAAAGAAAATGGACGTCAGTACGAATATTGTACTGAGTATGAGAGTGTCACGACCCGACTCGGGGCCGCGACGAGCACCCGGTGCTAACCCACCCGAGCACCCTCTTAGCTTACTCTTATACTTACATCTAGGTGAGCCACATAATTATACATACATTTCCATTCATTCATCAACTAGTCCCATTCGGACAACGGTACATTTATATCACCATAGGCATCTATGCCACATCAATGTACGTGGGCCAACGTGGCTGACAAAATGATATACAAAACATAGGCCGACAAGGCCGGACATATCTAACCATATACACATGACTACGAGGCTCTAGGAAGAGTATAACACATCACATGAGCGGGACAGGAACCCGCTATGCCCATAATTATACACAAAAGAATAAGTACCCAAAAGCTATGGCTCCGAAGGAAATGGAGCTCCGCTATGTAATCTCTGAATAAGCAGCTATGGATCAAGTCTGTCTCCCTGTGCACCTGCGGGCATGACGCAGCGTCCACAAACAAAAGAACGGCAGTACGAAGAATGTACTGAGTATGTAAAACATGATCAACATCAATGTAGAAGCATCATAGACAATATATGATGTGGCATAGGAGGGAAGACAATAATATCATCATCATGGCTCTTACTTGTCTTTCATAGGAACTTTCCATTTCTCAAGCGTATTTCATAATAGGGCTCATATTCGAATACATAGTCTTTTCACATTCATATTCATATTATATACATAGCCATACACTTATATACATACATAGCGTACCCGACCATAAGGTTCGGTGTTTCACACGTACTTGGCCAACCAAGGCTCAATGTTATTTCTACCTGGCCCTACCAAGGCTTCAGGGTTATCCGTACCATCTGCAGATGTGTGCGCGCGTTACGTAATCATATACATACATATATATATACATCCATATACATATATTCTACCTGGCATTATAAGCTCGGGGTGTCATTATAGCCCTTCATAGGCACATGTGAATATAATAGCCCGTAGGCACCTTTAGCATCATTATTATCAACATCGTCATCACTATCATCATCGTTTTCGCTACATCTCTATCTTATGCTTACTCGTGAATGGGGTGCGTAGTACATTCGTAACACGTATCGAGGGTCGTGAGCTTATGAGCCCGGAGTGTCAGTCACTTGAATACAACATACTCATATAGAGGATTTAAGAGTTTGGCCAAGGAACCAAGCCTTATGAAAGAAGGGTTAGCCTTACATACCTTTTCGTCGGACTATTCTACACTTGCACGCTTCCTTCCAATGTTAGCGTCTATACCTTCATTAGTATCATAACAATGGACATTAGTCATTCACGTTATCCACATTATTTAGACTCCTTAATTTGCCTCTAATTCACCCATATTCATGGTCATAACATCCAACTTCGTCCATTCATCTAAAGTGTCTAGTTCATGATCTTAGTAACATTTATAATGCATTCATATCACAACACAACAACATTCATGATTCAATTCAAACTATTCCTCAAAATGCCACTATTCCTCATTCATGACCTACTTGACCATATTTTCTACTATCCATGTATTTCAACTCTTCAATACCTTAAACATCATGTAAAAATCATGAATCTTACCTTAGAAGTTGTAGGAACAAGCTTTGGTTAATAATACTCCACTTTGAGCAAAACCCTAGTTTTTCTCCATTTGCATTTCTTGACTTGAATGGTATTTAATGGCTTGCTTACACTTGATTCACTTGTTTATGTTGTTGGTGGCTTATAGTCCTTGAAAACTTATGAAATAAATGTAGAGAGATGATTCTAGAGAGAAGTGGTGTAGTGTAGAAATGAAATAAAACAAGTCTTGGTCCTTATATTTAATGAACTGAAAATCTGTGCTGGGGTGAACAGTGGTCGTCCATGGAGGTTTACGGTCCGTATTTCAGTTTACGGACCGTCCCTCGTGGTCGTCTTTAACCTTAAGCAGCGCCAGAAACTTTAGGCTGCATGCATGGTAATTTACGACCATGGATTACGGGCCGTAAATCACTTTACGGTCCGTCCTCCTGGTCGTATTTTACCATTTCTCCACTGGGCAGAAAGTCGAAGCCTTGCATGGCAATTTACGACCTTTCAGTTTACGGACCAGTTTACGGTCCGTATTTTGCACTTTACGACAACTGGGCAGTTTTGCCAACTTTCAACTTTTCAAATTGCTCGACTTTTCATTCTAATCATTCTCGTCCATTTACGCACATTGCTCATGAAACATTATACTCTCGCACTCCTCGCACACATCACTAGTTCGTTCACTTGCATATCAACGGGAAATTTTCCGGGGTGTAACAGAGAGGCATAAACCAAGAAATATGGCAATGATATACAAGATGTATCAATATGGAATAACTGTATTTGACTGTCAAGGGTAAAAGAAGTAATGCATGCTGGCTTACTCATGGTCATCATCATGTCATGTGTGCATAAATATATAAGCTGCCCGCCCATATAGGTACGATGCGATGATGCATAAGCTGCTCGTCCATATCGGATCGGTGTGATAATCATAACATTAGCCTGCGTCAAGTCCTCCCGCGTCCGGGGTATCATCTCATGCCACCCACTAGTGGTGTCTGCCCATGCCATTTGGCCATGGTGTATCGTGTAGTTGCCCGCCTTAGCGGTGACTGCCCGGCCAACTAGGCGCGGTGTTATATCATCATCATACATGCTCATCATAATATGCTTATCGTAACATACTTATCATAATGCATGCATAAGGCTTATGAACAACTTTACTTTATCGGGGTGACGTAAGGTCGTGATCCCCCAATTTCATTATAGAGCAATTATCGACATCCTGCCTCACCTTGAAGGAACTAACATATAAGGTGAGTGTGAGCATTAAATAACATCATGCAATTTTTGGATCATCATATCATATCTCTTATCTTATATTACCATTCATAGATATAGGCTTTGAGCTTTCCGAAACATAGGAACTCATGAAGAGGAGGAAAATTATGCTATGAGATTCATGCCACTAGAAAGAAGGGACTATCCTCACACACCTTTGACGTTTAACTAAGCTATCGTTTGCTTGATTTCCTTTGATGTCACGTCTCTACCTTCAAGAGAGAATTCATACCATCGTTAGCCAATCGACGAGAAGAACGCGCTACTATTTCTAGGGAAAATTGGATAGCACTTCCTTTGTTTATACTACTTTTCCCATATTCTATATTAACTCCCAAACGCTCACAACAATGTTCACAATATTGTATTCAACAATCATCATTTATCTACATTTATCACATTCCACCATTTTTCTCCAATTTCTCCACATTTATGGGTTTTAGCTCATCATCACATTTTCTCATACATCACACCTATTTCATGGTATAAACGTCATTTGTAACATATTTATACTCACAACTCATCAACATTCATAATGCAATCCAACTATCATTCAACTATGGCACTATTCACATTTTATGACCCATTTACTACACTCTTCTATAATCCAAGTGTTTCAATGTATTAATTCTTCAATCATCATGAGAAGGTTATCAAACTTACCTTGGGTAGTGTTGGAACAAGCCTTGAGCAACAACACTCTTTTATGCCAAAAACCCTATTTCACTTCCTTTGCAATTTCTTGGTGTAGATGACCTTTGATGAGCTTCACACCCTTGGTTCCATAGATTTCATGTAGTTGACCGCTAATTTCCCTTAAATTCTTGTGGATGAAATGTTTGGAATGTTCTAGAGTTCTCTTGATTTGTGTGGATGAGAAATGAAATGAAAATGAATGAAAAGGGTCCCTTATATTAATCACAAAATCTGATTTTTATGAACAGTAGTCGGGATGCACAGTGGTCGTAAACCCAGTTTAGGGGCCTTATTCTGGTTTACGGTCCGTCCTTCAAGATCGTATTTAAGCATATCAGAAACAGAAAGGTTTGCTGGAGTCATGGTGGTTTACGGTCACAGTTTACGGGCCGTATTTCGATTTACGGTCCGTATACTGAGTCGTATTTAACCATTTCGTCATTTGGCAGAAAGTTGAAATTTTTGGAATGCTGAAGGACGATGGCAGTTTACGGTCTGAAAACCACTTTACGGGCCGTATTCTATTTATCGACCAACTGGGTCAAAGTGCAAATCTGTAACTTTCTCATTTCCAAAATTCATAAATAGTCATCCCCTACTTAGTAAAACATCGCACACTCATACACTTCGTTGGTCTACTCGTTGTACGTTCACGGAGAAATTTCCGAGGTGTAAAAATAGGGCACTTGTTCCGAATAGTAACTTTGTTCAGCTGGCGATAATCAATGCACATCCTCATGGTCCCATCTTTCTTCTTCACAAATAACATAGGAGCACCCAAGGGGTGACACTAAGTTTAATGAACCTCTTGCTCAATATATCCTGTAACTGCTTCTTAAGTTCCCTCATCTCGGCAGGTGCCATCCGATATGGCGGAATAGAAATAGGGCGAGTGCCCAGATCGAAGTCAATACAGAAGTCAATGTCACGATCGGGTGGCATATCTGACAGATCCAACGAGAATACCTCGACAAACTCGCTCACGATAGGAATAGACTCAAGGGGTGGAGATGCAACTATTGTATCACGAACATGAGCCAAATAGGCTAAACACCCCTTATTGACTAACTTCTTCGCCTGAAGGAAGGAAATGATCTTCTTCGGAGCGGGACTAGGAGTACCACTCCACTCAAGCCTAGGAATGCCCGGTATGGCTAAGGTAAATGTCTTGGCGTGACAATCTAAGATCGCATGATAAGGAGAAAGCCAGGACATCCCTAATATAATATCAAAGTCCACCATATCGAGAATCATCAAATCTACCCAAGTGTCATACCCCATGAAAGTAACCAAACAAGACCGGTAAACTCGATCAACAACTAGAGAATCTCCAACTAGAGTAGACACATGAACAGGTATATCAATGCTATTATAAGGCGAATCCCAACCAATGGCATGAAATGCAGATACATACGAATAGGTGTATCCATGATCAAATAACACAGATGGTGCTCTATGACAGATAGAAATGGTGCCTGAAATCATAGCATCTGAGGCTTCTAACTCGAGCCTGCCCAGAAAGGAGTAACAATGGGCTCCACACTGCCCAGCCTGAGATCCCCCTCTCGCACCCTGGGAACCACCTCTAGGTGACTGGGATCCACCTCTAGAACCATGAGAACCACCGCGGCCTAATTGAGCACCGCCCTTCTGCGAAGCACCACCTCGACCACCAGAAGATATAAGAGTCCTCGGCGGCTGATAATCCCACCTGGGTCAGGGAAATCTCCTAGCAACATGCCCAACCTTTCCACAAGAATAACAGGTAAACAGAGATGAAGGCTGATACACTGAAGCTGAGGACCCGAAGGAAGCAACCGTGTCTACTGGTTTAGAAAACGAACTCTCACGAGCTCTCTTTCTGGGTGGCTGACTAGGGGAAGTCTGTAAAGCTGAATGCACAGGACGGCCGGAGTGTGGCTGATGCGGCCTAGAAGACTTACTGGCGCCCCTCGAACTAGAACCCCAAAACTACCACTTTGATGCGGTCTCTTGTCACTACTACCTAATGCATGGGCCTTAGCGCCCTGAACCATAGAAGAATTCTCGATAACGGACTAGAAGGAAGCCCCTATAAACTCCATCTGAAGACAAGGAATCTGTAAAAAGCCCACTCGTTGCCCAACAAAATGCCTGAACCTATCGGCTTCAGTAGGGATCAACGGATTGGAATAACAGGCCAGATATAAAGAAACGGGTCACATAGGACTCCAAAGACATGCCCCTCTGCTCAAGATGTAAAAACTCCTCCCTACGCGCCTCTCTCAAAGACCGGGGCACATACTTCTCAAGGAAGGCCCAGTAGAACTGAGTCTAAGTCAGGGGAGGGGAACCCTCAGGTCTGCCCTCCACGAAATACCTCCACCACATCTTCACGTCGTCGTGAAACTGGTAGGATACATAATCAACCCCGTAGGTCTCCATAATCCCCATACGGTGTAGCTGCTCGTGCATATCTAGAATAAACTCATAAGCATCCTCAGACGAAGTACCAGAGAACCTCGGCAGCTCTACCTTCCTGAATCTTCCAATAAGGTCCTGATCGGACACAGTCATAACAGCCCCCTCCATGAGTCTCAGATTATCACCAGGAACGGTTATCGCATCAATGCGAGAAGCCATAGCTGCAGCGGCATATGCCACCCCAGTAGGTCCCTGCTTAGGGTCTGCACCCTAACCCTAGTCTGTGAACCCCCGCCGGGAGTCGTAACACCAGCTGCCGCCTGCTGGGCATCAAGATGAAGTAAGACCCTGGCCATAGTATCCTGCACGGCCTGACTAGAAGTAACCTCGGGTTGTGTCTGTGCTGAAGCCACATCCTTGGGCTCAGTAGACGGCAATCTCTCTCGAAGTTGTCCTACCGCAAGAGCCCTGCCCCTGGCTAGGGGAGCCCTGCCCCTGGCTAGGGTAGCCCCACAACCTCTAGCTCTGCCGCCCCCTCTGGATGTCGCTCTCCCTCGGGTGCCAGCCGCAGCTGCGGGCTCTGGCACCTGACCTCGGGCCATATTAACTCGAGTCCTTACCATATGTGAGAGAAGAGATTAGAGTCAGATACCAATTAGAATAAAGTATCATGAAAGAATGAAAGAAAGTGAGATTTCCTAGTGTCCTATAGCCTCTCGCAGATATGTACGGAGCTCATCGTACCGATCCACGAGACTCTACTAGACACGCTCTTGTATTATAGATTGGGTAACCTAGGGCTCTGATACCAACTTGTCACGACCCAATTTGACATAAGTCATGCGGCCAGTTACCTTCCCCACCTCGGTAAGTGAACCCTCAACCCAATGATAATAAGACAAAAATTAATAATCTTGCAAGCGGAAAAGAAAAATAATATGTAAGTCTCACGATATTATATAATAGAGATAGTGGAGAATAATAATAATAATAATAATAATAATAATAATAATAATAATAATACCCCAGGGTCTAGTCTGAGTAATACAAGAGCATCTAAATGAAATAAATACATGTCTGGAATAATAATACATAAAACTGTCTATGTCACTGAACAGGAATAAGACATAAATGATAGAGAAGTCTTCAAGGTAGCGAATGGTCGTGCTTACCCTGGAAACTCTAAGATAATGCTGAAGCGAATATCAGCCACGTGAAAAGGAATCAGATCCAACCTGAGAATCTGCATTCATAAAGGGATGCAGCAAGTGCAGGTCAATACAAGACAACAATACTGGTAGGTATCATCGGCGAACTAAGCATAGCTAACACAATCCAGATAATAAAGACAGATAGACAGATAAACCATCAAGTATAAATCAAACATAATCGAAGCCAAGTACGTGTTATCGCCTAAGCAGAGCATCTAATCACCATTGTGCCAAGTCTCAATATATCAAGTCCGAATCTAACATCACAAGTACACACCAAAACATCTCAATGTAAGCCATGATGCAATGCAATGCAATAATGTATGGATGCAATGCAAATGTTGTGTACACTTGTACTCCAGACGGAAATATTGACATCTCGGTAGCATAACCCAAGTTGAATCACGAAGTCTAAGTGCCACCCGTGTCAGATCTTTTCCCAATAGACAGGCAGGACCCCGAATCCTTGTGTCACGCCCAACCAATGGGTCGTGATGAGTGCCCGATCACTACTGACCAAGCAACCCTAAACTCGTACTTGCCTTATGCTGAGTAACCTGGTGGCCAATTTCTAACTTATATCTAAGTGATAACATCTGCTGTAAAATTTATGCAATAAGCTCTACCTCGAAAACTCATAAATTATACACATGGTTATATATAGGCATACATGCAAATAATGACAGAGCAGTCCGACATGGCCACTGCATGTACTATATATAGAATAAGAGACCATAAAACCATATGACGGTCCCACTATACACCACTGTATAAAGACCTCTATGAAACATAAACTGTAGGAAAGACATGACAAGGCCCTGTCATACCCACATATATACATAGCAAAATAGCATACCAAAAAGGGCTGCAGCTCCGGACCAATAGAGCGCACCGACTGCGGCTGAGGAGAGATCCTACTGGCCGGGATCGTCCGGCTGGCTACCTGATCCTGCGGGCATGAACGCAGCATCCACAAGAAAGGACGTCAGTACGAACAGTGTACTGAGTATGTAAGGCATGAATAATAACATAACAAGAAGTATGGAACATAACAGGAGACAAAGAGATAACTGCTACATCTGTTTGCCTCATAAGGCAGATATCATGCATGCTTTGCTTTTAAAGAAAACATTTCTCATATACATATATCATAATAGTGCTGGGAACGTGCAGCCTGATCCATATATATAGTATATTGCTGCGGAACGTGCAGCTCGATCCACACCCATATATCCCGCGTCCGGGATGATGTCATGATATACCAACTGATCAGGTGGATATGCGTATATAACGGCTCGCCTTTTTCCCATATCCCTTATATATATATATATATATATATATATATATATATATATACATACATAGATATATATATATACATACATAGATACATATATATACATACATATATATATACATACATACATATATATACATACATATATATATATACATACATACATGCATACATACATATATATACATACATATATATATATATATACATACATATATATACATACATACATACATATATACATACATACATATATATACATACATAGATATATATACATACATACATATATATACATATATATATATATATATATATATATATATATATATATATATATATATATATATATATATATATATATATATATATATATAATGTAAGTAGCATGCATGAGAGCCCAAATAAATGTTACCACTTTATCGGAGTGACGTAAGGTCGGTAACCTCCGATTATGTTATGGAACAATCATCATCGCTATGTCTCACCTTGAAGGAACAATGATTATAATATGAGATCAACAACAAAGAAGAACGTCAAGGAATTCATGAAATAAACTTAATAATCTCATAATAGCGTTAAAATCATAAGCCTTGGAACCTCTATAAATAGGATCATCATCATCAAAACATAATCATTTTTGCATTATAACAAACTTTAAAAATCATGAATCTTTAGCTTTTGGAAATAAGGACATTATGGAAGACATGTATAGATTCACAGGAAAGAAGTCATCGTGGGCATCATAGAAAACATCTTGTCTTTAATATCATAAAAACCTTGAAAACCAAGAACTTCTAGCTTTTCTGGAACAAGGACGTTATGGAAGCCATATATGGAATCGTAACGTATGAGTCATGCCTTTAGAAAGAAAGGGACTAGCCTTAACATACCTGGAAGTTCACTTCTCGACCTTCTACCCACTTCTGGTCTCGTAATCTACATACAAGACCATTCATACTATGGTTAGGTCTATTGTCATGTGCTTATCCTAAACATTCAAATTAAACTCCTTTAGAATTTGCCAAAATTCGGGCAGCATCTCCCCTGTTTATATCCCTAGCCCGAATTCACAATTCAGCAACCAACAACAACAACAACAACAATACCAACATCAACAACATCATTGCCAACAACATTATGTTCCATAAAACATCCCACACGATGTTTTCCAAATTTCCCAACTAAACAACTTGAAGTATGGCTATTTAATAGTTTCTCCTTCAGAACTAACCATGATTAGCATCAATAAGAAGAGATTCATACCTTTCTCCCGCTAGTACAACAATATCTTCCCTTTTCACCATGAATTTGAGCCAAGAATCGTCACTATACGATTTTAAAATCGCAACTATACGCTGTCTGGACCAGAATCCGGGGATTATACTCGATTTGCATCAAAATTTGATAGGGGGATGTTTGAGGAAGTTTCCAAAAGTTTGGCTGATTTTCAGGGGTGGTTTTGAAGGAAATAAAGGGGTAAACCCCTTTTTATAAGGTTCTAGGGTCAGGTTGCACCGACCTAAAAATTGCTCAGCGCGTTCGCGCCTAGAAGTGGCGTGTTTGCGCTGAGTTGGCTGCCCTCCTTCTTCGCGTTTGCGCCTAGTGCTGGCTCGTTCTCGCAGACTAAATTGCTCGCCTGCCAGCCCAACTTGTAACGTCCATATCTTCTTACTCTAATGCCGTACCAATGAGTGATTTGTTGCGTCGAAAACTAGACTTCATGAACTTCACTTTAGGCTTTTACTTTGCCTCAAAACTCATCATATTCTAAAAGATATTCTTCCGCCAAATTGGACCAACAAGAGAAATTCCGCACGTCCCCTGCTCTCCAATTCTCTCACAACTTACTATATGAACTAAGCCTTCATAACCAAACGATAAACGCATGCAATTATATATACCCTTGAAGGCAATTCAAAAGTCCATACTTGAAATGACCAGCACTTACGAATTTCAACGTACAGAACTGCAGGGTGTAACACTTTGCCCATGGGGGGTTCTCACCGGCACCACCCTGAGGGATCCACGGAGTCCATGCACTCATTCAATCTACGATTCCGAAACTAACATCAGATATCAGACTTCTCACGTCACTCTTATTTTAAAACTAAGCTAAGCTCATCACAATGTGTTTCTTCAAGTACCAACAGTGTCCCAACAATATTTCATGAAGAATGAGAGTGCGTGCAATGCATGTATTAATATCAATAATTATGCTCAATATCACAAGTACCAACAAAGGGGTACGCCAATAATATATCAATATCACAAGTACCAACGGTGGGTGCGCCAACAATATCATAATAAATGTGGAACAACAAATTCCAATATCTACTAACAACACGTGGAGACAACCAACACAATAGGACAATCAAATTACAACACAACGGGGTGGCTAGCCCCAATCACGCAACAGGGCCCAATCTAAGATAATATCTAACCCAACTTCATACTCGAAGGTTTACATTCTTTCTCCGACAATATAATCTAACTATATGCTTCGCTATATGAAGTCTCACCAAGGGTAAGCCATAATCTACCTGGATGGCCGAACAACATACACCAATAAATCACTATATAGTGTTGCCTTTCCGCTGAGCCTCATAACCAAAGTAGTTTAGGCATATTCGAAATCTAAATTAGAAATCATGAAGAATGATACAAATATTGCACCCATTCAATTTAGGTCAAATCCAACCCTAGAATTTGGGAAAATGGGGCCCACAAGGTCAAAACGGAAAAATCGAAAGCAAAATATCCAATTAAGCACTAGCTGATCATAACCCAACCACTAATTGTTGATTTATCTCAAGGATTAGCCTAATTTTGATTTGAAGCAAAACCCCCAAATTTAGATATAAACCCTAACTCTTTGATTTTGAAATTCAACGCTAATAATGGAAGATATACAATTAATAACCTTAGATTCATCAAAAACTAGCATAAACCCCATTAATTTCATCATTAATAAACATAGATAGAATATTCATCAAAACCCACTTTTAATCTTCCATAACTAAGGGATTGATAAGGGAAAGAGGATCTATGATGATTAGGAGTAATCAAATAGAAAAGGGATTAGTAAGATTTACCTCCAAGAGTTTTCACCAATAATCTCTAAGAAAAGATCCCAAGAGCTCTAATTTTAAAATGGGAATAAATGATAGACTAAGGGATCATTTAAAACACACTTAATGAAATAATAGGCCCGTTACCGTCACGGCGGGCCACAACGGCGGCGCCGCTACAGCGCCTAGAAGACCGTCCCAACGGTATGGGCCAAAAAATACTTAGCCGCCCCAGCGGTCCACCCGCCGTAACAGCGGCGCCGCTGGGATGGCACTGGTGCCACCAATGCTGGCACCAGGTACCAGAATTCACCAGATTTTTCTAAGTCTCAACCGAAACCCCGAACCACTCCCGAGGCCATCTGCTCATAAACCACATACATAGACCCATACAAAAATACACTACGAACGCACCCGCGGCCTTGTTATTTCCAATGGAGGTCTCGTTGATTGAGCCAACCCCCCAAACCTCATTTTCTATTCCCAACCTAAGTCCCAAAATGTATCCGAGTGCATTGGGAACTGACCCAGATATACACACAAGTTATGAAAGACCATTCGGACCTCTCGAAATTGATGAATTTTCAAAAAAGGTCTATTTACCCAAAAGTCAACTTTGGGTCATCTCATTTCAATAAAAGCCTATATTTCACAAAATTTGTCCTAATCCGATCTAGACACATCGAGAAGTGCATCAACGGTCCCCTCGGGTCTCGAGTGAGCTAATCAATGCTCGAGAAAGGGCGAAAATGCGAAAAAGACTATAACGACCAAACGGATCGCTACACGCAACTCCGGAACAAGTGGAGTGCTCTTGTACAACTGGTAAGAAGGAAACCTATGAGTCTTAACCGTATCCTTGTATAGTTGCGGGCATGAACGCAGTGTCCACAAAAAAAGGACATCAGTACGAATAATGTACCGAGTATTTAAGACAGAAATATAACATAATAAACATATACTGTAAAGAAGATGGATAAGAATCAACATGGCACTTTTGACTTACCAATGAGAAACTAGCATGTATGTCTCTTTATACTCTTATGTGCTTCACTATATTTATATACAGTACTGTGCCTCTAACCTACTTACCATCTTGTGCTATCTGCCTAACTGATCAGTGGTAACTGCCCGACCGGCCTTAGCACAGCGGTAACTGCCCTACCGACCTTAGCACAGCGGTAACTGCCCGTCCGATTATCGCCCGATGGTAGAGCGCATCTGCCCGACTGATCAGTGGTAACTACCCAATAGGCCATAACTCGGTGGTAATAGCTGCCCAACCAGCCATAGCATGGTGGTAAATATATATCTGTCGGACCGGCCGTAGCTCGGTGGTAATACCTGCCCAACCAGCCATAGCATGGTGGTAAATAGTGCTACATAATCTGCCCCACTGGCTGTAGACCAGTGGTAAATATGATCAACATCATAACCAGACCTCTATGGGTGGTTTCTATGCACTCTTCGTGATCATTACTTATCTGTTAATGCCTACATAGTTATATAAGACTTATAAACACTTGTCCAGGCTATTAACACTTCTTCCTGATTAACTAAACCTTAACCAAATCCCGAGACACATCATAAGCTTCTCTTCTAGCATTAAATACCTCATTAGGGATCTTCTACTAGAAAACTATTCATGTCTTACAAAACATTCCTTAAGAACACATTTCTAAATTCATCGGAGTGACGTAAGGTCGTTTTACATCCAATTATCGTTATGGATCTTTCATCATCGGTATATCTCACCTTGAAGGAATCAATGACTATAAGATAAGATTAACAACAATAAACAAGATTAATTATGTCATAGGAACATCAAGATACATAAACTCCTAACATTTCTAAGAGTGAAGTCATATGGACATTATTTGTGAAAGTATGTGTCGATAAGATCATGCCATAAGAAAGAAAGGGCCAACCTTAACATACCTTGCCGCTCACTTAGCTACTCAAAATCTACCTTCCGAGCCTGCAAATCTTACTATGCATGAATTGATACTTCCTAGCTTGCAACTCGAGTTCTCGCTTCCCTTGTTTCGTTCAACAATTAATTACAATACTATGATGTTGCCACAAGCTTTCCAAGCTAATTAGCGTAAATTGGAGTGACTAATGATCTAGTGAGTAAACTATCTTTAAAGGAGTATATGGAGGTATATAGAGGTGCTAGAATGTTGGAAAATGATGGAGATGGAGTGGAGTGGGGTTTTTATACCCCTCAAAGGTCGGTTCCACCACCTCAACTCGATGGTAACATCGACGGATCGTCGAGTTGCTTGACGGTTCGTCAAGTTGCACGGAAGAATCGTACAACTTTGTACGGGCCGTATTTTCCACTATACATCTCGAATTTGCAATCTGTCAGTTGCATTGAAAAGAAAACTCTCTGAACTTCAATTTAAATAGGTTATGCGTTCCATAAATCCTCATATTCTAGGAGATACACCTCGCTAAAATTGGACCAAAAAAATTGTCTGGAATTTTGTCAAGTTTTCTCAAAGTTTCGACAAACTTAATTCCTTCGATTCGCTTAATCTAGAACCTTTAGAAACTTGCTTAGCACTATTGACACCTAATTTTCACCTCATAAGATGCGTGTTTTAGTTTTCAAGTTTGCCGAGTCAAAGACGGAGTAAGGATACACCCTTTAAAGGTCAAAATTTCAAAATCCCGAGAAAATGGCAAAACGACGGTTAATTATTATTTCCTGAAAAAATTGACAACTACAAGAAATATAAGTTATTTACTTTCATCCTGTTCCGTCTAATTGGGAAATATTGTTAATTAAAACGACGTATAAATTACCGCTCATTTTTTACCGTATTTTTTCATATTTAAAATATTGCTCAAAACTATGTTAATATTGGGCTCATTTTAAAGCTCGAATTAATTTTTATCTAGCCTAAATAATTTTTTATATTTAGAAATATATGCATTTATAATATATGGTTTATATTTCTAATTAAATAGGTTTCTTTTGACATTTTTATAAAATGGGAGGGGGGGGGGGGGGGGGGAGGGTTTCTTTTTTAAAAAATGGGAGTAACAAACTTCCACCCCCCATTTTTATTTTCGTCCACCCGACCATCCTTTACCTCTCAAAGAGGCGATATGGCGATTAGGGTTACGCCGCCTCTGGTGGTGTTTCACGGTGAAATTCTGGTCATTTTTATCCAAATTGAGAGGGATTTTATGTCCTTTCACGTGTTCTTACGATTATCAGGTTCAATTTCAATTATTTTTAGCTATTTACATCATTTTGGCCGTGTTCTCATGGATGTTGCTTAGGTTTTTCCTCGCGTGATGGTTGCCATAGGCAGGACCTCGGGTCCATAGCAATCTTGTGAATCACACGCACTTGTGTGGAAACCTAGGTTAATTTCCATGAAGCTTCATTGGTTGGGTACGGATTTTGGGGATTTTTTCCCATTGGTATAATTCGGGTACAATTGAACTGTTGGAATTGTACCATAAGAGAATTTTTGCTGGCAAGTGTACTATTCTATGTATATATCTGATTTTTATGGATTTTATTGATTTTGGGGTACAAGTTTGTTGGGGTTTTGTTTGTCTTGTATGTTTCATTTTTTAAATTCTGGTAGGGTACAATTTGGGGAATTTTTTGGGGGGAAATGGGAGGACATGTGTCTTTTTATTTTCATCCTAGGGATTCCTATACAATGGAGGTTATAAATAGTGAGTAGAAAAAGAAGAAAAGGGTCCAAATTTTTACTCCCTAAAAAAATAAACTATGCTTCATATACACTAGCTATTCAGTTGATAAGGATATACAAAAAATACAATATATAGAGAGAAATATAAAAATATAAGAAGAAAAGGCGATTTATGGATTTGAGAAGGGTTTTGCTGCTTGGAGTGTTGAATCAATCCCCTTTGATCTTTAGGTTGCCCCAACAAAAGCTAAATTCTCATTTCAGTCCTTGTTTTCATTTCAAGTTATGATTATTTATTGTTTGTGATGTTTGTTAGTTAGAAATAATGATTACATATTGGTTTGATTTCATGTTTTAGTGATTAAGTGAGTGTTTTTGTTTCCCTAGTTGTTATTTGAAATTGAAGAATGAATTAGGAAGTCTAAACTTAGATAATGTTAAGTAATTTTGAGTTGGTTAAGTTAATAAAAATAAAGACAAGATAGTTTAAGTTAGGATTCTTAACACTAAGTTAGTACAATTGATGTTTTTGATCTAAGCTTGCTGCTTTTGATAGTTCTTATTAAGTAACATTAGTTCAGTTTGAAATTTTCCCTAGTTTATAACCTTATACCTTCTTGACTTTGTTTGATATTTTAAGATTATAATTTAGATTAGGAAACTATTTGGATGGTTTGAAAGGAAATATGATCAAGTGAAAACACCTTTAAGTCAAAAAATGTTCCTTTTGAACCTATTTTAGTCATAAGTATTGGAAAAAGCATTCTTTCCTTCATTATTGAGTGAATGTCTACTTGTTTCAACAACTGATTCATTTTAGAACCATGTGAGTGTTTTTAAGAATGTTAAGACTGTTTAAGAAAGCAAGTTTTTTCCAAAAATAGATCCTGGAGTCTTGTTTGAAATCTAATTGCAATTCATCCTTGAGTGTCTTGTATGAGTTTGTGTGTGATAAAAAGGATTTGCAAGTCATTCTTGACTTTAAAACTGCTAAACTTTACAGTCTAGTAAATTTGAAAATCTTATAATTTGATTTGTAATCTGTTAGCCTTTTTTTTTTGCCAAAAAAAATTGATTTTAAGGGAGTAAGGGTTGTTCTTGAGATGTAGTTTAAGGATTTGAAGTTTAAAACTGTCTAAATATGAATTAAAGTTTAAAATGAAACTTGGATGTCTTACTAGCTCTTGACTTTGTCAAAGTAAATAAAATAAAAAGGTTGTAAGTTAGTCTTGTATATGGATTATGGAGTTGTTGAGACTTTAGACCCAGCTAAGTGATGCTAAGCTTAAAGTTTTGGAACTTGTCTTTGTTAAACTATAGTCTTATGAGTCTGTGTAGCTTCATATTTGTTCTTGTTTGAAAACTTTGAAAGTTTAAAATGAAGAAGGCCAGAAGTACCCTTGTTTTAATATTTGTCCTGTTTTGAGGTCATTTATGTTATAAGAAGCTGGAAATTGAATGGTGTCTTTCAAGAAATAAGTGTAATGGATTCAAACTAGTTCTAAAGTTGAATGTAGTTCCTGAATCTATAAAAGTTGTTTTCCTCTCTTTGTAAGTCACAATTTGTGCAAAACTGTTTGTTTTAGGGATTGAGTTTTAAATAAAAAAACATACTTGGCTTGACTACAAGTTTTTAAATCACTCAGTTTTAGGAATTTTAACAATTAAAGGCTTGAGAATTAAGTAGAAAAATGATTCAAAACCATGTGACACTCCTACTATTTCAGTTTGTCCTCTTTTGTTTCAAAATAAGTCTCAAAGTGTGCATTGTCCATCTTGTTTTGTGCTGTTTTGACTGTGTTAATCACTATCTACCTTGGTGATTCTAGGACGGGTACCATATACCCTCTATTTTGGAAGGAAATATACCTTTTTAAATAATAGGAATCTTTAAGACTGAAATTTTGAAAGAAAAGAAAAGGGGAGAAAGCCTGTTGTGGTTTAAAACAAATAGATCATGATTGCAATTGTGCTAAGTTAGCATTTTTTTCATTTTTCCAAATCTGAAAAGCTGAGTAAAATTGTTTCCTTTATAAAACTGCTTTTGTGATTCATGTTAAGTGATTAGCGTGCATATTGAACCTAGTATTAGCTATTTGTAATCAAAACATGTGAGTCTCACTTCTGCTTATCCCTGTTTACAAATTTCTATTGACTAATAGTATCACGACCTAAACCGATGAGTCGTGATGAGGGTCTGACCTCTAACGACCAAACACTCTTAAACACGTATCTGAAACATGCTGAACATCAAAGGCCCATAAATGGCATAAACTGATCTCATAAAAGGGAAACATCAGAACTCTGTACAATCGGCATATATATATACACAACATGCGGAAGAACAGTGCAAGCTAGCTAGGCTGCTACATATACTATACACAAAAGAATAGAAGCCAACAAGACTACATCATCTGACTACTACATACAACTTTCTACAAACCTCTACTGGAATAAAAGTTGTAGAAATGACGGGACAGGGCCCCTTCATACGCATATATATACACATCTCAAAAGGGGCATACCAAAACTGACTGTAGCTCCGGATCAAATTGAGCGTACTAACCACTGCTAGAACTAGAGGTCCTACAGAGCTGGACCACCCGTCTGTCTCCCTGTACCTGCGGGTATGAACGCAGCCCCCCGAGCAACGGGGAGTTAGTACGGATAATGTACCGAGTATGTAAGGCACAAGAACAACATAGATACATAAGAATCATGGATAAGATATGAACTCATAAATTGAATGACTGACTGCATGTACTTATATGAACTAGTATCTGCCTAAGTCTGCATAAATCTGTATAAATGACAATGTCTATATGGGCACATAATATGCATGCTCATGGTTATCAGTGATGGTCATGCATCTATATATGTGTGCGTATATAACGCCTGATATATGTGCGTATATACCGCCTGATGTATGTGCGTATATAATGACTCTAAGCCTCTATGGCATCTCGTCAAATCATATTGGCTCCTCTGCGGCCATAATCAATATCATCATCATTGTGGTAATGTGTATATAACACCCATATCTCTTCTCATACTTTATAAATATCTAATATTCGCGTTTATAATATCTTCTGGGCACGGGTCAATGAACATAAATATATTTAATGAATGTAATGCATAAATAAACTGTATACATGGAACTGGCTATATAAGACTAGACCCATG
The DNA here is from genome assembly GCF_019175385.1 of Lycium barbarum. Lineage (NCBI taxonomy): Eukaryota > Viridiplantae > Streptophyta > Magnoliopsida > Solanales > Solanaceae > Lycium > Lycium barbarum. Next base: position 46,285,144 of record NC_083342.1, read on the forward strand.
AGCAGAAGGATCACTCATAAATGGGGTATATGAACATCAAAGACTAAAGTACTTCCTAATGCTTCTAAGAGTAGAGTAATATGGAAGCTTGCTTACTCGCTTGTTGGATCATATGTATAGGATCATGCCAACAGAAGGAAAGAATGGCCATACATACCTTGAAGTATACTCAATCGTCCAAGTTCTACTCTCGAACTTGCAAGTCTACAATTAAGATAACATAGGGCTTAATTAGGCTATTTATATCGCTTACTAATCATTTTAACCACGAATAGAGCTTGACAATTTACGGGCAACATTTTCCTTATATGCTTAGCAACTCTCCAAATTCTCATTCAGTCCAACATCAACCACAATACCCACAACAAAAGGGCAACAAATATACATATCAAAATATACTTAAATCCATTGCCAATCATTTCATAAAATAACCCCAAGTCACCATCTTGTCCTTCATCAACTTACCACTCCCATAAATATATTCTCTTTACTTAGTTCACTAAAAGTCTTGATAATAAACTCAATTATAAGGGTAAAAAACATTTACATACCTTGAGGGTTCAAAAATCCCAAGAATAACTTCAACTTCAACTCCCTAAACTTCACAAACTTGAAGAAACCCTAGAAGCAACCTTCTTCTTCACAAGCTCTGGTTTACTGGGTCCGGGTCTTGTCAAATCCTCCCAAATATGATGGAAAATATTGGGAGAGAATATATTAGGGTCTTTTTGATTTGTAAAGAACGAAAATATGAAATAAAGTTGTGAACCACCTATTTATACTTAGAAGCCAAAAAGGCTACAACGATCCGGTTCGACGAGCATGTCGAAGGTCCGTCCACATGTCGACGGTCCATCGACTTGCTCCATCGACCTGCGCCTGTAGATGCAAGGCTGCGGGATCCTGTCGATGCCGCACATCGTCGGTCCATCGACCATGTCGACGACCCGTTGACGATGATTTGTGTTCTACAGTTTTTTTTATTCAGTTCAGATCGCGTCGATTCGATTAGCTCAACTTTTAACTTTATAAATTGCCAGGAATATCTGCTGGTAGCCTTGTATACGGGGTAAGACATTTTCTACCTCCAAACTCGGGCTTGGGTCTCTATTCTAAGGGCATATCCGACTGGGAAACCATAGGTTCTACCACTACGAACATGAGGGGTGTAACATTCTCCCCCCCTCCCCCCCCATTAGGAACATTCATCCTCGAATGTTCGAACAATCCTGGGTTATAAAAATTTCAGCAGAGTTTCCCCTGTACTTATACCAATACATTCTGCATGCAGCAACCCAAAATAATGCCACACAGGGCCACATACTATAACACACAATACTATGGCCTCACACGACCAATGATGATAACAGAAATGAAATAATACCTGGGGGCGATGATGTCTCAGATCGAACCTCCTGTACTACTGGAAAAAAAATGCGAGTACTCAGTCTTCATTTTTTCTTCCGCTTCCCAAGTCACTTCCTCAACATTCTTATTCCTCCACAAGACTTTAATGGAGACTATATCGTTGCTCTGCAGTCGACGAACCTGTCTGTCCAATATAGCCACTGGAATATCATCGTATGAAGACTACTCGGTCACCTGGATATCATCCACTGGTACCACTCTTGAAGGATCTCCGATACACTTACGAAGCATAGATATATGAAATACTGGATGCACCGACTCTAACTCTGAAGGAAATTCTAGCTCATATGCCACCGTGCCCACTGTACGAATGATCTATATGGCCCAATATATCGAGGGCTCAACTTACCCTTTTTGCCAAACCTCATCACTCATTTTATAGGCAAAACTTTCAGGAACACCCAGTCGCCTATCTCGAACTCTAGCTTACGTCGCTGATTATTCACATAGGATTTCTGTCGACTTTGAGTTGTTAGAACCTTTCCCTAATCACTTTTACGTTGTCAACGACTTGCTGAATTATGTCTGAGCCTACTAACTAATTCTCCCCGACATCGAACCACCCTATGGGCGATCTATATCTCCGCCCATATAAGGCCTTATAAGGAGCCATCTAAATACTGGAATGGTAACTGTTGTTATATGCAAACTCGATAAGAGTAAAATGATCATCCCAACTGCCTCGAAAGTTAAGTACACAAGCTCTAAGCATATCCTCAAGGGTCTGTATAGTACGCTCTGCTTGTCCATCTGTCTGCAAATGAAATGCAGTACTAAGACTCACCTGGGTCCCCAATCCTTACTGAAAAGACTTCCAGAATTTGGCTGTGAACTTGTCACGACCCGACTCGAGTCCGCGACGAGCACCCGGTGCTACCCCACCCGGGCACCCTCTTAGCTTACTCTTATGCTTACATCTAGGTGAGCCACAAAATTATACATGCATTTTCATTCATTCGTCAACTAGTCCCATATGGACAACAACACATTTATATCATCATAGGCATCTATGCCACATCAATATACATGGGCCAACGTGGCCGACAAAATGATATACAAAACATAGGCCGACAAGGACAAACAAATCTACCCACACACACACATGTCTACGAGCCTCTTACAGTATAACATATCACATTAGCGGGACAGGACCCCGCTATGCCCATAATTATATACACAAAAGAATGAGTACCCAAAAGATATGGCTCTGAAGGAAATGGAGCTCCCTATGTAATCTCCGAATAGGCAGCTATGGATCAAGTCTGTCTCCCTATGCACCTGCGGGTATGACGCAGCGTCCACAAACAAAAGGACGTCAGTACGAAGAATGTACTGAGTATGTAAAGCATGAGCAACATCAATAAATAAGCATCATGAACAACATATGAAATAGCATAGGAGGGGGGGGGGGGGACAATAATATCATCCTCATAGCGTTTACCTACCTTTCGTAGGACTTTCAATTTTTCATACGTATTTGTACACCTACGTCATCATCCGTATTCCATAATAATACTCGTACATTACTTGTGCTCATATTCGTATACATGTCCTTATTCGTATTCTTATACATAGTCTTATAACATTCATATTCATATTATATACATAGTCATTTCATATACATGGCATTTACATAGCATACCCGACCTCATAGGATCGGTGTTTCATACATACTTGGCCAACCAAGGCTCAAGGTTACTCATACCTGGCCCTACCAAGGCTTCAGGGTTATCCGTACAATCTGCAAAGGTGTGCGCGCATTTCGTAATTGTATACATACTTTATACATATTCATATACATATATCCTACCCGGCGTTATAAGCTCGGGGTGTCATTATAGCCCTTCATAGGCACATGTAAGTATAATAGCCCGTAGGCACCTTTAGCATAATTATTATTATCATCATCATCACTATCATCATCATTTTCACTACATCTATATCTTATGCTTACTCATCATATGGGGTGCGTAGTACAATCGTAGCACATATCGAGGATTGTGAGCTTATGAGCTCGGAGTGTCAATCGTTTGAATACAACATACTCATATAGAGGATTTAAGAGTTTGGCCAAGGAACCATGCCTTATGAAAGAAGGGTTAGCCTTACATACCTTTTCGTCGGACTATTCTACATTTGCACGCTTCCTCCCAATGCTAGCGTCTATACCTTCATTAATATCATAACAATGGCCATTAGTCATTCACATTATCCACATTATCTAGATTCCTTAATTTGCCTCTAATTCACCCATATTCATGGTCATAACATCCAACTTCGTCCATTCGTCTAATGTGTATAGTTCATGATCTTAGTGCCATTTATAATACATTCATATCACAACACAACAACTTTCATGATTCAATTCAAACTATTCCTCAAAATGTCACTATTCATCATTCATGACCTACATGACCATATTTTCTAAAATCCATGTATTTCAACTCTTCAATACGTTAAAAATCATGTAAAAATCATGAATCTTACCTTAGAAGTTGTAGGAACAAGCTTTGGTTAATAATACTCCACTTTGAGCAAAAACCCTAGTTTTTCTCCATTTGGATTTCTTGACTTTGATGATCTTTGATGATGTTCTTACTCTTGATTCACCTTGTTTTATGTTGTTGATCCTCAAATATCCTTGAAAACTTGTATAAAGTATGTAGAGAGAGGTTTTAGAGAGAAGTGGTGTAATGTTGTAATGAAATAAAATAAGTGTTGGTTCCCTTATTTAATGAATTGCAAAAATCTGTGCTGGGTGAACAGTGGTCGTCCATGGAGGTTTACTTTCCGTATTCCACTTTACGGACCATCCCTCGTGGTCGTCTTTAACCATTTCCAGAACCAGAAACTTTGGCTACATGCATGGTGATTTACGACCATGGTTTACGGGTCATAAATCACTTTACGGTCCGTCCTCCTGGTCGTATTTTACCATTTCTCAACTGGGCAGAAAATCAAAGTCTTGCATGGTAATTTACGACTGCCAGTTTACGGACCGTATACCAATTTACGGTCCGTATTTTGCACTTTACGACCACTGGGCAGATTTCAAATCTGCAACTTTTCATATCTCTTAGACTTCTCATTTTAATCACCCACGTCCATGCACATTCATTGCTCACCTTATATCTCATCTTAACTTAGCCAACTTTCTCATCTCACATCGGATACCTTTGAAATCTCGCCTAAGGTCATCAAATGTCGTTTCTTGCTCATGGACCTCATGCACTCATACTTATCACTGGTTCGTTCACTTACGTACCAACGGAAAATTTTTCTGAGGTGTAACATTCTCCCCCCCTTAAGAACATTCGTCCCCGAATGTTAAAGTGCTCGGGAGTTCTACAAAATTTTTTCCAGAGTTTCCCTTATAATATGGTGCTACCATCCTGCCACAACAACCCATAATATCGATGCCACATAGGGCCACAACATAACAATATAAAAAATTTGGCCACACATGACCTAAAAGTATAAAAGGAAATATACATACCTTATGATCTTGACGTCTCATCTTGGGCTTCTTCCAAGGGCTGAAATAAATGTGGGTATTTGGATCACATACTTTCTTCTGCTTCCCATGTCATATCCTCTCGTTTACTGCTTCTCCATAGAACCTTAACCGAGGCCACCTCTTTGTTTCTAAGCCTCCGTACTTGCCTGTCTAATATGGAAATGGGTACCTCTTCATAAGTCAATTTCTCTGTCACTTGCACATCATTTACTGGGACGATCCTAGTGGGATCTCCAACACATTTTCGAAGCATCGAGACATGAAATACTGGATGGACTGACTCCAATTCCGGAGGTAGATCTAACTCATAGGCCACTTTGCCTATTTTGCACACAATCTCATATGGTCCAATATACCGGGGACTAAGCTTCCCATTTTTGCCGAATCTCATAACGCCTTTCATTGGCGACACTTTCAAGAATACCCAATCCTTCACTTTGAACTCCATGTCTTTTCGAAGATTATCCGCATAGGATTTCTGACGACTTTGGGCAGCTAACAACCGATCTTGTATAAGCTTGACTTTCTCTATAGCTTGGTGGACCAACTCTGGCCCTATCAATTTAGTTTTTCCGGTTTCGAACCACCCAATTGGGGATCTACACTTTCGCCCATATAAAGCTTCATATGGTGCCATTTGAATGCTGGAATGATAACTATTATTGTAAGCAAATTCAATTAGTGGAAAATGATCATCCCAATTCCCTCCAGAATCTATCATACATGCTCGTAACATATCCTCAAGAGTCTGAATAGTACGTTCAGCTTGTCCATCGGTCTGGGGTTGAAATGCCGTGCTAAGGCTAACTCGGGTCCCTAAACCCTCTTGGAAAGACCTCCAAAACTAAGCTATAAACTGAGTCCCTCTGTCGGAGATAATAGATACCGGGACGCCATGGAGTTTTACTATCTCTTTAATATAAAGCTTCGCATAATCTTCTGCCACATAGGTCATCCTGACCAGTAAGAAGTGAGCTGATTTAGTGAGTCTATCCACAATCACCCATATGGAATCATACTTACGTCGAGAACGGGGTAGGCCTGTAATGAAATCCATGTTAATCACTTCCCACTTCCAAGTTGGGATTTCCATAGCTTGCAACAATCCACCCGGCTTTTGGTGTTCTATCTTCACTTGTTGGCAATTAGGACACTGAGCTATGAATTCCAGTATATCTTTCTTCATCCCATTCCACCAATATATAGACTTAAGATCATGATACATCTTCGTCACTCCGGGGTGAACAGAATAACGGGAACTATGAGCTTCTCTCAAAATCTGGTGGCGTAAACTTGCCACATCGGAAACACATAATCTTCTTCTACAGCGGAGAGCTCCGTCTCCTGAAATGTCAAATGATGACTCCTTTTTCTGAGGGAGTGTATTTCTGTACTGCATTAGCATGGGATCCTCATATTGTTGCTCTTTCACTTCTGCCACTAGCGACGAGACTGCGGTATTCTGGATAGCCGCTCCGCTGCTACCTGAGTCCACTACTCGGACTCCTAGGCTAGCTAACTGTTGAAGCTCATGGGCCATGTCTTTCTTTTCTGGTCGTACATCACTTAGACTTCCCATCGACCTACGGCTAAGAGCATCAGCCACCACATTTGTCTTTCCGGGGTGGTACAGGATCTCAACATCATAGTCTTTTAGCAACTCTAGCCATCGTCGTTGCCGCAAATTCAACTCTTTCTTCTTGAAGATGTATTGAAGACACTTATGATCTGTGTAAATATCCACGTGGACACCATATAAGTAATGTCTCCATATCTTTAATGCATGGACCACCGCGGCCAATTCTAAGTCATGGGTAGGATAATTCTGCTCATGTTTCCGCAATTGCCTTGAAGCATACGCAATCACCTTGCCATGTTGCATCAACACACAGCCTAGCCCAACACCTGAAGCGTCGCAATACACAACGTATCCTTCCAATCCCTCTGGAAGTGTCACAACTGAGGCAGAAGTCAATCGACCCTTTAACTCTTGAAAACTACGTTCGCAAGCATCTGTCCATTGAAACTTGGCTGATTTCTGTGTCAACTTTGTGAGTGGTGCAGAAATAGAGGAAAAACCTTCAACGAATCTCCTGTAATAACCTGCTAAGCCCTGAAAGCTACGAACCTCTGTAGGAGTTGTGGGTCTTGGCCAAGTTTTCACGGCCTCAATCTTTTGACTATCCACTCGAATACCATCGGCTGCCACAATATTCCCTAAAAATGCCACTGAGTTCAACCAGAACTCACATTTGGAAAACTTTGCAAAAAATTCTCGAGTTCGAAGAACTCCAAGGACAATACGCAAATGATCCGCATGTTCTGCTTCGGATCTAGAATACACCAAAATATCATCAATGAATACGATTACAAATAAGTCCATAAGGATCGGAACACATTATTGATCAAATCCATAAATACCGCTGGTGCATTAGTTAGCCCAAATGACATCACCCGGAATTCAAAATGACCATATCTCCTTCTGAAGGCTGGCTTAGGGATATCTTTCTCCCTAACCCTCACTTGATGATGCCCGGACCTCAAATCAATCTTTGAAAACCATTTGGCGCCTTGCAATTGATCAAAAAGTCATCAATCCTTGGGAGAGGATATTTATTCTTAATCGTTACTTTGTTCAATTGCCTATAATCAATGCACATTCTCAGGGAGCCATCTTTCTTTCGGACGAACAATACGGGCGCTCCCCACGGGGATGAACTAGGCGTAATGAAGCCTTTATCAAGCAAGTCCTTCAATTGCTCCTTCAACTCTTTCAATTCTGCGGGTGCCATTCTATATGGAGGAATAGATATAGGTGTGGTGCCTGGAAACACATCAATGGTAAAATAAATCTCCCGTTCGGGAGGAAGGCCTGGAAGCTCTTCCGGGAACACATCCGGAAATTCGTTCACTACGGGAACTGACTAAAGGGTCGGCGATTCAGCTTCTACATCTTGAACTCGCACTAGATGATAAATACATCCTTTGGTGATCATCTTCCTTGCCTTTAGATAAGAAATAAATCTACCTTTTGGTGTTGCCGCATTCCTTTTCCATTCTAAGACTGGTTCTCCCGGAAACTGGAAACGAACCATCTTCATTCGGCAATCAACATTGGCATAACAAGAAGCCAACCAATCAATGCCCATAATAACATCAAAATCTACCATTTCTAGCTCATGCAAATCAATCATGGTACGACGGTCACAAATCGTGACTATACAATCCATATATACTCGGCTAGCTATTACCGACTCACCCACGGGTGTGGACACCTCAAAAGGTTTGATCGACTCCGGCTCAACTATAAATTAACCCGCAATATAAGGAGTAACATATGATAACGTGGAGCCCGGATCAATTAAAGCATATACATCATGAGAGAATACCGATAATATACCAGTGACCACGTTAGGAGAAGACTCTAGATCTTGGCGTCCAGCCAAGGCATAAATATGGTGCTGAGGGCCGCTAGTACTGGGAGCTCTGCCTCTACCTCTACCATGGTCGACTGGCACATGTGAACCTGGCCCCGTAGGGCGTACAGATGTTGAAGATCCGGCTACCGACCCGGATGGTTGGGTCCTACCTCTACCATGTACTGAGGGGCAATCACGCATAATATGGCCTGGTCGACCACATGAATAGCAAACATCTGAACCCAATCAGCATTTACCCCAATGCGACTTCCCACACTGGGAACATCGGGGTATAGGTGGCCTTGACTGGCCTGAATCACCTCTAGGGAACTGTTACATGTGTCCTCTTCGGGACTCACTCATTGGGCCTGAGATCTGGCCCTCTTGTTATGTCACGACCCGGCTAGGGGCCGCGACGGGTACCCGGGGCTAACCACCGAGCACCGCTCTTCTTAATACTCAATTACTCATTAAATACTTCTTTTAGAATTTATAGACGAAACATGTGAAAATCATACTTTACAAGAAACATACTTGCTTTACATACATTTGCCATACGACTATCAAGATAGTATATATCTATAGTAATATCTTGTGGAACCATCTAACCCACACTGCGCATCTACGAGCCTCTACTGACGTGCTATACAATGGATGGAACAAGACTCCGTCATGCCCCAAAATGGATATATATATATATGTACGTATACACAAAAGAAATGACAAGCACCTCCGAACAATGGAGTGCTCTCAACAGCTGACTGCCCCTATGGCTCTGGATCTAGCTCGTCTCCCTATCTACTTGTGGGCATGAACACAGGGTCCAAAGAAAAGGACGTCAGTACGAACATTGTACTGAGTATAAGAGGCATAAATAATGAAGAGAGAAACAATAACAACCTAATGAACATCAAAGTGAACATGTGAAGCAGAATCATAATCATAGGAAGGATGATGCATGCTGTCTTACTCATACTCTTTATCATATCATGTATACATATCATGCAAGCTGCCCGTCCATGTCGGAACGGTGTGATCACTAATAATATAAGCCCGCGTCCAGGCCTCCCGCGTCCGGGGTACCATCTCATGCCGCCCACTAGTGGTGTCTGCCCATGCCCGAGAGGGTCATGGTGTATCCGTGTAGCCGCCCGCCGAAGCGGTGTCTTCCCGGCCAACTAGGCGCGGTGTAAATGCAATCATGACATGCTTAACATAAAATACTTATCATCATATAATTTTAAAAACATGCTTATCTTATCATAATACATGCGTGAGCTCATGATCATTTGTACTCTACCGGGGTGACGTAAGGTCGTGATCCCCCGATCTTTTTATGGAGCAATTTCTGACATTCTGCCTCACCTCAAAGGAATTAGTACATGAGGTGAGTGTAGACAATGAGGACATAATCATCGCTTTACCATTATCATATCATATCTATTAGCTCATGGAAAGAAGGGGATTTTATGCTATGGGATTCATGCCATTTGAAGAAAGGGACTAGCCTCACATACCTTGGTCGCTTAGCTAGAATACCGTTCACTTGCACTTGCTCTTCTTCAATATCGCGTCGTTACCTTCATAAGGGAATTCGAATTATCGTTAGTTAGTGGGCTATAAGAACGCGTCGCTATTTTCTAAAGAAAATTGGGCAGCACTTCTTTTGTCTATTCTACTTTTCCCATCATCTATATCAATTCCCAACATTCACAATAATACCCACAACATTACCACCAACAACCATCATTCATATCGACTTATCACATTTCACCATTTTCCTCCAATTTTTCCATAATTTCCTACCTAGCTTATCATCGTGTTTTCACACCTTTAATACTTATTTCATGGTAAAATCATCATTTCTAGCATATTCAGAACCTTAACACTTCAACTTATATGATTCAATTCCATCATCACTCAATGGTGGCACTATTCACCCATTTTTCTATGTCTTCCTACAATTCAAGCTTTTCCTATGTTTCTAACACTTAAATAACTTAATAAGGTCATGAAACATACCTTGGATGGTGATTGAACAACCCTTGAGTTGAAATGCTTCGCTCCAACAAAACCCTAGGTCCTCCTTCTAGGAATTTCTTGACTCAAATAATCCCTTTTGATGTGTTCTTGCACTAGGTTATGGTGAATTGATGAATTTGATCTTAGATTTCTACTTGTGTTCTTGGTTTGGGAGAGTGTAGAATATTCTAGAGAGAGAGAGAGGATCGTGTAGTAGAAAGTGGGAATGAAGAAAATGAGACTTGGATCATATTTTATAAAATTCAACTTCAGTCCCGATGTCATTATACGGTTCGTTATACGGTCCGTATAAATTTATACGGTCCGTATAACTGGCCGTAAAATGGACCCAGAGATCACCCCTTTCTGTAACCATTTGACGATCCATTTGACGGGCCGTATAATCGTTATACGGTCCGTATAATTCACCGTAAAATCGACCTTCTTTCAACCTCATTCTGTGACACTTTGACGATTCATTTTGCGGACCGTCAAACCGTTATACGGTCTGTATAGTACACCGTAAAACTCACCCTTCAGCCAGCCTCTTCTGTGACACTTCTACGGTCCGTATAATGGACCGTAAAACACTTTTACGGTCCGTATAATGGACCGTATACTCCCAGTTCACTGAAGCTTATTTTCTTGACTTGGTCTCATTTCCGATCCTTATGGAACCTTCGTAAAAGTTGTTCAACTCCTCGATACCAATCTACGGGACCTTATTACTTGCCTTCAAAATGCCACACACATATTTTATCCTTATTAGCCTATTTTGCACATGCTAACGGAAAATTTCCGGGGTATAACATGTTATGTCCCCGATCTTGCTCACGTTCACCTCTTCGCTGCTGTAGGATTTCTTCTAAGTTCTGAGCATGTGCCTGAATGCGTGCAATGTCCATACCGTCCTGAAGGGACGCAGTCAAGCATCTATCCATCAGATGGGGCCCTAGGCCCTTTACAAATCGGTGTACCCTATCTCCTATATCTGCTACCATGGCTGAAGCATACCTGGCCAAGGAGTTAAAACGGAGGCTATACTCTAGGGAACTCATGTTGTGGCCGTAAGGTGTAGTATATGTATGTGTGTGTAGAAATTGTGTTCTAATTATTTCATCTAGTGTTTGGGTGTTATTGTTGTGGAAACTATGTTGATAATGGAAGTTGAATGCATTTGGAGGGGTTGTAGTGTGTATGCTTGATGTTGGCCGTGTAGTTGTAGAGTGGTGTGGAAGAAAATGAGTCAATTTTATTTAATGTTTTGGTTGTTGTTGTGTGGTGGATACTATGTTGTTAATGAATGCATAATAATCTTGTGAAGTTGTAGTAGGTGGAGACTTGTTTTAGAAGTTATGTAAATTGAATGTAAGGCTCTTGCATGCATGAAAGATAATGTGGTTAGTATGCTGTTGTTGAGATATGAATTATTAGGTTGTCATTATTGGAGTTGGAAGGTTTTGAGATAAGTAGTAAATTGATTGAGTTGTTATAATGTAACTTTGATTGAATATGGAAATTGTTAGTATTGTTGTTGGCATTGTGGTTGATAATTTGGCCGGGTTTAATTCTCGGGATTCTTGTTGATTGAAATTGGCCAAGTTGAACTTGGTGGGATAGAGTATTTACAGGGGTAATGCTGCCGGAATTTCGGTAGCCAAGTATTATCTTAAGACTCCAATTCTGAATGCTCAAATTGACATTTGGTAAATGTGACCAAATTGTAGATTTTGGCGGATTTGCGACTTGAATTCGGGATAGCATAAGGAGCGGAAAGAGGTATGTAAGGCTTCATCCTTCCTTCTATGGAATGTCTTAGACGTAATAAGTTGGATATGAGCCTCTGGGACAACCCTATTCTTCGGAATCCGCACCTAAAGTTTCCCCTTTTTCATTAAGAAGAATTGAATTAAGAATTGTGTAAAATGTTGGAAGAACTTCCTAAATCTCTAGAACTCGCATAAATAGGACCCGACTATCCTTCAACCCTCACAAGTAACGCCATGACATTATGTAAATTTGGTACGCTGCCTCATTTGACCCGAGGTGGGCCCATTGTTCCCGGATTTTCCTTATTGTTCCGCTTGACTTACTTTGAAGCTGAATCCAAAAGAAGCCTTTGATCCTTATTCCATTATCAAATGACAAGTACTATACCTATCCCAACGAGAATACTTCTAGGACGATAATGATAACGATGATGTTAGAAAAGAGAATATGCCTATGATAAGTATGACAGAATGATTTCATGATTAAGATTTCTAAGCTAAGAATTCAATGTGATTACGAAGGTGACAAACTAGTTCTTGATCCTTATTTCTATTTCTTACTTATGACACTATTTTCTAAGGATTTCGAAGTTTATGGATTGACGTCTATGATGCCCATGATTACATTCTATGTTTATTTCTAATGTTATTCGCCGTTGGTAGCCTCGCCTTAAAATACTTGTTCCTTCAAGGTGAGATAAAGCGATCACGATTGTTCCATAATGTAATCCGAGGTCACCGACCTTACGTCACTCCGATGGATATGTAACTTTCTTTGGGCTCCTATGCATGTTGTTTATATGATACATGTATATGTGTATGGATATGTCTATGTATATGTATATGTATATGGGGAAAGGGGAAGGGCAACTGTTTTATCACCACCTGATTCAGCTGGATTCCATCCTGGACGCGGGATGCCCGGATGCGGGATATGGGAGAGCCGTACGCGGCGTCTGTATATGTGATGCATGATATATACGATATGATATGTGGGGACACCGTTGGGGAGGGGGGTGGGAGAGCCGATGTATTCGGCGTCTGTAAATGTGAGTAAAAGATACTGTTTTCTGAAATGTACTGTTTTCTGTGTACGAGAATAAGAAACACCGTGTTCTGAAAAATGGGCTAAGCTTGCATGGTATCCACCTACAAGGCATACATATGTACAGGTTGCTTCTACTCCAGGATGAGCTCTGTATGTCTATTCTGTTATTATTTATACTGTATATGCAGTTACTATGTTATCATTCATGCCTTACATACTCGGTACACTATTCGTACTGACGTCCCTTCTTGTGGACGCTGCGTTTCATGACGCGCAGGTCAGCAGGTAGACAGACCAGATTCCTAGGAGTTCTATCAGCAGTATTGGCAGCGCTCCAGTTGTCCCGGAGCCTCAGTTCCTTGGTACTATTTTTGTGTATATATTCGAGCACGGCAGTATTCGTCCCTTCCTATGTATATGTGTACTATGTTTAGAGGCTTGTGGACAGACATGTACAGTTAGATGTTTCGTACTTTTGAGGGTGCTCGTCGATGTATAATGTGCTAGTAAAGTTTGTTCGCCTATGTTTATAGCTATGCTACTAATGTTAATGTTAAGTGGCAAAAAAAATGGTATAGGTCATACGGCCCACTTAGTAATAAGGATATGATGCGAGATAAGGGGTACTCGGTACAAGTATCGAGTACTCGTCACGGCCCCTAGTTGGGTCGTGACAGGTGCATTGGCTCACCGTAAAGCCATCCATACCGTATACCACTGGATCGAGACATCTCTCAAGCTATATGACGCTAGCTCTACCGACTCGATGTCTGAAGCATGTATCAATCGGAGCGTCCTTAGCATACCATCGATGAAATCCTGAGGATCCTCCTCTGGCTTTGACCCAAAGAATTTCGGAGGGTTCAAAGTAATGAAATCACGGGCTCTTGCACTAACAGCCCTATCACCATACCCTGAACTATGCCTCTGAGCCTGGGCCGCAACCAATTGAGTCAATAAAGTAATGGCCTCTTTTACATCTTGGCCCGAAGCATTTGGTGGAAGAGCTGGAGGTGCTGGAGCTGGGGCTGAGGCTCCCTCACGCTCCTCAGAGACGGGCACTGTCTGGGAGGACTGAGATTGAGCCGCACCCTAGGACTCACTTTCCTCTACTACCGGTGGCGGTGCTTTCTTAGCCCGCTTCTCTGCCGCCGTCTTGCCCTTTTGGGCTACCGTAGTCTTTCCCTTTTTAGGCATCTCTGAAATACACAACACACGATTTAGGAGCAAGAAAATCCTACATCATAGCTCTATCGCACGATTCTTATGAAGAAAGAAACTCATTTATTCTTAAAATATCCGCAGCTTCTTGTTTACAAGTGTGGCGCGCAAAACACCCATAACCAAGACTCTACTAGACACGGCTCGTAGACACACCCTAGGAATGAACTGCTCTGATACCACTTTTGTCACGACCCGACTCGGGGCAGCGACGAGCACCCGGTGCTAGCCCACCCGGGCACCCTCTTAGCTTACTCTTATGCTTACATCTAGGTGAGCCACATAGTTATACAAGCATTTCCATTCATTCGTCAACTAGTCCCATTTGGACAACAACACATTTATATCATCATAGGCATCTATGCCACATCAATGTACATGGGCCAACGTGGCCGACAAAATAATATACAAAACATAGGCTGACAAGGCCAAACATATCTACCCCCACACACACACATGGCTACGAGCCTCTAAGAGTATAACATATCACATTAGCGGGACAGGACCCCGCTATGCCCATAATTATATACACAAAAGAATGAGTACCCAAAAGATATAGCTCCGAAGGAAATGTAGCTCCCTATGTAATCTCTGAATAGGCAGTTATGGATCAAGTCTGTCTCCCTGTGCACCTGCGGGCATGACGCAGCGTCCACAAACAAAAGGACGTCAGTACGAAGAATGTACTGTGTATGTAAAGCATGAGCAACATCAATAAATAAGCATCATGAACAACATATGAAATAGCATAGGAGGGGGGAGACAATAATATCATCGTCATAGCGCTTACCTGCCTTTCGTAGGACTTTCCATTTTTCATACGTATTTGTACACCTACGTCATCATCCGTATTCCATAATAGTACTCGTACCATACTTGTGCTGATATTCGTGTACATGTCCTTATTCGTATTCTTATACATAGTCTTATCACATTCATATTCACAATATATACATAGTCATTTCATATACATGGCATTTACATAGCATACCCGACCTCATAGGATCGGTGTTTCATACATACTTGGCCAACCAAGGCTCAAGGTTACTCATACCTTCCCCTACCAATGCTTCAGGGTTATCCGTACCATCTGCAGAGGTGTGCGCGCATTTCGTAATCGTATACATACTTTATACATATTCATATACATATATCCTACCCGGCGTTATAAGCTCGGGGTGTCATTATAGCCCTTCATAGGAACATGTAAGTATAATAGCCCATAGGCACCTTTAGCATCATTACTATTATCATCGTCATCACTATCATCATCATTTTCGATACATCTATATCTTATGCTTACTCATCATATGGGGTGCGTAGTACAATCGTAGCACATATCGAGGATCGTGATCATATGAGCTCGGAGTGTCAATCCTTTGTATACAACATACTCATATAGAGGATTTAAGAGTTTGGCCAAGGAACCATGCCTTATGAAAGAAGGGTTAGCCTTACATACCTTTTCGTCGGACTATTCTACATTTGCACGCTTCCTCCCAATGCTAGCGTCTATACCTTCATTAATATCATAACAATGGCCATTAGTCATTCACATTATCCACATTATCTAGATTCCTTAATTTGCCTCTAATTCACCCATATTCATGGTCATAACATCCAACTTCGTCCATTCGTCTAATGTGTCTAGTTCATGATCTTAGTGCCATTTATAATACATTCATATCACAACACAACAACTTTCATGATTCAATTCAAACTATTCCTCAAAATGTCACTATTCATCATTCATGACCTACATGACCATATTTTCTACAATCCATGTATTTCAACTCTTCAATACCTTAAACATCATGTAAAAATCATAAATCTTACCTTAGAAGTTGTAGGAACAAGCTTTGGTTAATAATACTCCACTTTGAGCAAAAATCCTAGTTTTTCTCCATTTGGATTTCTTGACTTGGATGATGTTCTTACTCTTGATTCACCTTGTTTTATGTTGTTGATCCTCAAATATCCTTGAAAACTTGTATAATGAATGTAGAGAGAGGTTTTAGAGAGAAGTGGTGTAATGTTGTAATGAAATAAAATAAGTGTTGGTTCCCTTATTTAATGAATTGCAAAAATTTGTGCTGGGTGAACAGTGGTCGTCCATGGAGGTTTACGGTCCGTATTCCACTTTACGGACCATCCCTCGTGGTCGTCTTTAACCATTTCCAGAACCAGAAACATTGGCTGCATGCATGGTGATTTACGACCATGGTTTACGGGCCGTAAATCACTTTACGGTCTGTCCTCCTGGTCTTATTTTACCATTTCTCAACTGGGCAGAAAGTCGAAGTCTTGCATGGTAATTTACGACTGCCAGTTTACGGACCGTATACCAATTTACGGTCCGTATTTTGCACTTTACGACCACTGGGCAGATTTCAAATCTGCAACTTTTCATATCTCTTAGACTTCTCATTTTAATCACCCACGTCCATGCACATGCATTGCTCACCTTATATCTCATCTTAACTTAGCCAACTTTCTCATCTCACATCGGATACCTTCGAAATCTCGCCTAAGGTCATCAAACGTCGTTTCTTGCTCATGGACCTCATGCACTCATACTTATCACTAGTTCGTTCACTTACGTACCAACGGAAATTTTTTTCGAGGTGTAACAGAACTGTGCTCCCCTATTTGAAATAATGGCTGTAGGAACACCATGAAATCGTACAATCTCGTTAAGATAAAGCCTTGCATAATCCTCAGCTGCATAAGTAGTTCTGACAAGCACAAAGTGAGTTGACTTTGTGAGCCTATCAACTATGACCCATATTGAATCACACTTCCGCTGAGTGCGGGCAACCCTGTAATAAAGTCCATATTAATTACCTCCCACTTCCATGTCGGAATCTCCATAGCCTTCAATAGACCTCCAGGCTTCTGGTGCTCTATCTTGACCTGCTGACAATTTGGACACTGAGCGACAAATTCTGCTATATCTCTCTTCATACCATCCCACCAATAAACTTCCTTGAGATCATGGTACATCTTCGTTGAGCCTGGATGAATAGAATAGCGGGAGTAATGTGCCTCTCCCGTAACCTACTGACGGAGCCCTGCAACATTAGGGACACATAATCTATCTCGGTACCTGAGTACTCCATCACCTGTGATCACAAAGGGTGTTTTTTCTTGCTGAGGTGTTGTATCTCGGTAATGAACTAAAATAGGATCCTTATACTGACGCTTCTTTATCTCTACTACAAAGGATGACACCGTTGTGTCTTGAATAGTAATTCCTGTATCACCTAAATCTATCAATCGAACTCCGAGGCTAGCCAATCGATGAACCTCACGGACCACTTCTCTTCTCTCTGGCGACACGTGCGACAAGCTACCTATAGATTTACGACTGAGGGCATCGACTACCACATTAGCCTTCCCGGGATGGTACAGAATTCCACATCATAGTCTTTTAACCTCTCCAACCATCGCCTCTGACGCAAGTTCAAGTCCTTCTACTTAAAGATGTTCTGGAGACTCTTATGATTAGTATAAATATCAACATGGACACCGAATAAGTTGTTATATCTCGCATTTTGTACGTCGGAATATTTTTGAGCTGGTTGTGACGAGTTAAGAGCAAGGCTACTCTTTCAACTTTGTGTTAAGGCATAAGTCACTTATGAATTTATGGGATGGAGATACTAAGGAAAATTTGGGGTTAAAAGTGGAATTACGGAAAATAATATTTCATGAAAAATGGGACCAAAAATGTATTATGGGAAGCTAGGTATTTCATGAGAAATTTGGGGGCCAAAAGTGAAGTTTTGGAAGTTTTATTTCATGAAAAAAATGGTCATGTGGCCTTGCATGTGAAATGTGGGCCATGGCCACATGGATGGCTAATATATGATATTTAAAAGATGACTTAGTCATCTTATGTTCATTGCAACACTTGAGAGAAATCAAGAAAGATCAAGAAGCTTTGAGAGAACAAAAAATAAGGGCCAATTTGGGCCAAGAACAAGAGAGAACAAGACCAAGATTTGGCCATCAAAAAAATTGTTTCTCCAAGCAAACCTACTAATTGAAGGGTGCTCATTAACGTGGAAGTGTTATTGGAAGCGTTAGATTATCCGTTTTTGTCCGTGGCCAACTGTAGGCAAGTTGAAGAAGAAAGGTGAGTTCTAATCTTGTTTTATGTGTTATGAATGGTTTATATGTGTTGTAGCATGATAAAAAGGAAGAAATATATGATAGAAACCAAGTTGGAGTTGAGGCCGTGTATATGGGTTTGGCCGAGTGAGTGTGTATTGTGTCAAAAACAATGAATTAATTCTAATTTGCATGTTTTGAATACTGTAGTGTGAAGAAAAGAATGAAAACCATCTTTGTGTGTATGTATGATGTTGGTCGAATGGCCCCCCCTTTGTGTAGTTGAGAATGAATAAGTTGTCGTTAGTATTTTAGTTGTCGTCGTTGTGGATTCTAGGAAGAAAAAAAATGCAAGCTTAATGACTCAAAGTGATGTTGTGGTGGTTATGGGTTGTTTTGGAAGTTAATGTGAATTTTATGTAATTTTTGTATTTATGAGAATTTCATTGTTAATGTGCGGATTAATGATATAAGTTATGAATTTGGAAGGAAAGAAGATGTTTGGTGTTGTTCTTGGGTTTGGGAAGGAATTCGGGTAAGTTGGAGCCTTGTTTGGGTTGTTCGGAAAATTGTGTGAATTGCTTAAAATGTTCTTGAATATCGTTTAAATGGTTTTAGATTAGTAATCAAGTGTATAAACGTTGATATTAGTTTGATAATGTGAAGTTGGGATGTAAGTTGTTGCCTTATGTAGAAAAGAGGATTATCTAGGTTATGGTGCGTTTTGTGATAACTGTTGATGTTGTTGGATTGTTGGGTTGTTGTTGTGGATATATTGAGCCGAGCTAAGTCTCGGGGGTGATATATATATAGGGGAAATGCTGCCCAATTTTTTGTAGACAAGTGGTGAACTAAAGATTTGAATGCTAAAAGTCTTACTTTTGACAATTGGCAAATATGACCATTTGTAGATTTTGGGCGAAACGGGAATTAAATCTGGACGAGCGTAAGGCGCAACCAAGGTATGTAAAGCCTTCCCCTTCATTCTTTGGCATGTTCTAAACATCCTAGGCTTGGACGTGAGCCTTAGATACGACTCTGCTCTTCGTAATCTGAGATTGGAATTCGCCCCATTTCTTTCAGTAAGATTGAACTAGTTTCTTAAAATTTGTCGCTAAAGTAAACTTTATGTATGCAACTTTCCTAAACGGAGTCGGAATGCCTCCAAATGATCATGGACGACCTCATAGGGTCTATTATCAGTAATTTACGTACGCCACCTCGATTTGGTCCGAGGAGGGCCCACAGAGACCCGATACTTTCCGTATGGCTTTAATTGATTTATTTCTGTCCGGTCTTCACAGGAAACATCTGGATCAGTATTTTGTTCACTATGCGACAAATGTTATGGCTATTTGTATAAGTCTTATAAATAATTTTGACATCTGGAACGCTTTTGGAAATCTTATTCTGATGTAGTCTGTCGTGCTATCCCAAATGACGTATATGCGTATATTATGAGTATTGTCCGATTACTTTGATTTGACCCACCATTTGGCCTACTTCAGTTTCATTGAGTCTGTATAATGATCTGTATGCATATGGTTTCGCATTAGTCTGTTCGTGGATGCCTCAACGCTTCCTTCACTACGCCCGGGCCAGGTTCTGTTATTCGTGCACATTCCACTGCATTGTTCACCGCGTCCCTTGGTGTGCGGACCGGGATCTGTTTACATCTGTATATGATCTGATGATGTGATGTATGGGGATGGCGGCCAGGATGGCATATGATCTGATCTGTCTGTCTACCGCGTCCCGTACTAAGAGGGCCGGGTTCTGTTACCGCGTCCCTCAGTAGAGGGCCGGGATCTGATATATGTATGTATAC
Organism: Lycium barbarum; assembly: GCF_019175385.1. Lineage (NCBI taxonomy): Eukaryota > Viridiplantae > Streptophyta > Magnoliopsida > Solanales > Solanaceae > Lycium > Lycium barbarum. Next base: position 46,305,509 of record NC_083342.1, read on the forward strand.
GTTATCTGTATCTGTATAAGCTTATGACTCTGCATGCATGATTCTGTCTGTTACACTTCTGTCTGTCTGATTGGATTATGAATCTGTCCGTTACATTTCTGTCTGTCTGATTGGATTATGACTCTGTCCGTTACATTTCTGTCTGTCTGATTGGATTATGACTCTGTCCGTTACACTTCTGTCTGTCTGATTGGACTACAATCCTGTCCGTTACACTTCTGTCTGTCTGACTGGATTACGACTCTATCTGTTACACTTCTGGTAATCTGATTCGGAAAATGATACTGTCTGCGTCACTTCTGTATGTCTGATCCGGACCATGACTCAGTCTGTTACACTTTTGTACCTCTGGTTCTGATTACGATTATGTCAGTCGCATTCTGTGCCCTAATCCGTACGGTGATTCTGCCAGCTAAACTCTGTATTTCTGTTTCGGATTCGGGTTTGATTCTGTCCACTATATTTCTGTACTTCTGGTCCGGATTATGATTATATTTATTACATTTTCACTTTACATACTCGGTACATTTTCCGTACTGACCCCCTGTTCTTCGGGGGCTGCGTTTCATGCCGCGCAGGTACTCCCAGATGAGCTGAAGTTATTATAGAAGATGTTCCAGCGGAGTTGGCGAACTTCATTTGCTCCTGGAGTGCTGCCGAGTCAGAGTTTGTATGTTATGGTTTCTGGACTTATGTTAGAGACTTTGCAGACAGTGTAGTGGGTATTGGTTGTCAGTCTGTAAGCGTCTCCGTCAGCCGATATGTCGGTCTTTGTTATATACTGAATTTTGTATTATTGTAGATTTGTTCGGCTTGGAAGCTCCGAGAAAGAATATTTCTGGAAAAAAAAATTACTATGTATTTTATCTTAGTCGATTTAAAAAGTTTGATGTGATTTTATGTGCAGCAGTTGTCTGAGGGTTCGCTCGGCCCTAAGTAAGGGTCAGGTGCCCATCACACCCTAGTAAGGTCGGGGTGTGACATAAGTAGTGCCTCCATATCTTCAAGGCAAGAATCACTACCGCTAACTCAAGATCATGGGTTGGATAATTCTTCTTGTGCTTCTACAACTGTCTAGAAGCATAAGCGACAACTTTACCGTGTTGTATCAACACACAGCCTAATCTAACACATGAAGCATCATAATATACTAAATAGCCAACTGCTCCTTCTGGAAGAGTCAAAACTGGTGCTGAAGTTAAATTATCCTTCAATGTCTGAAAAATCTGCTCACAAGCATATGTCCATTGGAACTTAGCTGATTTATGAGTTAATTTTGTCAATGGGGCTGAAAGAGAGGAAAATCCCTCTACAAACCTTCTATAATAACCTGCCAAGCCCAAGAAACTACGTCTCTACATTGGTGCCATGGGCCTTGGCCAATTCTCCACAGCCTCAATCTTCCCAGCATCCACTCTAATGCCTTCCTCCGAAATAATGTGACCCAGAAAATCCACAAAGTTCAACTAGAACTCACACTTAGAAAACTTGGCATACCACTCTTTACCTCGAAGAATTCCAAGCACTGTCCGTAGATACTCTGCATGATCAGCCTCTGACGACAAATAAACCAGAATATCATCTATGAACATGATCACGAACAAATCTAGAAAGGGCCTGAATACACGATTCATCAAATCCATGAATACAGCTGGGGCATTAGTTAGCCCGAACGACATAACACTAAACTCATAGTGGCCATATCTAGTCCGAAATGCCGTCTTTAGAATGTCCTCTTCCTTGACCCTGACCTGGTGATATCCTGATCTCAAATCTATCTTCGAGAAATATTTAGCGCTTTACAACTGATCGAATAAATCATCGATCCTCGGGAGCGGATACTTATTCTTTACAGTCACTCTATTCAATTGCCTATAATCAATACACATTCGCATAGAGCCATTGTTCTTTCTCACAAATAACACCGGCGCTCCCTACGGTGATGTACTGGGCCTGATAAAGCCTTTCTCGAGCAAATCTTTTAACTATTCCGTCAACTCTGCAGGTGCCATCTTATAAGCAGGATAGATATTAGCTGAGTGTCTGGCAATAGGTCAATAGCAAAATCAATCTCCCTCTCTAAGGGAATGCCTGGAAGCTCATATGGAAGTACTTCTGGGAACTCATTAACCATAGGAACAGACTGAATTGTCGGCGACTCTGCTTGCACATCTTGAACTCGAACTAGGTGAAAAAGATACCATTTCTGATCATTCTTTTTGCCTTAAGGTAGGAAATAAACCTACCCCTAGGTGAAGCAGCATTGTCCTTCTACTCTAGGACGGGCTCGCCTGGAAACTGGAATCGAACCATATTTGTTGTACAATCAACGTTAGCATAACAAGAAGCTAACCAGTACATGCCTATAATAATATCAAAATCAATCATATCTAACTCAATCAGATCTTCTACAGTATGGCGGTCACAAACTTTAACAACACAGCCTCGATATACTCGCGTAGCTATAATCGGATCACCAACTGGCGTAGACACCCCAAAAGGTTTAATCAACTCAGGCTCTATCCCAAACTTGCCGGCAACAAAGGGCGTAACATACGATAAAGTGGAACCTGGATCAATCAGTGCATAAACATCATGGGAGGAAACTGATAATATACATGTAACAACATCAGGAGACATCTCGTGGTCCTGTCTACCAGCCAATGCATACACGCGTGCTGAGGACCGCTAGAGTTGGATGCTCCACTTTTCCCCCTACCTCGCCCTGCTGGCGTCGGAAAAACTTGCCCTGAAAGGCGCACTGCAGAAGAGCCAGCCATAGACCCTGTAGGCTGAACCATACATGTACCAACCCCTATCGGGCACTCCCTCATTCTGTGGCCTGACTACCCGGGAGTATAGCACCCATCTGAGCCCAGCCGACACTGACCTGCATATAATTTGCCACACTAGGTACATTGCGGCAAAGGGGTCCTCATCTGTCCTGACTGTGGTCGGTACTGAGAGCCTAACGCTCTAGAACTCTAGCCCCCTCCGCAACAAGAAGACCGGTCAAACTCGGACCTAGAAACCACAGAGGTGCACTCTCTGCCGGCTGATAAGAATATTTGGAATGTTGCTGCCTCTGTCCTCCCCTGAACTCACTAGCCATATCAAAAGATCTAGCCCTCTTACCACGGCTCCGGTCACGCTCGCGCTCTATTCTTTACTGGCGTTTACGATTCTCCAAATTCTGTGCATACACCTATATGCGGGAGATGTCTATGCCTGGCTGTAGTGCAGCAGTCGTGCACTCATCTATCAAGTATGGCCCTCGACCGACCACAAAGCGATGAACTCTATCCTCCATCTCAGCCACCATGGCTGGGGCATATCTAGCCAAGGAATCGAAGTGCACACAATACTCTTGCACATTCATACTGCCTTGATCAATACGTAGGAACCTGTCTGCTTGGGCTCGTCCGACCTCTAGAGGTAGATAATGGCGGAGAAAAGCATATGAGAACTCTCGCCACATAGCTGGAGGGGCATTTTCACCCCTAGATAACTCCCATGCCTGATACCACTGTATGGAAATATCCCGGAGTCTATATGAAGCCAACTCTACCGACTCAACCTCATCCGCATGCATAACCCTCAAGGTCCTCTGCATACCATCGATGAAATCCTGGGGGTCCATATTTTGCTATACCACAGAAAACTCGAGAGGACCTAACCCAAGGAAGGTCTTAACCCTTGAACTACTAGCCCTGTCTGCTGGGTCAACACCAACTCCCTGCCGCTATGCCTGGGCGGCTACTAATCTGGTCAACAACCGTAAAACATCCCGTACATCCTGGCCCTCGGCATCCGGCTGAGGAACTGGGGCTGGTGCTGGAGGCGGGTATGCGACGTCTCAAACGGCCCCTCACTCTGAATCTCATCCTGGGCCCTCGTGGCCTATCGAGTACAACTAGTGGCCTCACATGTCGCTCTCTTGCCTTTCTGGGCAGCTGTAGCTTTCTTGCAGGGCATCGCTGAATTCAGAATAATTCATCATAAGCGAATGTTTAACACATGGCTTTATCGCACAACCTAAGAGAGAAAGAATTACATAATCCAAAATGTCCTGTAGCCTCCTGTTTATAAGTGTGGTACACAACACGCCCATAAACAAGACTCTACTAGACACAGTCTGTAGACAACCTAAGGACGGAACTACTCTGATACCACTTCTGTCACGACCTAAACCGATGAGTCGTGATGAGTGTCTGACCTCTAGCGACCAAACACCCCTAAACACGTATCTAAAACATGTTGAACATCAAAGGCCCATAAATGGCATAAACTGATCTAATAAGAGGGAAACATCAGAACTCTGTACAACCGGCATATATATACACAGCATGCGGAAGAACAGTACAAGCCAGCTAGGGTGCTACATATACTATACACAAAATAATAAAAGACGACAAGATTATATCATCCGACTACTACATACAACTATCTGCAGACCTCTACTAGAATAAAAGTTGTAGAAAGGACGGGAAAGTGCCCCGTCATACCAATATGTATACACATCTCAAAAGGGGCATACGAAAACTGACTGTAGCTCCGGATCAAATGGAGTGTACTGACCACTAATTAGATCTAGAGGTCCTACTGAGCTGGACCACCTGTCTGTCTACATGTACCTGCGGGCATAAACACAGCCCCCCGAGCAACGGGGAGTCGGTACAGATAATGTACCGAGTATGTATGACACAAGAACAACATAGATACATAAGAATAATGGATAAGATCTGAACTCATAAACTGAATGACTGACTACATGTACTTTTATGAACTAGTATCTGCCTATGTCTACATAAATCTGTATAACTGACAATGCCTCTATGGGCACATAATATGCATGCTCATGCTTATCTATGATGGTCATGCATCTATTTATGTGTGCGTATATAACGCCTGATATATATGCATATATAACACCTGTAAGCCTCTATGGCATCTCATCATAACATATTGGCTCCTCTGCGGCCATAATCAATATCATCATCATAGTGGTAATGCGTATATAACGCCTATATATCTTCTCATACTTTACATATATCTAATATTCGCGTATATAACGCCTTCTGGTTACGGGTCAATGCACATAAATATATCTAATGAATGTTATCCATGAATAAACTGTATGCATAGAACTGGCTACATAAGACTGGACCCATGAACAAAAAGATCACTCATAAATGGGGTACATGAACATCAAAGACTGAAGTACTTCTAATGCTTGTAAGAGTAGACTAATATGGAAGATCACTTACTCGCTTGTTGGATCATATCGTAGGATCATGCAAGTCTACAATTAAGATATCATAGGGCTTAATTAGGCTATTTGCCTCTCTTACTAATCGTTTCATCTTATGTATTTTGACATATACATATCAAAATATACTTAAATCCATTCCAATCATCTCATAAAATAACCCCAAGTCACCATCTTGTCCTTCATCAACTTACCACTCCCACAAATACCTTCTCTTTACTTAGTTCACTAAAACTCTTGATAATAAACTCAATTACAAGGGTAGAAATTATTTACATACCTTGAGGGGTCAAAAATCCCAAGAATCACTTCAATTTCGACTCCCTAAACTTCACAACCTTGAAGAAACCCCAGAAGCAACCACCTTCTTCACAAGCTCGGGTTTACGAGGTCCGGGTCTTGTCAAATCCTCCCTAATATAATGGAAAATATTGGGTGAGAATATATTAGGGTTTTTCTGATTTGGAAAGAAAGAAAATATGAAAGAATGTCGTGAACCACCTATTTATACTTGGAAGACAAAAAGGCTACAGCGGTCCTGTTCGACGAGCGGGTCGACGACCCGTCGACATGTAGACGGTCTGTCGACTTGCGCCGTCGACCTGTTCCTGCAGATGCAAGGCTGTGGGATCCTGCCGATGCCACACATCGACGGTCCGTTGACCACATCGACGACCCGTCGACGATGACTGGTGTTCTGCAGATTTTTCTGATTCAGTTCAGATCACGTCGATTCGATTCGCTCAAATTTTAACTCCATAAATTTCCAGGAATATCTGTTGGTACCCTTGTATATGGGGTAAAACATTTTCTACCTCCAAACTCGGGATCGGGTCTCTATTCCAAGGGCATACCTGACTAAGAAACCATAGGTTCTACCACTACGAACACGAGGGGTGTAACAAATAGTTTAAAAGCTGTGAAATTGGAGATGTGAACCTATTATCTATAGACTGTGTTTCCATGATTTCATTTGTGTGATTATTTTGACTCTACACCTAAATAAATCCCTTTAATAGTGTAAAACATAGCTTATAATGTTTTTCTTGATAATTAAAGCCCTTTTAAAATAACATTTAGTGTTGATATAAGTGTAGGATAACACAAAAAAAGGGATTCTGATAGAGTTTAACTCCTTCTGTTTACTTGAGTTCCCTTCACCTGAGGCCATAAGACATTTTTGCTAAGTTTAATTGACATCACAATTTGATTTTGAGATCAAAAACTGATTTATAGGATCAAAAAATCTTGTATTGGTGCTTCATGTGAACTGTTCTTCCTTTTTTCAAAACCGAATTAGATCACTTGTTTGTTTGCCCATCTTGTTTCTTCCTTCTTTGTTTGCCTTTGTGATAGTTGGAACTTTACACTTGCTTGAAATAATGTTGAAGAGGCTAAACACAAAGTCTTTCAACTTCTTTTTTCTTCCTGAAGTGTGTTGTGTTAACTATAGAAGTTTAAAGGAAAGCTATGAATATTTTTTGAAAAGCTAAACTACCTTTGCTTTGTTTTTTTAACTTAGCTATTTTCTCTTTCCTTGACTGATGTATGATCCCATTTTGAACTTCAATAATATTGCTGAAAGTCCTTCCTTTGAGATTTGTTTGAATTAACACACTTAACTGGTTAGGGAATGGATACGAGGTTGTTATGATTCTGCCCCTCTCGTCTTTCTTTTCTTGATAGGTGTTGCTATGTCTATGAGTATAACCTCCTCATGATCATCTAGGCCTAGTCTTACATTTGGAACTACTGCCTATATTTACCTGATTCATATTGGAAACTATTTGAAATCTGTATAAATGGCCCTGTCTAAAAATTGATCTCTAGGATTATGTGTGCAACTGTCATTTTCTCCCACTAGTTTAATAAGATAATTGGATAACAAGTTGAGATTTGAAATATTATTGAGAGACCTTTGAATGCCTCACAGAATTTGGCATTGTTAGGTTGTTTGTGACTTATCTTAACCTATGTTTGGAGACCCTATCTGTGTATCACTTTAAGCTTGTCAACCTCTTTGTATTTCTGGGGAAAATGCAAGTTGGAACCTTTGTTTTGAGACTTGGTTTAGGACTTGTTGACTGTCAAAATGAGTTTCAAAAAACCTGTTGAAATGTGATTTGAAAAACCTGAAAACTGAAAGTATATTTAGGCCGAATTGGTACTGTTTCATTTTGCTTGAATCTGCAATATGTTGGTTGCAGTTTTAGGTGATGATTCATCACTTTTCCACTTTCTTGCATTAATACCTTTCAAAAAGTTAAACTTGGCTCATGTGTAACTTGTTTGCTTGAAATTGCTTGGTTTTTCCCTCCTGTACTAGTTGAATTACTCTGTGACATTCTTGTTCTTGAATTTGTTGATAACTGGCCTTAAAACGATGTATAATAAAGAGCATTTGATTGTTTTTTAATGTCTTGATTGGTAACTAAATACTTAAGTTTGAACCTGTGACATTTGCTGGGTAGATTTGAAGTTTTCTATGTGGGCTAGATATGGTGTTTGAGAATTGATATCAGCTGGGTATAAAGTGTATATTGAGGTGTATAGTGGGTATGCCCTTCATGGGTTTTGCTCTCCATTTTAGCAGGTATATCATGTATATCATAGTCTGACACTTAGAAATTTTTTAGAAGAAAAATATTTTGGGCCACAATTCTGGGCCTGTCCTTAGTCTTGGTGATCTGTTATATTTAGCAACTGATGGTCTTTTGCATAAATTGTCCGCTATTTTTACGAGTATAATAATTATGGGCTTGGCCCTAAAGCATTGTAATTCATTTTTTGGCTTTGTAATTTAATTCTCATCCTCAGTTATTTTACTATATTATGTATACCTATTTGTTGTGATTACCCTATACGTTGATGGGTCCATCGAGGCCCACTAACAATTCTAGACAGAGTCTTAACAATTCTTGACCAAGTCTACCCCTAGCATGGATGGCATAAGCATTGGAACACATTATTGGAGCTGAAAATATTAATTTGTGCATTTTTCTGTTGGGCTTGGTCGGCCTAACTCCTTACTCTATTCAGTTTTATTTTATTTTTATTATGTATGATTTATTGGAACCTTTAAAATTATCACATATTTAGAGTCGCAAAAACCATTTTTAAAACTGTAAAACAGATTTTGGAAAGTTCTTGTGAAAAAAACGGCTTTTCGGACTAATATACTTGTATAATATTGAGACATCTTTAAATTTGAGAATAATGATTTTTGGAACAAAAAATTGACAAACTTAACCAATTTTCTAAACAAAAATGACCTTGGACCAGTGGACTATTGGACCGTTGGAAAAGGTTTGAACTGGGACTATTTTTTGATTAACTTAGACTAAAAATGACTGAAAAATCTAAAGATATGGAATATGGATAATAATAGTATGCCAAAAACATTTTTCTAACTTAACTATAAAAATCTTTTTAACTCGGGTGGGGTTACGTAGTGTTCTACTAAGGTTAGAGTTTTAACCTAGGTGTTCTAGTCCGAAACCCAAAATGCCCAATTTTGAGCAAAATTTTACCCCTTTTATTTCTTGAAAGTGCTGTATTTTGCATAAATGACTAACCTTTTATTGCGAGAATCTAAAGCATAGGCAATTTTTATCAAAAACAATTTATATATACAAGGCATACTACTAGAACCCATAGGTTAACCGTATTTTACAGATCCTTAATACCGGGGTGCCTAACACCTTCACCGGGGGATCACCAAAACCCTTACCCATACTTTGGCTTAGATTGGTTTCTTTTAAAATTTAATCGTTTTAAATGAACCTTTTCGAACTGGTTTTCCTAACTTACCTATAAGTTAGGTAGCGACTATAAAACAATATCTGTTTAGAGCACCATCCACGTAGAAGTATATTTTTTCCATTTTCCCGGTACGATTAAACACGTACTTTCCCGGGACACTTTCCTTTTTAAATAAGGCAAGTGCAAATATGAATCGGAAAAAATAGAACCGCTACAAGCACTTGTTAAAAGTCTTCCTTAACTTTGTAAGGGTTCCATGACCTCTCCATCTTACGCTACTTTACTTACGACGCAAACGACGCGAAAATTTTCCAGGTGTAACATCCTCCCCCCTTAGATACATTCGTCTTCGAATGTTAAACTCTCAGAGATCTTATAGAAATTTTGGCACATATTCCTCTGTAACTGTATCATTACAAACCTGTGACACAACCCAAAATATACAATGCCACACGGGGCCACAACAAGCAATAACAATAATAGCCTCGCACGACTCGTAGTCATAAGCAATGAAACATTACGCACCAGAAGTCAATGATGCCTCAGTCTGGACCTCCTCTAGGAGTGAAAATAAGTGTGGGTACCTAGCGTCATCACTCATCCCCCTATACTATAGTGTCTCCTCTTACCTACAAGTCATTCATATCTCACTGATTCCTCTTAATACCCATCATTTGTAATTTTGTAGACACAATCTCTTCATTGAACCATGTTTCCCACACATGCCTTTCTTGATTAATCATACTATTACCTTATTACCACAACATATATTTTTCCATCGTTCAATCAATACATTCACTACTTTAACCCATCGTTCGACCCTAGATTCCACTTAAGGTTCCTCTTTAGTATTACTCCTTTTTTTCCTTACTGAATATAATTGTTGGGGCATTATGACTTACCGTTACTGCATAACATAAAACATTTCAATTCATACTTACTTAATTTTAAAACTTTATCAATGCGACAAATATACCTTTCATCATTAGTTGCTCTGGTCCTGAAACTCTGACGGATGTGAGCTTCTCCATGGCCCTACTCTAGAACCCTGATCTGGCACAAATCTCTCTAACATGGACTGGGAAAATTCTTCTTCCTATTGTCTCTCTAATAGTTGTTCACCGCCACTCGAAACTTCTAAAATGTACCAACTATACTAACTTGTCCGGTCTGGCAACCACCTTCATTTGAACATTGCTTCAAAGATACCATCAAGTCTTGGTTAATAGGGTCCTCGGGCTGCAAACTCCTCGATTTTTCAGAAAGCCCTGCACTTTCCGCTAATCTACTATAATCCAAAGCTTAGGGATCAACTCCCAGTATTTGCCTTTCCTTTCCTTGCCCAACTTTTGTCAAAGGCGAAACTGGCAACATCAGGGCTTTTTTTAGCTTCTCTACTCTTATCAAAGTCGATGATATCTATAGCACCAATTCATCCTAAAACTCCGACGGGTCCATTTCCTTAGAGGACATGATCTCGGATGGGTCCATCTAAAGTAAGGGTACATCCTCACTTGGGTCCTCCTTAAAAGTGTAACTCAATCCTCCCCCTATCATGATTAAAATCCTCAAATCACTCGTAATCCTTTCTAAAGGAGTCATCGTCCACTGTAAAACAACGAAGGTCAGGGTTGAGGATTTATACCCTATGACTCTGCTCTATAGCACGATCTAGGATACAAAGAGGGTAACCATCCTAAATGACCTGCAGCCTCCTATTTATAAGTGTGGCACGCTTCACACGCATAAACAAGACTCTACTGGACAAGGTTCGTAGACAACTCTAGGACAGAACTGTCCTGATACTAAATTTGTCACGACCCAAATCGGAGGGCCATGACGGGTACCCAGAGCTAACCTACTGAGCACCACAAAACATACATGCATCTCATATCCATACCTGGGTGGGCCATAATGCTGCCTAATAGATTCTATAAGTTGTATGTGACATGAGCCCAAAAGATAATAAACATACGTCATCTAGCTAATCCCAAGTATACATGCCAACAAGGTTATCAAAATGAGGATACAATAACATAGACCAAGATGGTCATAGAACCTCCAACTGTACATATCTGTCTATGAGCCTCTATCGGAGTGCAAAACATAACAAGGATGAGACAGGACTCCACCATACCCATATGTACACAACAGAGCCGTACCAACTGGACCGCAACTCCGGAACAAGTGGAGTGCTCTTGTACAACCGTTGAGAAGGCAGCCTATAAGTCTGAAACGTTTCCCTATCTACTTGCGAGCATGAACGCAACATCAATAAACAAAAGGATCGTCAGTACGAATAATGTACCGAGTATGTAAGGTGGAAATATAATATAATATAATAAACATATACTGTAAAGAAGATGGATAAGAATCAATTTAGCACTTCTGACTTACCAATGAGAAACTAGCATGTATATCTCTCTATACTTTCTGGCCTCCTTATCTTCCTATGCTATCTACACAATTGATCAGTGGTAACTGCCCAACCGGCTGTAGTACGGTGATAACTGTCCATCCGATTATCGCCCGATGGTAGAGTGCATATGCTCGACTGATCAGTGGTAACTGTCTAACCGACTGTAGCTAGGTGGTAATAACTGCCTAACCAGCCATAGCATAGTGGTAAATACATGTCTGCCCGACTAGCCGTAGCTCGGTGGTAATAACTGCCTAAATAGTTGTAGCTTGTTGGTAAATAGTCATACATAATCTACCCAACTGGCTGTAGACCAGTGGTAAATATAATCAACATCATAACCAGATCCTCTATGGGTGATTTCTATGCACTCTTTATTATCATTACTTATCCGTTAATGCCTAAATGGTTATATAAAACTTATAAACACATTTCCAGGCCATTAAGACCTCTTCCCGATTAACTAAACCTTAACCAAATCCCGCGATACATCATAAGCCTCTCTTCTAGCATTAAATACCTAATTAGGGATCTTCTACTCGCATACTATTCATGTCTTACAAAACATTCCTTAAAAACACATTTCTAAATTTATTGAAGTGACGTAAGGTCATTTTACCTCCGATTATCGTTATGGATCTTTCATCGTCGGCATATCTCACCTTGAAGGAATCAATGACTATAAGATGAGATTAACAACAATAAACAAGATTAATTATGTCATAGGAACATCATGATACGTAAGCTCCTAACATTTCTAAAAGTGAAGTCATTATGGACATCATCTGTGAAAGTATGTGTCGATAAGACCATGCCATAAGAAAGAAAGGAACAAACTTAACATACCTTGCCGCTGTTACACCTTGGAATTTCAGAGCATGAGCATGCCATGTACATCACCGTGTTAATTGAGTATTAGAGACATCCCATGAAGTTTTCGAAGGTACAAGCAATGGGAAGTACGTAACAATGAAGTAAAGGATAAATTACGATCTCGTAAGTCGTAACCGGAAAGGACAACCTTGGAACCAAAGGACATGACCATTATCAAGTATTATTAATGATAAATATCATGTATGGAGAGTTTCGGAAGATTCCGGGACCAAGCAAATCAAAGAAAATAAGTTTGTCGAAAGTTTGGAAAAAAGTTTGGCCAGAATTTTGGGTCAACTTTGGAGGGGTATATCTCCAGGTATATTAGGAGTTTTAAGATGTTTCAAAAGCGAAAATTAAGTTTGTCGAGTCTATTTTCCAACGCAAAAACCGCTCGTCGAAACGACATCGGAGTAGGGAGTTATTGCCAATTTAAGATAAAGACTCCAAGCTGCCAAATGGCTTCCGCGGGTCCCACTAGAGAAGGTCGGTGGAACCGACTTATGAGGGGTATAAATACCCCCATTAACTCCATTTTTTCAGCATTTTTACATTCGCAATAGTCCTAGAAACTTCCCAACACATACCCCAAACATTTATAGCCCATTAAATCAAGAATTTAACAAGATTAAACCAAACTAGTCCATGAAAGGTAATTGTTCTTGCTTCTACTTGATGTTGTGGTGAGTTTGGTCTTGAAGAAAGTTGGTGTGGCCAAAGTTCTTCAAGTATAAGGTACGTTCTTCATCCAATCTATTATGTTGAGTTGATTTGAAGGTTTAGCAAGTCTTAAAAGTGAAAATAGTTATGGAGGAAAGGTCATAAAGTGTTGTGTTGTAGTTGTTGTGTTTATGCACTGTTTTGAGCATATTGTGGCCTGGTGGATGGGCTGATTTACATGTATAGATATGGTATCTAATGTTGTTAGTCTGTTGATGAGATTATGCTCCTTGATTGGGAAGAAAGGAAGTGTATATTGTTGTTGTGTGTTGATAAACATCGTGTGGGATATTTTATGGAATGTTTTGGTATTGATGATGATGTGGTTGATATTAGTATTGCTCTTGTTGTTGTTTTGTTGGTATTGTGATTTTGTGCTAGGGATATAAACAGGGGAGATGCTGCCTCAATTTCGGCAGATTTTAAAAGGAATTAAATTGAGGGCTTAAGTCAAGCATTTGACGATAAGCCTAACGATAATATGAATTCTCTTAAATTTAGATTTATAAGCTTGGGAGGATAAGCGTTAAATAGTTAAAGTTAAGATGACCGAAAATGTATGTTAAGGCTCGTCCCTTTCTTTCAAAGGCATGATTCCTATGGTATGATTCCATAAATGTTTCCATAACCTCCTTGATTTCAGAAGCTAGAAGTTCATAATTCTTAAAGCTTCTCATGATGTTATAGATGATAATGATTCTATGATGCTTACAATGAAAATGATGATTTTATGGTCAAAGGTCTCAAGTTAAGATTTCAACGATGATAAGAAAATGTTGAGCTATTTCATGATGTTCTCGATTTATTTCATTTTTGTTGATCTCACCTTATGAATTGTTCCTTCGAGGTGAGGTATAGCGATAATGGTTGTTCCATAATGTGAATCGGAGGTTGCCGACCTTATGTCACTCCGATAGAGTTGTAACCTTCATATGATCTTTCATGCATGTTATTTACATTATGTACATGAATATGATATATATGGATCGGGCCGTACGTTCCTCGGCACTAACTTATATGGATCGGGCCGTACGTTCCTTGGCACTAACTTTTATGGATCGGGTCGTACATTCCTCAGCACTGACTTATATAAATCAGGCCGTACGTTCCTCAGCACTGACTTATATAGATCGGGCCGTACGTTCCTCGGTACTAACTTGTATGGATCGGGCCGTACGTTCCTCGGCACTTACTTATATGGATCGGGCCGTACATTCCTCGGTACTAACTTATATGGATCGGGCCGTACGTTCCTCGGCACTAACTCATATAGATCGGTCCGTACGTTTCTCGGCACTAACTCATCTGGATCAGGTGATACGTTCCTCGACACTAACTTATATGGATCGGGTCGTACGTTCTTCAGCACTAACATATGATATGTATGGATCGGGCCGTACGTTCTTCGGCACTAGCATATGATATATATGGATCGGGCCTTTTGTTCCGTGGCAAAGTGATATACTTTTAGATGGGGCTGTACGTTCCACAACACTAACATTTATGGATCAGGTTGCACGTTCCGCAACACTAATACTTATGTTATTTGTGTATATATGTACATAGGTGCTTGTGTGCATATGATTTTAAGATGTACAGGTTATCCCTCCGATTCCATATTAACTTTCACATCTTTATATGTTTTTATTTATGCCTTACATACTCGGTACATTATTCGTACTGACCGCCTTTCTTCGAGGGCTGCGTTTCATGCCCACAAGTACATAAATTTTGCTTGGTGATCCGCCAGTCTAGGACTTCTGCTTAGATGCTCGGAGAGCTCCATTGTTTCGGAGCTTGAGTCATATTGGTACAGATTCATTTTACATAGACTTTGGTATACTCTTAGAGGTCTGTAGACGTATGTGAGTTGTATATATGGTTTGATCAGCTATACGGAGGTAGTTCGTTTTAGATATTCCCGTGTATAGTGGCAGCCTCATCGACTTGCATATTTTGTTATGCTTGGTTGCTGTGACTCCTCCGGAGACAGGTTCGTTTTGACATATGGCATTATGAGTTTACAACATGTTTTTGCAAATTTTCCACATTGTCCTAGTGTCAGTCTGATTATAGCTAGCTGGTTCGTATACTAGCCTCCAGCTCGGGCACTCGTCATGGCCCATCGGTTGGGTCATGACAAAAGTGGTAGTAGAGCAGTTCATCCTCAGAGTGTCTACAGATCGTGTCTCGTAGAGTCTTGTTTATCGGTATGTTGTGCACCAAATCTATAAACCTCAAGCTACGGGACATTTAGGATGTCATCTTTCCTTCTTACTCTAGATCGTACGATAGAGCCAGAGTCTAGGAAAGATTGCTTCTGACCCCTTTTTCCTATAGGTAAGAACATATTGATAAAGATGAACAGATCAGCCTCGGATAGTGGGGGTGTTAAGAAGACCCCAAGAGTAGATTCAGGACCACAGGCTCCGGGACCGAGCAGGAGGAGCCTTAGCTATTCCATTGAGACTGATCCCTCTGAGGACCCCGCGACGGTTCTGCCAGAGTTGTGACGTCTACGGAGGAGGATCCACTGTAGGGAAGCTTTGAAATTTAGGATGAAAAGTATTCATACATGCAAATTGAAGGTGATTATTGAGGATTTCACAGGCCATAATAACATTTGTTTAGTCGGAAAAGTAAGAGATCCTTTCTAATCCAGAGGGAGATGCTTTACGAGAATTTATTGGAATCTGTTAGAAATTCAACTTATTCTAGGTCATGCGATAAAGGTCACATAGTAGGGTGGATGCGATCGTACCAGCACTAGCACACTGGATCCCACTAGCACTCCAAGGTTAAGCATTCTGGGGTGAGAGTAATACTAGGATGGGTGACCCCCTTGGGAAGTGTACTAAGAAATCCCACCAATATAAATGTAGGAGAAGTATGAGGAGCTTGAGTAACTTAAGGGGAATTTGAAGCATGAGAAACGGTTGGAAACCCTAAAAGGTCGCGAAGGATAAGGTGGACTAGACCGAAAAATAGAAAGGAGGTGCATCACAACTCTAGAATTAGGATTAGTTCGAATAGTATTTGGAAATACTTCGTAAGCAAGGCATTCGAATATACATACATACATATATATATATATATATATATATATGTGTGTGTGTGTGTGTGTGTGTGTGTGTGTGTGTGTGTATGTGTGTGTGTGTGTGTGTGTGTGTGTGATATCTCATATGTGGCTGCGCCACCTGGTATGTGTGTCTCAGCAACCGACGTTGCTATATACTGAAGGCATTAATCGAACAAGGTAATGAAGTTCAAGTGACAAAAGTGGTACAAATTTTACAAGGTAAGTTGATGCTATTTTCACTACAGATTAGAGTTGGAAAGTCCTAACGCAATAACATCAGGAAAAGGAAGGAGTATATATAAAGTAAAGGGATTAGAATGTCTTGAGAAAAGGGAAAAGAGTAAGAAACGAGGGTGAGTGAAGCTTCCAAGAGAGACGATGGGCAAGGCAAGGGGTTATTTGGATAAAAATTCGAAGGTAGGCAAGCAATGGGGATAAAGGATGGTAGTATGGAATAAAAGACGAATGCGTGGGGTCAGAGAACAAACTTCGATAAGTGGGACTAAAGGATAGTAACCACAACTAGGAATGTGATGTAAGAGAAATAATGATCAGGCCTTGCAACGATACTAAGAGATTTCCAGCTCTCGAGAGGTATATAAAGGGATAAGTGTGTGGTCATACTGAAACGGTTGCCTTGGACACGGAAAACTTTCCTAAAAGATGATATAAGAATAGAATGGATTTGCACGTTTAAAAGAATATTTCAGGAACTTCAGGGTCAATATAGGAAAGGTACTCAAGGAACGTTTGAGGATGAAATTAGGAAAGGTATACTAATGGGACGATCAAAAAGAGAGGAGAGAAGAGGAAGGATAAAAAAATTGAGCAATCATCAAGGACAAATGAGAGGATAATAAACTAACAAAGCTAACCGGGAGGTAGTATATTAATGACATGGGATGAGGATAAGGAATACTGAGATTTAATTATAAGGGAAATAGAAGGATGTATGGGAAATATTCATAAATATGGAATAGCCTTGGCGGCAGGAAGGAGAAGAAAGAAGAGAGTATATTTGTAAGGATTTCACGACACGAATAGGAAGTGGCAGAATACTGGAAGAACTACAACGCATAGATGAGATTCTAATAAGTAGTCAAGGAAAATCTCGGATAAGTGAGCTAAGTGAATAAGAGGATTGATAGTGGAAGTGGAAGAGTGTGGCATAGCTACTCTCAATGATATATTGTAGATATAAAGTGAAACAAGAAATTCAGAGTAAGAAGAATTCAGTGATAATAGTTGTGGAGGAAGACGAGGGATAAAAGAGCAAAGCGTGACAAAACGTTCTGTAAAATGTTTTGATGGATTCCAATGTCCCTATTAACCTGTTGATTCGGGAAAATGTTTAGTCACAAAAAGGGGTAGAAGTAGAAGGGCCTCAAAGAAGGCAGTGCGACCAAGAAAGTATTAAGGGGCAGTCTGAGACAGCATCAAGGGAGTAAATAAATAAAGGTGTCATATCTGAATGAGGGAGTTGCCCACTAGTGGGGAAATAAAGAGCATGAAGGAGTGAACATTCATAGAGTGGCGAGCAACTACGACCTAGTAATGCAAGATTATTGTAATACGGACAAAATGAGAATGGGATATTAGTTGATTTCTGATTGTGTACATAAGGACAAAGAGGTGAAAGGAGTCAAGACTGAGTGCAATAAAGGAGTTAAAGAAGAATGAGAAGGCACCGATTAATTTTTTAGCATACAAATATGGCAATCAAATTCTAAAAGAAAGGCAACCATTTTCTAAAACCAATGGAGATGTTGTGGGTTTGCATACTACACCATTCAAGGACGAATGTTTCTAAGGGGGTAAGGATGCTACACCTCACACTTTCAGAGCATGAGCATGCCACGTACTTCACCATTTTAATGGAGTATTAGAGACGTCCCATGAAGTTTTGGAAGGTACAAGCCATGGGAAGTACGTAACAATGAGGTAAAGGATGAATTCCATCTCTTAAGTCGTAACCGGGAAGGACAACCTTGGAACCAAAGGACGTGACCATTATCAAGTATGATTAATGATAAATATCATGTATGGAGAGTTTCGGAAGATTCCGGGACAAAGCAAATCAATGAAAATAAGTTTGTCGAAAATTTGAAAAAAAAGTTTGGACAGAATTTTAGGTCAAATTTGGAGGGGTATATCTCTAGTTATATTAGGAGTTTTAAGGTGTTTCAAAAGCCTAAAATTAAGTTCGTCGAGTCTAGTTTCCAACGCAACAAACCGCTCGTCAAAAAGACATCGGAGTAGAAAGTTATAGCCAATTTAAAATAAGGACTCCAAGTTGCCAAATGGCTTCCGCAGGTCCCACTTGAGAAGGTCGGTGGAACCGACTTATGAGGGGTATAAATACCCCCATTAACTCCATTTTTTCAGCCTTTTTACATTCTCAATAGTCCTAGAAACTTCCCAACACATCCCCCAAAACATTTATAGCCCATTAAATCAAGCATTAACAAGATTACACCAAACTAGTCCATGAAAGGTGATTGTTCTTGCTTCTACTTGATGTTGTGGTGAGTTTGGTCTTGAAGAAAGTTGGTGTGGCTAACTTTCTTCAAGTATAAGGTATGTTCTTCATCCTATCTTTTATGTTGAGTTGATTTGAAGGTTTATCAAGTCTTAAAAGTTAAAATAGTTATGGAGGAAAGGACATAAAGTGTTGTGTTTTACTTGTTGTGTTTATGGACTGTTTTGAGCATGTTGTGGCCAAGTGGCTGGGATGATTTACATGTATAGAGATGGTATATGATGTTGTTGGTGCGTTGATGAGGTTACGCTCCTTAATTGGGAAGAAAGGAAGTGTATATTGTTGTGTGTTGAAAAACATCGTGTGGGGTGTTTTATGGAATATTTTGGTATTGATGATGATGTGGTTGATATTAGTATTACTATTGTTGTTGTTTTGTTGGTATTTTGATTTCGGGCTAGGGATATAAACAGGGGAGATGCTTCCTGAATTTCGGTAGATTTTAAATGGAATTAATTTGGGGGCCTAAGACAAGCATTTGACGATAAGCCTAACGATAATATGAATTCTCTTGAATGTAGATTTACAAGCTTGGGAGGATAAGCGTTAAGTAGTTAAAGTTAAGACGACCGAAAAGGTATGTTAAGGGTCGTCCCTTTCTTTCAAAGGCTTGATTCCTATGGTATGATTCCATAAATGTTTCCACAACCTCCCTGATTTCAAAAGCTAGAAGTTCATAATTCCTAAAGCTTCTCATGATGTTAAAGATGAGAATGATTCTATGATGATTACAATGAAAATGATGATTTTATGTTCAATGGTCGTAAGTAATGATTTCAACGATGCTATGAAAATGTTGAGCTATTTCATGATTCTCTCGATTTATTTCATTGTTGTTGATCTCACCTTATGAATTGTTCCTTCGAAATGAGATATAGCGATAATGGTTGTTCCATAATGTGAATCGGAGGTTATTGACCTTACGTTGCTCCGATAGAGTTGTTGCCTTCATATGAGCTTTCATGCATGTTATTTACATTATGTATATGAATATGATATATATGGATCGGGTCGTACATTCCTCGGCAATAACTTATATGGATCGGGCCGTACGTTCCTCGGCACTAACTCATATGGATCGGGCCGTACGTTCCTCGGCACTAACTCATATGGATCGGGCCATACGTTCCTCGGCACTAACTCATATGGATCGGGCCGTACGTTCCTCGGAACTAACTCATATGGATCGGGTCGTACGTTCCTCGGCACTAACATATGACAGGTATGGATCGGGCCGTATGTTCCTCGGTACTAAAATATGATATTTTTGGATCGGGCTGTTCGTTCCGCAACAAAATGATATACTTTTGGACCGGGCTATATGTTCCACAACACTAACATTTATGGATCGGGTTGCACGTTCCGCAACACTAATACTTATGTTATATGTGTATATATGTATATAGGTGCTTGTGTGCATATGATTTTAAGATGTATAGGTTACCCCTCCTATTCCATGTTACCTTTCACATCTTTATATGTTGTTATTTATGCCTTACATACTCAGTACATTATTCGTACTAATCCCCCTTTCTTCGGGTGCTGCGTTTCATGCCCGCAGGTACAGAAATTCTATTTGGTGATCCGCCAGTCTAGGACTTCTGCTCAGCTGCTTGGAGAGCTCCATTGTTCTGGAGCTTGAGTCATTTTGGTACAGATCGATTTGACATAGACTTTGGTATACTCATAGAGGTATGTAGACATATGTGGGTTGTATATATTGTTTGGTCAGCTATACGGAGGTAGTTCGCTTTAGATATTCCCGCGTATAGTGCCAGCCTTGTCGGCTTGCATATTTTGTTATGTTTGGTTACCTGTGACTTCTCACGATACATGTTCATTTTGACATATGGCATTATCAGTTTACAACATGTTTTTGCAAATTTTCCACATTGTCCTAGTATCAGTCTGAATATACCTAGCAGGTTCGTATACGAGTGTCCAACTCGGGCACTAGTCATGGCCCATCGGTTTGGGTCGTGGCAGCCGCTCACTTAGCTACTCAAAATCTACTTTCCGATCCTGCAAATCTTACTAAGCTTGAATTGATACTTGCTAGCTTGCAACTTGAGTTCTCGCCTCCCTTGTTTCGTTCCATAATTAATTACAACACTATGATGTTGCCACAAGCTTCCCAAGCTAATTAGCGTATAAATTGGAGTGATTGATGATCTAGAAAGTGAAATATCTTGATAAGAGTATATTGTGTTATATAAAGGTGTTGGAAGGTTGGAGAACGGGTGGTGTGGGGTTTTTTGTTACACCTCGGAAAATTTTCCGTTGGTACGCAAGTGGATGAACTAGTGATGAATATGAGTGCGTGATGTCTGTGAGCAAGAAACGACGTTTGATGACCTTAGGTGAGATTTCAAAAGTATCCGATGTGAGATGAGGAAGTTGGCTAAGTTAAGATGAGATACAAGGTGAGCAATGCATGTGCATGGACGGGGGTGATTAAAATGCGAAGTCTAAGAAATACGGGAAGTTGCAGAATTGCAACTGCCCAGTGGTCATAAATTGCAAAATACGGACCGTAAATTGCAATACGGTCCGTAAACTGGCAGTTGTAAACTGCCATGCAAGGTTTCAACTTTCTGCCCAGTCAAGAAATGGTAAAATACGACCAGGTGGACGGACCGTAAAGTGATTTACGGCCCGTAAACCATGGTCGTAAACCACCATGAAGGCAGCCCAGCTTCTGGTTCTGGAAATGGTTAAATACGCCCATGGAGGACGAGCCGTATAGTGGAATACGGGCCGTAAACCACGATGGACGACCACTGTTCACCCAGCACAGATTTTTCAATTTATTAAATATGAGGATCAAGACTTGTCTTATTTCATTTACAACATTACACCACTTCTCTCTACATTTATTATATGAGTTTTCAAGGATTATAAGCCATCAATAACATTAAGACAAGTGAATCAAGGATAAGGGAATCATCAAGGATCATCCAAGTCAAGAAATCCAAATGGAGAAAAACTAGGGTTTTGCTCAAAGAGGAGTATTATCAACCAAAGCTTGTTCCTAAAACTTCTAAGGTAAGATTCATGATTTTTACAAGATGTTTAAGGTATTGGAGAATTAAAATACATGGATTGTAGAAAATGTGGTCAACTAGGTCATGAATGGTGAATGGTGACATTTTGAGGAATAGTTTGAATTGAATTAAGAATGTTGTTGTGTTACGATATGAATGTATTATAAATGGTACTAAGATCATGAACTAGACACTTTAGACGAATGGACGAAGTTGGAGGTCATGACCATAAATATGGGAGAATTAGAAGCTAATTGAGAAATCTAGGTAATGTGAATGACCAATGGCCATTGTTATGATATTAATGAAGGTATATACGCTAGCATTGGAAGGAAACGTGCAAGTGTAGAATAGTCCGACGAAAAGGTATGTAAGACTAACCTTTCTTTCATAAGGCATGGTTCTTGGCCAAATTTCTAATTCCTCTATATGTGTATGTTGTATTCAAATGATTGACACTCCGAGCTCATAAGCTCACGATCCTTAACATGTACTACGATTGTACAACGCCCCTCATATGATGAGTAAGCCTAAGATATGGATGTAGCAATAATGACGATGATAGTGATGACGATGATAATAATAATGATGCTAAAGGTGCCTACGGGCTATTATATTCACATGTGCCTATGAAGGGCTATAATGACACCCCGAGCTTATAATGTCGGGTAGAATATATGTATATGGAGGTATATATGTATATGACTATGTATAAAGTATGTATACGATTACGTAACGCGCGCACACCTCTGCAGATGGTACGGATAACCCTGAAGACTTGGTAGGGCCAGGTAGAAATAACATTGAGCCTTGGTTGGCTAAGTACGTATGAAACACCGAACCTTATGGTCGGGCACGCTATGTATGTATATAAGTGTATGGATATGTATATAATATGAATATGAATGTGAAAAGACTATGTATACGAATGCGAATAAGGACATGTATATGAATATGAGCACAAGTATGGTACGAGTACTATTATGGAATACGGATGATGACGTAGGTGTACAAATACGTATGAAAAATGGAAAGTCCTACGAAAGGCAAGTAAGTGTTATGACGATGATATTATTGTCTCCCCCCTCCTATGCTATTTCATATGTTGTTCGGGATGCCTATTTATTGATGTTGCTCATGCTTTACATACACAGTACATTCTTCGTACTGACGTCCTTTTGTTTGTGGACGCTGCGTCATGCCCGCAGGTGCACAGGGAGACAGACTTGATCCATAGCTGCCTATTCGGAGATTACATAGAGAGCTCCATTTCCTTCGGAGCCGTATCTTTTGGGTACTCATTCTTTTGTGTATATAATTATGGGCATAGCGGGGTCCTGTCCCGCTAATGTGATATGTCATACTCTTAGAGGCTCGTAGTCATGTGTATGTGGGTAGAGATGTTCGGCCATGTCGGCCCATGTTTTGTATATCTTTTGTTGGCCTCGTCGGCCTTGTACTTATGATGTGGCATAGATGCCTATGATATGTTAAATGATGATGGTCGTCTAAGGGTACAAATATGATTAACGATAAGAAAAGCACGAATTGACTTATGGTTCACCTAGATGTTATGTTATGTACGATAAGGGGGTTCCCGGGTGGGGTAGCACCGGGTGCTCGTCGCGGCCCCCTAGTCGGGTGGTGACATTTTTATACCCCCCCAAAGGTCGGTACCACCGCCTTAGCTAGACGACAACATCGATGCATAGTCGAGTTGCTCGACGGTTCGTCAAGTTGCACCGTCGAGTTGCATAGAGGAATCATACAACTTTCTACGGGCCATATCTTCCACCTTACATCTCCGATTTGCGATCTGTCAATTACATTGGAAAGAAAACTCTCTAAACTTGAATTTACAAAGGTTATGCGTTCCATAACTCCTCATATTCTAGGAGATACACTTCCCTAAATTTGGACCAATAATTTTGTCCGAACTTCTGCCATGTTTTCCCAAAGTATCGACAAACTTAATTCCTTCGATTCGCTTGATCCCGGAACCTTTAGACACTTGCTTAACACTTGTTAAAAGTCTTCCTTAACTTTGTAAAGGTTTCATGACCTCTCCTGCTTACGTTACTTTACTTTAGAACATTTAAACGCTTAATATTCTTTTTGATCCTTGATTTTACTTAGGAGTTGAATAGATAATGTTGGATAGGGTTTTCTAGAATGTTGTAGAATAGGGGAAGTGGAGAAAATGAGTTAAAATGAGGTATACACGAAATATAAAAAAAAAATATAAACTGCAGCCGACATAAAAATACGGCCAGAAATACTGACCGTATTTTTAAATATGGTCTGTATTTCTTAGCCGTAATTTTCACCAAGGAATTTCTCCTCTCTGCCAAGGGAAGTACAGAAAATATTTCCAAATACGGTCCGTAGCTATCAACTTTCGATGAAACGTATTCTCTTCGATTCGTTTACCCTCTAATCCTTCCAACACTTAACAAACATGAACTTAAACCCTCACATACTCAAGATGAACACGTCTAATCTCATATAACCTCAATGATAATTCCACTCTCCCAATATATAGCAACCAACTCATGAAGACACTTAACATATAAAAGTACAGGGTGCAATAGTTTTGTTTTGAGGTCTCTAGATATTTCCTTCTCCAGGTGTAGCTCCTTTTTCACTTTCTGTAGTTGAAACTCAACCTCACATTGCTCACTACTTGGCCCACATTCTCTTGGTTTAATAGTCAGATTAAGAACTTGGATTGGAGATCCAAGACTGATAAAACAAGTTTAGCAACTTGTTATTTCAACAGTGAATTCTCCCTTTCAAATATGTCTTTGGAGGCTTCGCAATTCAACAGTTGATCCTAGCTTTTAAATTCGCCATGTAGCTCAACTTTCTTTGTGCTCATCTTTTGATATTCATCGATTAGGGTGTTTATCAAGGTCATCAGTTCTTTCTTTGAGATTTTATCTAACTTATATTTGAGCCCATAAGTGATTAACTTGATGCCCTCCTCTGTGTCTGAATGATCAGCAACTATGAGAGCAGTGTGGTCAACCTCTTCATCAGAGTCATCATCAGACCCCCAGGCGGTTACCATCGCTCTTCAGGTTTCCTTGTTTTTCTTTGCCTGCCCTTTCTTATCCTTCTTTGACCCTTCTCTTTTCCATTCAACTTCCGATAGTGGACAATCTTTGATCATATGTTTAGTTTTTTCACACTTAAAACATCCACCTATCTGGACTTTGTCAGAACTTTTAGTTCTCTTTGAAATATTTCCTTTTCTCCAATCATTTTCTTATTTTAGGAACTTCCTGAAGTTTCTCGTAATCAGGGCCATGTCATCTTCATCCTCCCTATCTGTGGCTTTGAGTGCTAAAGATCTTCCAGAGCTTTTTCTATGTCCATCTCATTGGTCTGTAGATTTCTCACTAGTTCATCTAGACACATCTCCTTTATGTCTTTTCCTTCCCCGATAGTTGTGACTTTCATCTTGAAGGATTTTGACAGGGTTCACAAAATTTTCTCTACTAAATCCTCAGTGGATTTGACCTTTCCAAGTGTGGTTAACTCATTCACAATAGAGGTGTATCGAGTGAACATCTCAACAATTATTGTAACACCTCAGACCTTTAACTTAAGCCTTGACCATGATTTTAGACTTAGAAAATCATATAGAGAATGTTAGAATTGGAAAATTTTCTACAGTTATCAGATGAGGATTTACGCCCCAGATTACGAACCGTATTTCATCATACGGCCTGTATTGAAAATCGTAAAATGCCATCCAAATTCACTATACATTCTGGAATTTTTCTTGGGAAATTATATTGTTAATTACGGACCGTAAATTTGTTTATGGCCCGTAATTCAAATCGTATTTGAGGAGGGAAGTAAGGCAGTGTTTCTGTTTTTTTGGAACATGATTAATTATAGTCAGAATATGCACCATAATTTGGAATAAGAACCATATTTTGGCCTGTATTTCCCAACTCGCACCAGAACATATAAATACCTGGTTCAGTTCTACTTTTTATTTTTACTAGTCCCTAAACCCTAGAACGATCTCCTCTACTCCTCACCACTAAGAACACTAAGGTAAGCTACCCTATCCTATTCCAAGTGGATTAAATCATGTGTCCAAGTGGATTAAATTAGGGAATCATTGTTCTTAACCTAAGGTTTTCAACAAAACCCACCTAAGGGTTCAAGAATTAGACTTTTGGAATTCACCTCAATTTTAGACCAGTAGTTACAACACTTGGAGCATAGGTATGTGAGGATAAATATATATGTTAGGGAATGTTTATGAATCTCCCTACGCCTCATTCTACATGCTTATCAGTAATTTGACTCAGAATACAGTTTAGCCCTAGTTTATTGAATAGCTGAAGAACTGCTATCTTCTAGGGTTATAGTTTCTTAATTTATTCATGGTAATCAGTTTGAATTTCATGAATTCAGTACGTAATCATTATAGAATTGTGTATTAACACCACATGAGTCTCAGTCAGTGTATAATAAGTTATTTACTTAAGTTCTGTATTCAGAAACAGTTATCATGCTATCAGCTATAGCCAGTTTCAGTTTTGTAAATTGTTTATTGTTGAACACCTGTATCTGTATTTTTTAGCCCTAGGCCACAGTTTATGCATATGTATTGCTTGGGCCTATGGCCACAGGTTTTGTGCACATTATTTGCGTCCCAAGGCACAGTTATATTTACAGTTTTACAGGTGATTTTTCATTCAAAACAGGGAGTACTTCAGACTCTTGCTTTCCTGTTTAGTTTAGTTTGAGTTTTAGTATTTATATTCTTTCCTTCGGTTGCTTTATATACCAGTACAATTCAAATGTGTTGTTGTCCCTTTTATTGGTTGGGGTCTGCATCTCGTGATGTAGGCAACGATATACAGGTTACTGATCCAGCTAGCTAGGGCCTGCTCGTATTAGCTATTGGTGATCCCCAGTTCTTCTGGGGTGTTATCCTGCTTCATTATTCCCAACAATTATCTTTAGAGGCTTCATAGATATAGTCTAGTTAGTTCGATATTAGCAGACTTTTATGTTTTAGCCTTGTTTGCTATTTATTTAGATGTTCAAACTTAAACCAGTATTTCCGCACTTATATATATATATTTAGCCAGATTTTTTAGTAGATCTGCATGTGTTAGTTTATCCCTTGTTATTACATGTTTTGATATCACGTGTTGATTCAGCCAACCTATGGGTTCGCTCGGTCACATGCAGTTAGGCACCGAGTGCCATGTTATGCCAAGGCCATGGTTCGGGGCGTGACAAAGTTTAGTATCAGAACACTAGGTTCGAGTGTCTTAGGGAGTCTATGAAGCCGTGTCTAGTGGGGTCGTCTTTATATGTGTGAGGTCCCGACACATATATTGTCCCGACCCAGTTAGTTACCGAGCACCGCTCACTCTACTACTTATCTTGCTCATTTAATATTCTTTTATCAATTTACATACCAGTTGTAGGAAAATCATAATTAAACAAACATAAATACTTTATATATAATTGCCTTTCGGCCATCAAAATAATATACATGCATATGAAAACTTCTTGTGAGACCATCTAACCCACACTGCGTATCTACGAGCCTCTACTAACATACTGTATATACATGGACGGAACAAGACTCTGTCGTGCCCAAAATATACATATATACCAAAAGGATAATCCTAAGCACCTCCGGACAATGGAGTGCTTTCAACCAGCTGACTGCTACTGAGGATCTGGGCCAAGCTCTCCTCTCTGTCTACCTGTGGGCATGAACACAGCGTCCGAAGAAAGGACGTCAGTACGAATGTTGTACTGAGTATGAGAAGCATAAACAATGAAAGAAAACATCAACAACATAGTGATAACATCAACGTGAAATATCTGGATCTGTCTGATAATCATAAAGGAAATCATGCGTGCCATCTTACTCGTACTCATCCTCATAACATATATGCATCATATGCAAGCTGCCCGTCCATGTCGGAACGATGTGATAATCAATAATATTAGCCCGCGTCTAGGCCTCCCGCGTCCGGGGTACCATCTCATGCCGCCCACTAGTGGTGTCTGCCCATGCCCGAAGGTCATGGTGTATCCGTATAGCTGCCCGCCTTGGCGGTGACTGCCCGGCCAACTAGGCACGGTGTGAAATGCTCATGTCATGCTTATCATAAAATGCTCATAATAATAATATACTCATCATAAAATACATATCTCATTGTAATACATGCATAAGGCTCAAGATCAACTTTATTCTATCGGGGTGACGTAAGGTCGTGATCCCCCGATTCCATTATGGAACAACTATTGATACTCTGCCTCACCTTGAAGGAACTAGTACATAAGGTGAGTGTAAGCGATAATTAACATCATCATTATACTAGCATCATCATATCGTATTCCTCATCTTATATAGACATTAAGGAGTTAGACTCTTAGCCTTTCGGACTATAAGAACTCATGAAGAGAATAGGAATTTCGTGCTACAAGATTCATGCCATCAGGAAAAAGGGACTAGCCTCACATACCTTGGTCGTTTAGCTAAGATATCGCTCACTCGTTCTCCTTCAATATCGCGTTGTTACCTTCATAAAGAATTCATATCAACATTAGCATACTAACTACAAGAACGCGTCGCTAATTCTAGGAGAAGTCGGACAGCGCTTCTATTGTTTATACTATTTTGTTTCCATGTTTTATATTAACTCTCAACATTCATAGCATTACTCACAATACCGAAATCAACAATCGCTGTTTACGTATATTTAGCAAAATCCACCATTTTCCTCCAATTTCCCTCATAATTAGCCTTATGACTCGTCCTTGCATTTTCATGCGTTTAATGCTTGTTTCATGATGTAAACATCATTTACAACGTATTTGTATTCACAACACTTCAACATTCATAATTCAATCCCACTATCATTCATTTATGGCACTATTCACTCAGTAATGGTCCATTTCTATGTTCTTCTACATGCAGGTGTCTAAGCTTTTTTTCAATACTTCAAACAACATAGAATGATCATGAAACTTACCTTGGATAGTGGTTGAACAACCTTTGAGTTGAAATTCTTCACTTAAACAAAACCCTAGTTCACCTTCTTGGGAATTACTTGACTTAGATAATCCCTTGATGTGTTCTTGCACTTGATTTCATAGGTTTTGTGTTGTTGATCTTTAACTTTCCCTTGATTCTCTTGGATTCTTATGGAGGAAGTAATTGGAGAGTTCTAGAGTGTTCTTGAGTTGTAGGAATGAAGAATGAAATAAAATGAGGCCTATGTTCCTTTTAATAACTCAAAAGCTGATGTTTAATGAATTCTCGTCGGGTGAACAGTGGTCGTAAACTACAGTTTACGGACCGTATTTTGATTTACGGGTCGTCCACTGTGGTCGTATTTAAGCATTCCAAAAACAGAGAGTTTGGCTGGTGGACATGGCAGTTTACGACCTGGTTTACGGTCCGTAAACCAGTTTACGGGCCGTAAACTGGGTCGTATTTAACCAGATTCAACATTTACAGAAAGTCTTGGCTGAGGGACCTGGTGGTTTAAGACCTGGTTTACGGTCCGTAAACCAGTTTACGGGCCTTATTCTGGGTCGTCTTTAACCATTTCAACACTTAACAGAATCTTGAGATTTTTGACGCAATGAAAGACGATTGCACTATACGGTCCGTAAATCACTTTACGGGCCGTATAGTGCCATATACGACCACTGGGTGAAAATTTTTCTGCAACTTTATTATTTCCAAAAATGGAAAATTATCCATTCTCGACTTAGTAAAACACCATACACTCAAGTCCTTCATTGTTCTACTCATCACACAAGTACGAAAAAATTTCGGAGGTGTAACATATATACAGTTGACAACCAAGACATTCAGGATTTGTTTCACTTCTTTCATACTCTAGTTTGTGCAGTTAGAGCAGTACTTTTAGGAATTCTTCTAACTCGTGCACATTACGTATTTCAGAAATGGCTCCGAAAATAAAGTACAACTAGAGGAATACAGCTACTAGCTAGAGGATTACTGTTGATATAGCAACAAAAGAGAACACTCAAGCTCCCAATGCTTAGGATGCGGATGTTAGAGGAGCTATTCAGCTACTCACTCAGATTTTGGCAAACCAGGCCCAACGACAAGAAACGGCTCCTAGCTCAGGTGCTAGTAATGGGTTGAACAGTTCTAGCACTCAGGAGTTTCTGCGTATGAAGCCGCCAGTGTTCACAGGGTTAAAGAAGGATGAGGATCCGCAGAATTTCATTGATGGACTCCAGAAAGTATTTCGTGTGATGTACGCTATTGATATAGAGGTAGCGGAACTTAAAGCTTTCCAGCTGCAAGATGTGGCCCATATTTAGTACGAGACATGAGAACAGTTTCGAGAGGAGGATGTACCTTCTGCTACTTGGGATGAATTTGCATAAGCAATTCATGCCAATTGAGGTCAGGGAAGCCAAGGCTATTGAGTTTGAGAATCTAAGGCAGAACGACATGACTGTTCAGGACTATTATCTCAAGTTCGTGTCATTGTCCATGCATGCTCCTCACATGGTTCCGGATATGAGGGCCATGGTTAGAAGATTTGTACTTGGGCTTAAATTCGAATTGCACAGCGATGCCAATACGGCTACTCAGAATGACAAGATGACTATTTCGAAGATACTAGCATTCGTGAAAGGTAATAAGACTAGGTTGAAGGAAGAAGAAGCCCTGCAAAAGCAGAAGGATAGAGAGTTCAACAAGAGGACTAAGTCTATTGGTAATTTCAGTCAGGGAGGATATCAAGGAGGTGGGAACCGTCAGTTCTTTAAGAATAGGTTATCAGGCCCTGCTCCCTCTACAGCTAGTGCCCCATCTCAGAGGTCCAAGTTTAATTAGAATGGCCGAAACTTCAAAACAGCAGGCTCACAGTCGCAGGCCAGCGTGACCGACTGTGGTTTCCAACACCCTACTTGCAAAATTTATGGTAAGAAACGTTCATGAGTATGCCGTTCGGGCATGGATGGTTATTTTGGGTGTGGTCAGCCAGGTCACTTTCTGCGGGATTGTCCATTAGCAAGATAGGATACCGGAGGCAACAGTAATATAGCTCAGTCCACTAATTCAGCAGCTCCTTAAAATTTCCAAGCCCAACACGGCCGTGGGGCGACAAAGTTCGAAAATAAGGGTGGTGGTCAGAACCGTCTGTATGCACTGTCAGGACGTCAGGATACAAAAGCTCGTGGAGATGTTGTCACAGGTATGCTGACAGTCTTCACCTTCGATGTTTTTGCTTTTATGGACCCAGGATCCACTCTATGTTATGTAACCCCTTATATTGCTAAGAAGTTTGGGATAGAACCCGAACAGTTACGTGAACCCATTGAAGTAGCCACACCAGTCGGGGAGTCAGTTATAGCTAGACGTGTTTATAAGGGTTGTCCAATGTTAGTGTATCATTGTAAAACCATAGCAGACCTCGTAGAATTAGAAATGGTAGACTTTGATATAATCATAGGTATAGATTGGTTAGAGTCCTGTTATGCCTCAGTGGGTTGTAGAACCAAAACAGTGACCTTTGATTTTCTCGATGAACTCATAGAATGGAGGGGTAATTTAGTAGTACCTAGAGGCACATTTATTTCCTATCTTAGGGACAGAAAGATGATCTCCAAGAGGTATATTTACCACTTAGTCCGAGTCAGGGATAGAGATGCCCAAACTTCAACTCTTCAGTCAATACCAGTTGTCAGTGAGTTTCCACAAGTCTTTCCAGATAATCTACCCGGAGTTCCTCATGATAGGAAAATTGACTTTGGAATTGATCTACTTCCCGGCAGAATTGAAGGAATTAAAAGTTCAGTTGAGGGATCTTCTTGACAAGGCATTTATTAGGCCAAGTGTCTCACCCTAGGGCGCACCAGTCTTGTTTATCCAAAAGAAAGATGGATCCTTACGTATGTGTATAGACTACCGCCAGTTGAACTAGGTCACCATTAAGAACAAGTATCCCCTTCCCAAAATCGATAACTTATTTGACCAACTTCAGGGTGCTTAGTATTATTCCAAGATTTACCTCAGATCAGTCTAGCATCAGTTGAAGGTTAAGGAGGTTGATATTCCGAAAACCACTTACTGAACTCGCTATGGTTATTTTGAATTTCTTGTTATGTCGTTAGGGTTGATGAGTGCACTAGCAGCTTTTATGGATCTTATCAACATAGTCTTCAAGCCTTATCTCGACTATTCGTTATTGTGTTTATTAATGACATATTGGTGTTGTCACGACCCGTCTAGAGGGCCGCGATGAGCTCCCGGTGCTAGCCCACCCGGGCACCCCTTGGCTTACACTTCACTTACGTCTAGGTGAGTCGTACAATTAAACATACTTTTCTATTCATTCATCATACTAGTCCCATTGGACAACAATGCTTTTATATCATCATTGGCATCTATGCCACATTAATGTACATGAGCCGACGAGGCTATCAAAACGATATACAAAATATGGGCCAACAAGGCCAGACATATCTAACCATATACACATGTCTACGAGCCTCTAAGAAGAGTATAACATATCTAATAAGCGGGACAGGACCCCGCTATGCCCATAACTATTTACACAAAAGAATAAGTACCCAAAAGCTATAGCTCCGAATGAAGTGGAGCCCTGTTATGTAGTCCCTGAGAATGTAGCTATGGATCAAGCCTGTCTCCCTGTGCACCTGCGGGCATGACGCAGCGTCCACAAACAAAAGGACGTTAGTACGAAGAATGTACTGAGTATGTAAAGCATGATCAATATCAATATAGAAGCATAATGAACATCATGAAAAGTAGCACAAGATGGGAGATGGTAATATCATCGTCATGGGCACTTACTTGCCTTTCATAGGAACTTTCTATTCAAATGCGTATTTGTGCTCATACATAAATATCCGTCTCCATAATCGTATATGTTCCATATTAGTACCCGTATTCGTATACATATCCTTATTCACATTCATATCTTATCATATTCATATTCATGCTCATTTCTATATCATATACATCATCATATCATATACATAGTATTTACATAGCATACCCAACCATGGAGGATCGGTGTTTCATACATACTTGGCAAATCAAGGCTCAAGGTTACTCATACTAGGCCCTACCAAGGCTTCAGGGTCACATCTACCTTGCCCTACCAAGGCGTCAGTGTTATCCGTACCATCTGCAGAGGTGTGCGCGCATTACGTAATCATATACATACTTATTTACATTGTCACACCCTAATCTTAATCAGGGTATGATGGGCACCCGACCTTTATTTAAGGCCGAGCGAACCCGCAGACACTTGTTACACATATAATCTCTTTGGACTCTTAAATCAAATACAAATGACATTCATAGTAAATACTTTCAGAATATTCTTTTCATCTTTCTCAAATCAATAAAATCGGTAATCCTATGGAATCCGTGACATAATATATGTATAGTCACATCGGCTGGTGAAGCTGCTTACAAAGCTGACATATTATACCCACGACTCTGTCTGCAAAGTCTCTAACATCAATCCAGAAATCATAACATACATATACTCTGACTCGGCAGCGCTCCAGAAGGAGATGGAGCTCGCCAATCCGCTGGATCATCTTCTGACAAAATCATCTATTCATCTGTATGTACCTGCGTGGCATGAAACGCAGCCCCCGAAGAAAGGGGGTCAGTACAGAATATGTACTGAGTATGTAAAGCATGGAATACAGAAAGCAGAATCATATCTGAAACAAATAGTACAGAAAGTAAGTACATTATTCAGAATACCAAAATGCTCATTTTTCAGAATGCAAATCGTGTATACCGATGTCATATGTCAGAAGAAGTACAGAAGATAAGTAGACCGTCGAGAGTACCAAAATGTTTACTTTCCAAACACAGACCATGCGTGCCAACATCATATGTCATCATATACATATACATATAACTGATTCATATGTAACATAATAGTGCCGAGGAACGTACGACCCGATCCATATATATATATATATATATATATCATATTAGTGCCGAGGAACGTTCGGCCCGATCCACAAATATATTGCTGCGGAACGCGAAGCCCGATCCATATACATATTTTATATTGCGGCGGAACGTGCAGAAGGTCAGTACAGACGATAAGCTCGATATGCAGATTAATAAAGACAACTTACGGGAAACACGAATCATGCATGCCAGGAACGGTATCCGGTCCCTTGCGGGACCCGGGGAACGTGACGCCACACACATCATACTCCAGAAAATTTTCTCCGTAATCTCCGTCACACATAACACATCATAACATATACACGGTACCCGGGAACCGGACATATATACGCGAGAACCCGAGAACCGGACACATCATACTCCATAACATATACACGGTACCCGGGGACCGGACATATATACACGGTACCCCGAAACCGGACACATCATACTCCGGAATTATATATATGGAACCCGACCCTCAGCAAGGGACTCGGCGAACCATACGCACGATACATACCGGCCCGGGACTCGGTAAAAGAGGTCATGACACATGCACGAGTAGAGTAGTGAGAAACTATATGCACATAAATCAAAACTCGATAGATACGTACACTTATCAACATCTGAAGGATCAGAAACAAGTTTCGGATCAATCCGACTTAGTATAAGAAAGTTATGAGCGTTTGAAGTACAAAACCTTCTACGAGCATTTCAGAAGCCATTTTTGAAAAATCAAGGCAACAATCATATCAAGTACCTTTCGGACATTGTTATGGATCCAATCAAATAGAGCTTTAGGAACCATATGTACGTATCCAAATATATCAAAGACTCAAAGGAATAATCGAACGTGCTAGCATTTGAAAATCAAAACTTTAGTCATATCAATTATCTTTCGAGTGCCATTCGGAAACATATCAAATAGAACTTCGGACATCATGGATACGCTTCAAAACCATATGTAATAGCTTATGGAGGTCAAGAATATTAGCCATCCTAGTGACTCTAAGAATATGAATTTCCTTGAAATCATATATATAGGTCATTTGTTCATTCATAAAGATCATGCCAAAAGGAAGAAAGGGTAAGCCTTACATACCTGTCCCGCGTCCGATTCGCTACGCTTATTCGTCCAAACTCGCTAGTCTACATTCAAGAGAATCGATATAATCATTAAACTCATTGACATATACTTGTCTTAGTCTTTCAAACAAATTCGTTTATAATCTGCCGAAATATCGGCAGCATCTCCCTTGTAAATACACCATCCCCGAAAATCTAACTCGGCCAATTTATCAATCAACAACCCGAGAATTCAACTCGGCCAAATTATCAATAACAATATCAACAGTTATTCTAACAATATCCACAATCAATTCAACCAATATTCAAGAATACTTCAAACAATCCGTACAATATTCAAAACAATTCAACCAATACTCTACTTAATTTGAAACCTTCCATGTGCAACAAGAACAATAACAACACATTTCCTTCCTTCAAATTCAAGAACTACACCAACAATTCAAACACTAACAGCATTGTGTTCCATAAATACAAGAAATGGCTTTTAGCATCACATTAGGTTCTAAACAACTCTCCAACACTTACAACTTCAATTGAATTATTAATCTCTCATTTTCACCATAGAATCCATGACGACAACAACAAAAACACTAGATAAAATAATTGGCTCATTATTTCTACACAACACACATATACACGGCTACAACCAATACTCCCACATTTTATGATTTTCATTCATTCTTACATACTACAACATGCACAAATCACCCATAACACCTGAAAGAGAAGATAAAACCTTACCTTTTTCTTCACTTGTCTTCTTCCTCGGCCAAATTCCAAATTGCACCAATACGTGTTTTGCTTGCTCCAACAACCACTCCATGTTAAAGAGGGTCTTCCAATTGGTGAGATTGCTAGAAGGAAATATGTTTTTTGATAAAGATTTTCCAAGGTTCTTCTTGGGTTAGCTATGGCCGAATGGCCCCTTTGGTTTTGTCTCTCCAAGTTTCTTGAATATTCTAAGTAATGAAATGAAAATATGACTACTTGGTCATCTTTTATGAACATGTATTGGGCCTCCATGTGGGCCTTGGTCCACACCAACTTGGGATGGCCACATGGCCCATTATTTCAAGAATCTTTTTTTTTGTATTTGCAATTCATGAAAAATTATTTTCCTAATTCCAAATTTGCCCTTAGCCTTCCTCAATATTACCATGGACCACCTCGTGAATTTCCCCTTTTACCCTTAGCCTTTCTTAATATTTCCACATCAAAATTTTCAAAACCAACTTTTGTGTTAAACAAGATCAAAATGTATCCTTGCCCTTAACTTCTCGCAATTGTCTTGAAATATCCGAATGTACGGAATGCGGGATATAACATCCTCCGCCCCCCCTTTAGAAAATTCATCCTCGAATGTTCAACTGGTCTTATGGGGTCTTATAACACTTCGGGGGGGGGGGGGGGGTCCATCTTATAGTTGACCCTTTCTGGGGCATATAATGACGGAGAAAAGCATCAACAAATTCTTGCCATACCGGGGGAGGTGCATTTGCTCCCCGTGAAGCCATCTATACCGTATACCACTGAATCGAGACATCTCTCAATCTATATGACGCTAACTCCACTGACTCGGTGTCCGAAGCATGTATCAACCGGAGCGTCCTTAGCATACCATCAATAAAATCCTGGGGATTCTCCTTCGGTTTTGACCCAAAGAATTCCGGAGGGTTCAAAGTAATGAAATCACGGGCCGTTGCACTAACAGCCCTATCACCATGCCCTGAACTTTGCCTCTGAGCCTGGGCCGCAACCAATTGAGTCAATAAAGTAATGGTCTCCTTTACATCTTGGCCCGAAGCATTTGGTGGAGGAGCTGGGGCATAGGCTCCCTCACGCTCCTCAGTAATAGGCACTGTCTGGGAGGAGTGAGATTTAGCCGCACTCTGGGACTCACTTTCCTCTACTACCGGTGGTGGGGCTTTTTTGGCCCGCTTTTCTGCCACCGTCTTGCCCTTTTGGCCTGCTGTATCCTTTTTATTTTTAGGCATCTCTGAAATACACAACACACGATTTAGGAACAAGAATTTCTTACATCATAGCTTTATCGCACGATTCTTATAAAGAAAAAAGGTCAATCATTCCTAAAATATCCGCAGCTTCTTGTTTATAAGTGTGACGCGCAACACACCCACAACCAAGACTCTACTAGACACGGCTCGTAGACACACCCTAGAACTGAACTGCTCTGATACCACTTTTGTCACGACCCGACTCGGGGCCGCGACAAGCACCCGGTGCTAGCCCACCCGGGCACCCTCTTAGCTTACTCTAATGCTTACATCTAGGTGAGCCACATAATTATACATGCGTTTCCATTTATTCGTCAACTAGTCCTATTTGGACAACAGCACATTTATATCATCATAGGCACCTATGCCACATCAATGTACATGGGCCAACGTGGCCGACAAAATGATATACAAAACATTGGCCGTCAAGGCCAAACACATTTACCCGTACACACACACATGTCTACGAGCCTCTAAGAGTATAACATATCACATTAGCGGGACAGGACCTCGCTATGCCCATAATTATATACACAAAAGAATGAGTACCCAAAAGCTACGACTCCGAAAGAAATGGAGCTCTGCTATGCAATCTCTGAATAAGCAGCTATGGATCAAGTCTGTCTCCCTGTGCACCTACAGGCATGACGCAGCGTCCACAAACACAAGGATGTCAGTACGAAGAATGTACTAAGTATGTAAAGCATGATCAACATCAATGAATAAGCAACATGAACATCATATGAAATAGCATAGGAGGGGGGAGACAATAATATCATCGTCATAGCACTTACCTGTCTTTCGTAGGACTTTCCATTTTTATACGCATTTGTACACCTACGTCATCATCCGTATTCCATAATAGTACTCGTACCATACTTGTGCTCATATTCGTATACATGTCCTTATTCGTATTCTTATACAAAGTCTTATCACATTCATATTCATATTGTATACATAGCATTTACATAGCGTACCCGACCTCATAGGATCGGTGTTTCATACATACTTGGCCAACCAAGGCTCAAGGTTACTCATACCTGGCCCTACCAAGGATTCAGGGTCATCCGTACCATCTGCAGATGTGTGCGCGCGTTACGTAATCATATACATACATATATATAAACATATACTCTACCCAGCACCATAGGCTCGGGGTTTCATCATAGCCCTTTATAGGCACACATACATCTAATAGCCCGTAGGCACCTTTAGCATCATTATTATTATCTTTATCATGACTATCATCATCATTATCGCTACATCTATAACTTATGCTTACTCATCATATGGGGTGCATAGTACAATCATAGTACATATCGAGGATCGTGACCTTATGAGCTCGGAATATCAATCATTTGAATACAACATACTCATATAGAGGATTTTAGAGTTTGGCCAAGGAACCATGCCTTATGAAAGAAGGATTATCCTTACATACCTTTTCGTCGGACTATTCTACACTCGCACGCTTCCTCCCAATGCCAGCGTCTATACCTTCATTAATATCATAACAATGGCCATTAGTCATTCACATCATCCACATTATCAAGATTCCTTAATTTGCCTCTAATTCACCCATATTCATGGTCATAACATCCAACTTCGTCCATTCGTCTAAAGTGTCTAGTTCACGATCTTAGTACCATTTATAATACATTCATATCACAACACAACAACATCCATGATTCAATTCAAACTATTCCTCAAAATGTCACTATTCATCATTCATGACCTACTTGACCATATTTTCTAAAATCTATGTATTTCAACTCTTCAATACCTTAAACATCATGTAAAAATCATGAATCTTACCTTAGAAGTTGTAGGAACAAGCTTTGGTTAATAATACTCCACTTTGAGCAAAACCCTAGTTTTTCTCCATTTGGATTTCTTGACTTGGATGATCTTTGATGATGTTCTTACTCTTGATTCACCTTGTTTTATGTTGTTGATCCTCAAATATCCTTGAAAACTTGTATAATAAATGTAGAGAGAGGTTTTAGAGAGAAGTGGTATAATGTTGTAATGAAATAAAACAAGTGTTGGTTCCCTTATTTAATGAATTGCAAAAATTTGTGCTGGGTGAACAGTGGTCGTCCATGGAGGTTTACAGTCCGTATTCCACTTTACGGACCATCCCTCCTGGTCTTCTTTAACCATTTCCAGAACCAGAAACTTTGGCTTCATGCATGGTGATGTACGACCATGGTTTACGGGCCGTAAATCACTTTACGGTCCGTCCTCCTGGTCGTATTTTACCATTTCTCAACTGGGCAGAAAGTTGAAGTCTTGCATGGTAATTTACGACTGCCAGTTTATGGACCGTATACCAATTTACGGTCCGTATTTTGCAATTTACGACCACTGGGCAGATTTCAAATCTGCAACTTTCCATATTTCTTAGACCTCTCGTTTTAATCACCCACGTCCATGCACATGCATTGCTCACCTTATATCTCATCTTAACTTAGCCAACTTTCTCATCTCACATCGGATACCTTCGAAATCTCGCCTAAGGTCATCAAACGTCGTTTCTTGCTCATGGACCTCATGCACTTATACTTATCACTAGTTCGTTCACTTACGTAATAACGGAAAATTTTTCCGAGGTGTAACATTCTTCCCCCCTTAAGAACATTCGTCCTCGAATGTTAAAGTGCTCGGGAATTCTACAAAAGTTTTTCCAGAGTTTCCCTTATAATATGGCGCTACCAACCTGCCACAACAACCCATAATATCGATGCCACACAGGTCCACAACATAACAACATAAAATTTTGGCCACACACGACCCAAAAGCATAAAAGGAAAATATACATACCTTATGATCTTGACGTCTCATCTTGGGCTTCCTCCAAGGGCTGAAATAAATGTGGGTATTTGGATCGCATACTTTCTTCTGCTTCCCATGTCATCTCCTCTCGTTTACTGCTCCTCCATAGAACCTTAACCGAGGCCACCTCTTTGTTTCTAAGCCTCCGTACTTGCCTGTCTAATATGGCAATGGGTACCTCTTCATAAGTCAATTTCTCTGTCACTTGCACGTCATTTACTGGGACGATCCTAGTAGGATCTCCAATGCATTTTCGAAGCATCGAGACGTGAAATACTGGATGGACTGACACCAATTCCGGAGGTAGATCTAACTCATAGGCCACTTTGCCTATTTTGCGCACAATCTCATATGGCCCAATATACCGGGACTAAGCTTCCCATTTTTGCCAAATCTCATAACGCCCTTCATTGGCGAAACTTTCAAGAACACCCAATCTTTCACTTCGAACTCTAAGTCTCTTCGACGATTATCCGCATAAGACTTTTGATGACTTTGGGCTGCTAACAACCGATCTTGTATGAGCTTGACTTTCTCTATAGCTTGCTGGACCAAGTCTGGCCCTATCAATTTAGTCTCTCCTGTTTCAAACCACCCAATTGGGGATCTACACTTTCGCCCATACAGAGCTTCATACGGTGCCATTTGAATGCTGGAATGATAGCTATTATTGTAAGCAAATTCAATGAGTGGCAAATGATCATCCCAATTTCCTCCTAAATCTATCATACATGCTCGTAACATATCCTCAAGAGTCTGAATAGTACGTTCAACTTGCCCGTCGGTCTGGGGATGAAATGTCGTGCTAAGGCTAACTCGGGTCCCTAAACCCTCTTGGAAAGACCTCCAAACCTTAGCTGTAAACTGAGTCCCTCTGTCGGAGATAATAGATACCGGGACGCCATGGAGTTTTACTATCTCTTTAAGATAAAGTTTCGCATAATATTCTGCCTCATAGGTCGTCCTGACCGGTAAGAAATGAGCCGACTTGGTGAGTCTATCCACAATCACCCATATGGAATCAAACTTATGTCGAGAACGGGGTAAGCCTGAAATGAAGTCCATGTTAATCACTTCCCACTTCCTAATCAACAATGTCGTCCCATCATCCTTATTTTTC
This sequence comes from Lycium barbarum, assembly GCF_019175385.1. Taxonomy (NCBI): domain Eukaryota; kingdom Viridiplantae; phylum Streptophyta; class Magnoliopsida; order Solanales; family Solanaceae; genus Lycium; species Lycium barbarum. The sequence continues at coordinate 46,346,259 of NC_083342.1, forward strand.
TCTCAATACGTAATCGAGTTCTTATTATTTTGCTCCCAAACGTTCTCTTTTTCCTTCGACTAACCCGTTGGTACACTCTCCCTACTTTCATCCTTACCCTTCCTTGGGTTTCTTCCTCCTCGAACACTCTTCTCCTTTTGCCGTTTGTGGCATCGGCTCTAAAGTTCGTGAAGTTTTACTTTAAACTCGCAAGTCCGTTCTATTCTTGGGTCATTCCTTCGGCAGAAAACCCCCTTCATGTCCGAGGCAACCACATTAATTTTACCATACATTTATCCCATTATATACTTCTCACCTTATCATCATCGCAAGGCCTAAGCATTCTTTCTCTTACTTCACATCCCTCGTCATAGTCACTATTCCCTTAGCCTCACTTATTGAAATTGGTTCTCGAACCTCACACATTCCTCTTTTGTTCTATATTACCATACTTTATTCTTTTCACGTGCCTATCTTTGAGTCTTTACCCAAGTAGCCTCATGTTTTGCCGGTAATTTCCCTCGCGGCTTCCCTTACCGGAATTTCTTACCTTTCACCTTTTTCCGACATTTTTGTCTCCTTATTTTCCATATACTCACTCTCTTTGTTTTCCAAATATTGTTGTATTAGAACTTTCCAATCTTAACCTGTAGTAAAAATAATAGCAGCTTACCTTGTAACACTTGTACCATTTATTTTTGCTGTCACTCGAACTTCGGTACCCTTACTTGATTAATGCCTTATTTACCGTAGCGCCAGTTGTTGGGGCACACATGCCCACCGCTACGATCATATGTGGAATATCCTACGCATTCATATATATATATATATATATATATATATATGTATAATTGCTACTACCTTGCCCACAAAATATCTCCAAACGCTATTCAAGCCTATCCCAATTCCAAAGTTGTGATGCACTTTCTTTCTCTTCACCGATCTAGTCCGCCTCGTCCTACGCGACCCCTTATGGTCTCCAACCATCCCATATGCTTTAGTTTCCCTTAGGCCACTCTAGCTTCTCATTTGTCTCTCATGTCTGGATATACAGAATTTCTTGCACACTTCCCAGGGGGTCACCCATCCTAGAATTTCTCCCACCTTAGAATGCTTAACGTCGAAACTTCGATGGAATCCGGTGCCTTAATGCTGATATAATCGCGTCCGCTTCCTCACATGACCTTTATTACATGATCTAGAGCAAATTGAAGTCTCACAGGTTCCGAGACATTTTCGTAACACGTCTTTCCCTTTACAATTACTATTTTACCCTTTTCGATCCTCGATATTCACCTTTCACCTGTGAGTATGGTTACCTTTTATCCCAGATTTCCAGATTCCCGATGGTAACGAATATGCCTTCGTCGCAGTTACTTATGCATACTCGATTATCAGCCTGTTTGAATTTCCGCTTCACCATCCATCCTTTCCTCTGAATCCTCCAGCAGACCTTGTTCTTACCAAACCTCGAATATTATCCATCTTAATCCCCTGGACCGCTAATCGTCTTTCTCACAATTGTTCTTCAGACCATGCCGAATCCATAACCCTTCTGAAACAATGCATCCCACTTATCGTCTGTTTACGATATTTCCTTTCCACGCTTCTTCCTGTTAGGTATACCTGGTTAAATAACCTGGTTTTGAAAATTTTTGACCGGGTCTCCTTTACAATTCTTACTATTCAAAATTTGTACGCAACAAATATCACATTCCAGCCATCCAGAGCTTCCGATTTCAGGTAACAGAACAGAATATCAATACTTACCCCTGTGACTTTCCATATCGCCACTCACCTTCTTCGGTCGTATGTAAGGCTTATATAAGGGATCTCATTCCATATGACTTGGCTCTATCGCACGATCTAAGACAGAAAGAAGGTCAACAATCCCAAGATGCCCCGTAGCCTCTTGTTTATAAGTGTGGCACGCTTCACACCATAAACAGGACACTACCGGACACGACTTTGCAGACAACCCCTAGGACAACCTGCTCTGATACCACTTTGTCACACCCTAATCTTAATCAGGGTATGATGGGCACCCGACCTTTATTTAAGGCCGAGCGAACCCGCAGACACTTGTTACACATATAATCTCTTTGGACTCTTAAATCAAATACAAATGACACTCATAGTAAATACTTTCAGAATATTCTTTTCATCTTTCTCAAATCAATAAAATTTGTAATCCTATGGAATCCGTGACATAATATATGTATAGTCACATCGGCTGGTGAAGCCGCTTACAAGGCTAACATATTATACCCACAACTCTGTCTACAAAGTCACTAACATCAATCCAGAAATCATAACATACATATACTCTGACTCGGCAGCGCTCCAGAAGGAGATGGAGCTCGCCAATCCGCTGGATCATCTTCTGACAAAATCTTCTATTCATATGTATGTGCCTGCGTGACATGAAACGCATCCCCCGAAGAGAGGGGGTCAGTACGAAATATGTACTGAGTATGTAAAGCATGGAATACAGAAAGCAGAACCATATTTGAAACAAACAGTACAGAAAGTAAGTACATTATTCAGAATACCAAAATGCTCATTTTTCAGAATGCAAATCGTGTATACCGATGTCATATGTCAGAAGAAGTACAGAAGATAAGTAGACCGTCCAGAGTACCAAAATGTTTACTTTCCAAACACAGACCATGCGTGCCAACAACCTATGTCATCATATACATATACATATAACTGATTCATATGTATCATAATAGTGCCGAGGAACGTACGGCCCGATCCATATATATATTGTTGCGGAAGGCGCAGCCCGATCCATATACATATTTTATATTACGGCAGAACGTGCAGAAGGTCAGTACAGACGATAAGCTCGATATGCAGATTAATAAAAACAACTTACGGGAAACACGAATCATGCATGCCAGGAACGGTATCCGGTCCCTTGCGGGACCCGAGGAACGTGGCGCCACCCTGCCTTTGGCGCCACACACATCATACTCTAGAAGATTTGCTCCGTAATCTCCGTCACACATAACACATCATAACATATACACGGTACCCGGGAACCGGACATATATACACGAGAACCCGGGAACTGGACACATCATACTCCATAACATATACACGGTACCCGGGGACCGGACATATATACACGGTACCCCGGAACCGGACACATCATACTCTGGAATTATATATATGGAACCCGGCCCTCAGCAAGGGACTCGGCGAACCATACGCACGATACATACCGGCCCGAGACTCGATGAAAGAGGTCATGACACATGTACGAGCAGAGTAGTGAGAAACTATATGCACATAAATCAAAACTCGATAGATACGTACACTTACCGACATCTGAAGGCTCAGAAACAAGTTTCGGATCAATCCGACTTAGTATAAAAAAGTTATGAGCATTTGAATTACAGAACCTTTTACGAGCGTTGCAGAAGCCATTTTTGAAAAATCAAGGCAACAATCATATCAAGTACCTTTCGGACATCGTTATGGATCCAATCAAAAAGAGCTTTAGGAACCATATGTACGTATCCAAATATATCAAAGACTCAAAGGAATAATCGAACGTGCTAGCATTTAAAAATCAAAACTTTAGTCATATCAATTATCTTTCGAGTGCCATTCGGAAACATATCAAATAGAACTTCGAACATCGTGGATACGCTTCAAAACCATATGAAATAGCTTATGGAGGTCAAGAATATTAGCCATCCTAGTGACTCTAAGAATAGGAATTTCCTTGAAATCATATATATACGTCATTTGTTCGTTTCTAAAGATCATGCCAAAAGGAAGAAAGGGTAAGCCTTACATACCTGTCCCGCGTCCGATTCGCTACTCTTATTCGTCCAAACTCGCTAGTCTACATTTAAGAGAATCGATATAATCATTAAACTCATTGACATATACTTGTCTTAGTCTTTCAAACAAATTCGTTTATAATCTGCCAAAATTTCGGCAGCATCTCCCCTGTAAATACACCATCCCCGAAAATCTAACTCGGCCAATTTATCAATCAACAACCCGAGAATTCAACTCGGCCAAATTATCAATAACAATATCAACAGTTATTCTAACAATATCCACAATCAATTCAACCAATATTCAGTAATACTTCAAACAATCCGTACAATATTCAAAACAATTCAACCAATACTCTACTTCATCCGAAACCTTCCATATGCAACAAGAACAATAACAACACATTTCCTTCCTTCAAATTCATGAACTACACCAACAATTCACACACTAACAACATTGTTTTCCATAAATACAAGAAATGGCTTTTAGCATCACATTAGGTTCTAAACAACTCTCCAACACTTACAACTTCAATTGAATTATTAATCTCTCATCTTCACCATAGAATCCATGACGAGAACAACCAAAACACTAGATAAAATAATTGGCTCATTATTTCTACACAACACACATATACACGGCTACAACCAATACTCCCATATTTCATGAATTTCATTCATTCTTACATACTACAACATGCACAAATCACCCATAACACATGAAAGAGACGATTAAACATTACCTTTTTCTTCACTTGTCTTCTTCCTCAGCCAAAGTTCCAAATTGCACACATACGTGTTTTGCTTGCTCCAACAACCACTCCATGTTAAAGAGGGTCTTCCAATTGGTGGGATTGCTAGAAGGAAATATTTTTTTTTATCAAGATTTTCCAAGGTTCTTCTTGGGTTAGCTATGGCCGAATGGCCCCTTTGGTTTTGTCTCTCCAAGTTTCTTCAATATTCTAAGTAATGAAATGAAAATATGACTACTTGGTCATCTTTTATTAACATGTATTGGGCCTCCATGTGGGCCTTGGCCCACACCAACTTGGGACGGCCACATGGCCCATTATTTCAAGAATCTTTTTTTCTTGTATTTGAAATTCATGAAAAATTATTTTCCTAATTCCAAATTTGCCCTTAGCGTTCCTCAATATTACCATGGACCACCTCGTGAATTTCCCCTTTTACCCTTAGCCTTTCTTAATATTTCCACATCAAAATTTTCATAACCAACTTGTGTGTTAAACAAGATCAAAATGTAGCCTTGCCCTTAACTTCTCGCAATTGTCTTGAAATATCCGAATGTACGGAATGCGGGATATAACATCCTCCCCCCCTTTAGAACATTCATGCTCGAAAGTTCAACTGGTCTTATGGGGTCTTATAACACTTCGGGGGGGGGGGGGGGGGGGTCCCTCTTATAGTTGTCCCTTTCTTCATGCCCCATTCCTTATCCTTCACCCTATTTCCTTTATAATCGAACTCCTCGATCTTTACATGAGTCTTCATTCTGTGTCATGGGTTTTTCTAATTCTCTGTACTAACTTAATATCTTTGTCCTCCCCAGGTCACCTTTTTTCTGTTACTGTTTCGTCACAATGCCTTAATAGAAGTCATGTTTTGGCACGTAACCTTCTCGTCTGATGATCCAATATGGCCACAGGTCGTTCCTTGTTTTCACTATAGTATTTCAGTCTCACTTACCATGCTACAAATATCCATCGGGCTTTGGTGTTCTCCTTTCTTTGTTCCCTGTTTCTTTATGGCCGACATTTTGTCATTGTCCCTTTTTAATTTTTCATTCTAAATATTCATCCAAAGACGTATATACGTAATGTTTCTTTACTATTTATCAACCTTCGCAGTCCAGTTACCCTTATGGTAATTTATAATCCGAATTCACTTAACTTCTTAGTTCGCAACATCTTGAGTTCTTACTACAACTTTTCTTTACTTTCTTCCCTCACATTTCTCGACACAAGTATACTTGTCTTCGATTTCTCTGTATTGGCGCTCATTTCGTCCATCGTTATTTCTCGTTGGCTCCCCGGTGTGGATTCCTTACGAATATGATTAAGCATTGCTGGACATCGATGATTCATATAATTTCATAGCATATCTTCTCATGTTCCGTATGATTAATGGTCTATGCACTACTTTCTAGTATCCGACGAACCCTTTTATTTCATTCACAGGCACAGCGTCCTTCCTTTCCTCCAGATATTCCCAACTACCAATCTTTTGATTCTTTCGTTATCATAGTCGTTGTCATCCAAAATATCCTTTGAACCTTATCATTTTCTGCATTATCCTTTGTGAACTTAGCTTGTAGCCTTTTTCTGCTCTTTTTATTATTCTTAAAACATGTCGCTACATACTTAGGTGCGGCACAAATTTGCCCGATATGAGGGATTCCAATCATGGCATAAACATATCATCATTCACGTTGATAAGAAGCATTCTCTTAAGGTGTATTCCATCCTTTCCCTTCATGTCGACCTCACGGTACACTCATTGTCATTCCGTTTCTACTTCTTCCATGTATCCTTTTGATGTGCCGACATGCTTCGGACTCTTGTCCCGAGCTAATAAATTTCCATTCTTGGCGCTTGGAAATGTTGTGATTCCTTTTTAAGCCTATTATAATATGGTCCCCCCCCCCCCTTTTAAGGGGGGCCCTTATACGCCAACAACCCTTTTGTGGAGTCTTCGTTTATACCTCATTCCTCATCTTTCTTTCCAACCCTGTGCATAACATACCGAAACTTCTTATCCTAAGTTTTTCATTTCCTTTCTGTCTATATCATCATTTTTTCCACATTTCCATACTCTTTCACCCACTATTAATCCTCTTACCCGTTTAATTCACATACTCGTAAGTCTTCTTAACTATGCATTAGCGTTACAGATGTGCATCCATGTTTTTCGAGCATCCCGCTACTTTTGCTCTTAGCACAAAATCCTTACAGTTTATACTCTCTCTATCCTTGCTAATTGAGCCTTTAACTATACTTATGACACTATGACCGAGCGGTCTTCCATGCACATTCCTTATTTTTCATTCCATTTCCTCTAAAATCAATCTTTCAAACCTCACATGAACTCTCATTCCCTATCATTAATTTCCTATACAACAATGTCGTCCCATCATCCTTATTCTTCTCTCAATACGTAATCGAGTTCTTATTATTTTGCTCCCAAACGTTCTTTTTTTCCTTCGACTAACCCGTTGGTACACTCTCCCTACTTTCATCCTTACCCTTCCTTGGGTTTTTTCCTCCTCGAACACTCTTCTCCTTTTGCCGTTTGTGGCATCGGCTCTAAAGTTCGTGAAGTTTTACTTTAAACTCGCAAGTCCGTTCTATTCTTGGGTCATTCCTTCGGCAGAAAGCCCCCATTCATGTCCGAGGCAACCACATTAATTTTACCATACATTTATCCCTTTATATACTTCTCACCTTATCATCATCGCAAGGCCTAAGCATTCTTTCTCTTACTTCACATCCCTCGTCATAGTCACTATTCCCTTAGCCTCACTTATTGAAATTGGTTCTCGAACCTCACACATTCCTCTTTTGTTCTATATTACCATACTTATTCTTTTCACGTGCCTATCTTTGAGTCTTTACCCAAGTAGCCTCATGTTTTGCCGGTAATTTCCCTCGGGGCTTCCCTTACCGGAATTTCTTACCTTTCACCTTTTTCCGACATTTTGGTCTCTTTATTTTCCATCTACTCACTCTATTTCTTTTCCAAATATTGATGTAATAGAACTTTCCAATCTTAACCTGTAGTAAAAATATTAGCAGCTTACCTTGTAACACTTGTACCTTTTATTTTTGTTGTCACTCGAACTTCGGTACCCTTACTTGATTAATGCCTTCTTTACCGTAGCGCCGGTTGCTGGGGCACACATGCCCACCGATACGATCATATGTGGGATATCCTACGCATTCATATATATATATATATATATATATATATATATATATATATATATATATATATATATATATATATATATATATATATATATATATATGTATGTATAATTGCTACTACCTTGCCCACAAAATATCTCCAAACGCTATTCAAGCCTATCGCAATTCCAAATCGGTGATGCACTTTCTTTCTCTTCACCGATCTAGTCCGCCTCGTCCTACACGACCCCTTATGGTCTCCAACCATCCCATATGCTTTAGTTTCCCTTAGGCCACTCTAGCTTCTCATTTGTCTCTCATGTCTGGATATACAGAATTTCTTGCACACTTCCCAGGGGGTCACCCATCCTAGAATTTCTCTCACCTTAGAACGCTTAACCTCGAAACTTCGATGGAATCCGGTGCCTTAATGCTGATATAATCGCGTCCGCTTCCTCACATGACCTTTATTACATGATCTAGAGCAAATTGAAGTCTTACAGGTTCCGAGACATTTTCGTAACACGTCCTTCCCTTTACAATTACAATTTTACCCTTTTAGATCCTCGATATTCACCTTTCACCTGTGAGTATGGTTACCTTTTATCCCAGATTCCCAGATTCCCGATGGTAACGAATATGCCTTCGTCGCAGTTACTTATGCATACTCGATTATCAGCCTGTTTGAATTTCCGCTTCACCATCCTTACATAATAATCTACAACAAAACTGATTGTCAACTTCCTCTGAATCCTCCAGTAGACCTTGTTCTTACTAAACCTCAAATATTATCCATCTTAATCCCCTGGACCGCTAATCGTCTTTCTCACAATTGTTCTTCAGACCATGCCGAATCCATAACCCTTCTAAAACAATGCATCCCACTTATCGTGTTATATCCCATATTTTCATACATTGGGACGTTTTAAACTAAACGCGACAAGTTGAAGACAAGACTATCTTAAGATACGAAGTAGAGACTCTAACTTCCGGTTTCGTTTCAAGTCACAAATTACCTACAAATTTCGTTTGACATGGAAGTATTAATAGAAAATTGGGATTAAATTAACCATCATTAGATTATTAGTGGGATTGGGAAAAACAAAAATCAATCCATTTAAAATGGACATTGTTGGCCGTGTAGTTTAAGTGGGATGGTCAATGGTTATTGACCCAAAATAGTGTGGGACACATACCCAAATCATAGAGTGAATATATATGGCAAAAATCTGATTATTCATCAACTCACTACATCATTTCAACATTACAAAGTGTAGAAAAATATAGTGTTAGAGAGAGAAGCTCTCGGCCTAGAGCTAGCCGAGAGTGGTGAGGTGAAATTGCTCCAAAAAAAAATCCGTTTCTCCATCAAATCAACTCCTCATCAAGTGCATAAGAACGTGTAGTAGTTGTTGGAAAGAAACAAGGAGGTGTAGCATTTCAATAGGGTTGAAGATTTGGCCAAGGTTGAAGAACAAGTTGTAAGGTAAGAATGATCATTGTTCTTGTGTGGCATGATGATTTGAATGTATAATTCATGCATGTTGTTGTTGGATTGTTGTTGTGGTTGAACTTGAGGGTGAGCCATGAGCTTGGTGAAGCCATGGTTGGTTTCATTTTGCATGTATTGTTGATGAATTGAATGTGTGTCAACATATGTTAATGAACAAAGATTGTAGAAGTTGGTTTATGATGTTGCATGTTGGTATTGGACTGTTTTTCTTAAAATTTAAATGAGTCGTGTGTTGTAGGCTTTAATGGAATCATGTTTAATCTTCTTGTACATGTATTGGAAGTGGATTGAATGTGTTGTAGTATGGATAAATGGATGAAAACCATGAAGTTGTTGGAATGGTGCTGAAGCCGTGTAAGGGGACTGTTTTAGGGGGATTGTGGACTGTTTTGTGCCAAGTTTTGATTGTTGTTGTGATGGACATTGTGGTGTATTGTATGCATATTGAATGTGTGAATTGAGGTGTTAAAGAAACGAATCATGTTGAAGTATACAAGCAGTCCAAAATCGTGGATTGTTTTAAGGTTAGAAGTGAATTAGTGTATGTTGAATATTGAATGTTGTTATGAACATATAGTGAAAGTGAAGTGCAATGATTCAAGTTGAAATTGAAATGATTTGTGGGCTGTTGTAAGAATAAAAATGATTCTAAAACAGTTCCAAGAATCGTGAAAGTAATGTTATTAAACGTGTTGTTGTCGTTGTAAGTTAAAACTGGAAAATTGCTAAGTGAAAATGGTATTGTGGTATGTGCTATTTGGCCGTGAGTTTGGGACTGATTTGAATGATGTGCAAGCTGTCCAAAGTCCCCTAAGTCATGTTAAACAAGTTTGGATTGATATACGAAAGAATGATTAGCAATGTTAGCTTGTAGCACTAGTTGGTTTGAATGCGAACGAAACGTCGTTTAAATGTTAGAAAGGGATTGTGAGCGTCAAAATACGTATTAAATTCTTTTGTAGACTAATTGTAGCTCTTGATATCTTGATATAGGATAAGTGTTTTTGGGCAGCAAGTACAAGTTATAATACGACTAAACGCTAAAGGTATGTAAAGCCTATTCTTTCTTTCTTTTGGCATGTCCTAGACGTAAGTATAAAATGATATGAACCTTGGGGTAAATTCTATTCTCTAGTTCCATGCATGACTTATGATTCTATATTTCCTTAATGCTATTGTCACGAGCCTACTACATGATTGACTAATGAATGATGTATAGAAGTTCTTACTCTTAAATGAATGGCATGAAGAGAAGCATACTTGACTTTCAAAAACTACATCATGGAAATTGATACATGTACATGAAAGCTGAAACGTTCATTGCTATAACTTATAATGAGAGTTGGAAAGAATTGAATATGATTATTATCCCAATACTTTAGAGCTGGTTAGTTGCTGATCTATTGAGTCTCAAAAGATGAATTGCATATATGTGGTTGCTTATTATTCTGCTCGTGCTTACCGCTATATCCTTCACTGAGTCTCGGGCCAGGACACGTTCTCGTGCGCATATTTACTATATTAATCACCGAGTCCCTCACTAGAGGGCCGGGACACGTTATATATATATATATATATATATATATATATATATATATATATATATATATATATATATATATATATATGATGATATGATGATATGATGATGTGATGATATGATGACATGGAGATGGTGGCCAGGAGGGCATATTGCCTATTATCGAGTCCCTTATTAAAGGGCCGGGACACGTCTATGTTTATGTTTATGATGCTATGATTTTAATTACCGAGTCCCTCATTAAAGGGCCGGGACACGTTATACATATGTTATATACAGAATGATTATGCAGCTTTGATTACAAAACTCTATAACGATATTGATATGAGAATGATACAGATGAAATATGTCCAAAGGCAAGTTTTATGATTTTCTGATTGTTCCATTGGGTCCTACATACTTTGTCTCCTTATGAGTCTATTACTACATTTCATGCTTTACATGCTCAGTACATAGTCCGTACTGACCCCCTTTCTTCGGGGGGCTGCGTTTATGCCCGCAGGTACAGACGCTCGTTTTGGAGATCCGTCAGCTTAGGGTACCTATTCAGCTATTTTGGATTGCTCCTTTGTTCCGGAGCCTAGCCTGTGGTATAACTCCCTTTTTGGTATATATAAGTGTTTATTCGGGGTACGGCGGGGCCCTGTCCCGTCATATGATATTGTCGTTACTCTTAGAGGTCTGTGGACATTTGGGTGGGTCTTTATGTAGTTGTTGATGCGTTGTATGACTATGACTTATGTTTGGGGTGTACCCATTCGTAATGGCAGCCTTGTCGGCTTGCATATATATTTATGTTTGGTATGTTGCATATCGTGGCAGCCATGTCGGCTTGCGTAGAAATATATATGTTGTTGTTTAAAAATTGTAACTCCTCAGGAGGCAGGTGCCTACGACATACAAAATTTTGACAGCTTTAAAATAACACCCTACCTTTTTATACAAATAAGTTCATGACATGCTAGTTATAAATGATTACAGTTAACAGGCAATATGAGTGTCCAATTCGGGCACTAGTCACGGCCTACGGGGTTGGGTCGTGATAAAAGTGGTATCAGAGCGGTTAAATCCTCGGAGTGTCTACAGACCGTGTCTAGTAGAGTCTTGTTTATCGATGTATTGTGCACCACATTTATAAGCAGGAAGCTACAGGACATTTAGGATGTTAGTTTTCTTTCATATCTAAGATCGTGCGATAGAGCTTGAACCTAGGAAAGATTGTTTCTGACCTCTTTTCCTGTCGGTAGGTGTAGAACTACGAGAGATGAAGAGGCCAGCTACAGATAGTGGGGGTGCTAAGAAGGCCCCAAGGGTAAATTCGGGACCTCAGTCTCCAGGACCGAATAGGAGGAGCCTCAGTTATTCTATCGAGACTGACCCCTCGGAGGACCCAGCGACAATTCCTCCAGAGTTTTTGATATCCAGGGAGGCGGCCCCTGAACCCATACCAGTTGCTCCTATGGCAGGGCACCACGTCAGACCGGCTACCCCGGTAAGTGTTACAGATTATTCCAGCCCCCTGTCCTGGTCATCGGTAAACCAGGAGTTTCCCGGTTATCTACATTCGCCGGATTTAGATGAAGAAGATTATGAAGGTCAGACGAGTAAATGGCGGGCAAACGATGACGAGGAGCACACTTCACCTTCTAGATCACCGGATCAGACTAGAGACTGATCGACTACAGGTATATGAGACCTTATTGAAATTTCCTATGTATGTGCATTTGTTATAGATTGTTACCTAATCGCGGTAAGCGAAAGTCAAAGGAGTCAACAACCAAGTATTTACGAGTAATAGTGACCAAGGCGTTCCCACCCGTGGGAATTTTAGAATCTAGAATGGAAAGTAGTTGCACGTACAGGTGAAGGTTCGATAGCAAGGGTACATAATGAGAATTTATATATGCGGAATGGCAAATTGGCCATCATTATGGTGAGTTATGCTAAGTATAGTAAGGAAACGGGTTGAATGGATACATTGCAGATAAGTCCAGTTAGAAAGTATGCACAGAAGAAGCTAAAGGGACCAGTAACTGTAAACAGAATATATGTTAGACATAGTACGAATGCTGCAGGTACGTTTGAAACCTGCAGTTAAACATGGAAAAGGAAAATAAACAATAAAGAGTGACATGTACAGTTTGTGTTGGGTATACGAGGCAATTTCGTCATTTTCATCTTGCGATTGATATAGGAAGCCCTGTGCGGCCACAATACGATATATATATGTATGTGTTGGCCCTGTGAGGCATTGTTGGTATTTCCTGCGTGCAGGTTCTGGGATAGTAAGAATGACAAAGGAGACTCTGCCGAATTTTCCCAGAAGTAGGAAAAAAGAAAAGAATAAGGCATAATTTCATAATAGGTTATGGAAGGGTGACACCAGTACGGTAAATCTATCATGTTGGACTAGAAAACTAACAAAATATACCCCCACCACATGCATAAGAGGCATCATTCTTATTTGGGGGACGTTGTGTTGAAGAAGCTTATATGAGCAGTAGAATTTGGAATTCATTTGAATGGATGAGAATACCTGCAGTCACATTTAACATACAATAAGCAGTCTGTGAACTAAACGGTTCGGTTCGTCCACGACTCAAGAATAAACTTGGAGATGAACTATGTGCATCAAGCACTAGAAGTCCTGTGGTGATTGTTAGATCCTAGTTTTCTTCTGGCGGTGGTTGGAAAATGCTTCGTGATGACATTTTGAGTTCTTACTACAATTTTTCTTTACTTTCTTCCCTCACATTTCTCGACACAAGTATACTTGTCTTCGATTTCTCTGTATTGGCGCTCATTTCGTCCATCGTTATTTCTCGTTGGCTCCCCGGTGTGGATTCCTTACGAATATGATTAAGCATTGCTTCACATCGATGATTCATATAATTTCATAGCATATCTTCTCATGTTCCGTATGATTAATGGTCCATGCACTACTTTCTAGTATCCGACGAACCCTTTTATTTCATTCACAGGCACAGCGTCCTTCCTTTCCTCCTGAAATTCCCAACTACCAATCTTTTGATGCTTTCGTTATCAGAGTCGTTGTCATCCAAAATATCATTTGAACCTTATCATTTTCTGCATTATCCTTTGTGAACTTAGCTTGTAGCCTTTTTCTGCTCTTTTTATTATTCTTAAAACATGTCGCTACATACTTAGTTGTGGCACAAATTTGCCGGATATGAGGGATTCCAATCATGGCATAAACATATCATCATTCACGTTGATAAGAAGCATTCTCTTAAGGTGTCTTCCATCCTTTCCCTTCATGTCGACCTCACGGTACACTGATTGTCATTTCGTTTCTACTTCTTCCATGCATCCTTTTGATGTGCCAACATGTTTCGGACTCTTGTCCCGAGCTAATAAATTTCCATTCTTGGCGCTTGGAAATGTTATGATTCCTTTTTAAGCCTATTATAATATGGTCCCCACCCCTTTTTAAAGGGGGCCCTTATACGCCAACAACCCTTTTGTGGAGTCTTCGTTTATACCTCATTCCTCATCTTTCTTTCCAACCCTGTGCATAACATACCGAAACTTCTTATCCTAAATTTTTCATTTACTTTCTGTCTATATCATCCATTTTTCCACATTTCCATACTCTTTCACCCACTATTAATCCTCTCACCCGTTTAATTCACATACTCGTAAGTCTTCTTAACTATGCATTAGCATTACAGTTGTGCATCCATGTTTTTCGAGCGTCCCGCTACTTTTGCTCTTAGCACAAAATCCTTACAGTTTATACTTTCTCTATCCTTGCTCATTGAGCCTTTAACTATACTTATGACACTATGACCGAGCGGTCTTCCATGCACATTCCATATTTTTCATTCCATTTCCTCTAAAATCAATTTTTCAGACCTCACATGAACTCTCATTCCCTATCATTAATTTCCTAATCAACAATGTCGTCCCATCATCCTTATTCTTCTCTCAATACGTAATCGAGTTCTTATTATTTTGCTCCCAAACGTTCTCTTTTTCCTTCGACTAACCCGTTGGTACACTATACCTACTTTCATCCTTACCCTTCCTTGGGTTTCTTCCTCCTCGAACACTCTTCTCCTTTTGCCGTTTGTGGCATCGGCTCTAAAGTTCGTGAAGTTTTACTTTAAACTCGCAAGTCCGTTCTATTCTTGGGTCAATCCTTCGGCAGAAAGCCCCCCTTCATGTCCGAGGCAACCACATTAATTTTACCATACATTTATCCCTTTATATACTTCTCACCTTATCATCATCGCAAGGCCTAAGTATTCTTTCTATTACTTCACATCCCTCGTCATAGTCACTATTCCCTTAGCCTCACTTATTGAAATTGGTTCTCGAACCTCACACATTCCTCTTTTGTTCTATATTACCATACTTTATTCTTTTCACGTGCCTATCTTTGAGTCTTTACCCAAGTAGCCTCATGTTTTTCCGGTAATTTCCCTCGGGGCTTCCCTTACCGGAATTTCTTACCTTTCACATTTTTCCGACATTTTGGTCTCCTTATTTTCCATCTACTCACTCTGTCACGACCCAGCCCCGTGGGCCGCGACTGGTGCCCTACTGGGACACCCCAAACGAACTCACACCTAGATCATCATAATCAGACTCGTCCAAACACAATATACGATACTCAAACTCAACATCGTAATCAGACATCTACCGAACACTCATCCTAAGCAGTCGCCCGTACAAATCAAACAAATCACAAATCAGAAAAGAGGCGGAAAATACATCGCCAAATTTTCACACACACACATCCGAAGGGTGGCGGAATGCACATCGCCCCCAGAAGCATACACATACATACACAATCAGAGGCCGACTTGGCCATAGTAGTGTACGGGCCGCTTAAGAACACAAAACTGACTCACATGCGAACACACCGGACCCACGACCCACAAATCTGACTACAGGCCTCTAGACAAACAGAACATAAGACATATGAACATAGGACGGGACAGGGCCCCGCCGTACCCACTCATCCAAGTAT
Organism: Lycium barbarum; assembly: GCF_019175385.1. Taxonomy (NCBI): domain Eukaryota; kingdom Viridiplantae; phylum Streptophyta; class Magnoliopsida; order Solanales; family Solanaceae; genus Lycium; species Lycium barbarum. The sequence goes on from NC_083342.1 coordinate 46,362,007, forward strand.
GCAGAATACAGACACAACAAAAGATATGTACCAAAAGTAGGCTCCGGATCAAGGGGAGCTCTCCAACACAGCAGACTGAGTAGCCTAAATCGGAGGACCACCCAGACGAGCTTCTGTACCTGCGGGCATGAAACACAGCCCCCGAAGAAACGGGGGTCAGTACGGGAGAAGTACTGAGTATGTAAAGCAGAGGGTACAGAAATCACAAACACAGCGGGAGTCAGAAGGAACAAACACACCGTTATCGCAACAAAGCAAACCTGTGCGGGAGGCGAACGTACAAATGCAAATCAAATCATGTATAGGGTTTAGGAACGTGGTCACCCCCCGACGCTGGTGCCACAACACATCATAGCTCCAGAAGTTTTCAAATCTCCGTACAATCTCCAGACACATCATATCACACACACATCATATCATCAGAACATATCAAATGCCATATCACATCATAACTCCATAAACGGTAACCGGCCCTATGGCGAGGCCTCGGAAACCGTAACACATCATAACTCCCGAATATAACATAGTGCGCACGATCACAAAGTCGGCCCGGGTACCGACGAGCGAAATCATAGCAGACAGCACGAACAGAGTAGTGCAGAAACCATATGCATATCAAAAATAATTTATCGAACTCAACATATAGTTTACATATAAGTATACACTGACACCAAGAGGCTCGAAGTAGGAATCGGATTGATAAAAGTAGGCATATAGAGGTTACGAAGTTCCGAGCTGTCAAATTCGTAAGAAAACTGTTCATGAGTCACTCTTTCGGAATTCTCACATCATCCAAAGTACAGAACGTGCATTAATGGCACAGGAAGTTTCCAACGCATCCTTGGGTCATAAACAAACAGTCGCAGATTAAAACAGACACAAACGAATCAAACAAACCGAATAAGGGGAGCCTCGGGGCTCGCGGGCCCACCTCGGGTCAAATTGAGGCGGCGGACACAAATCGCAGGTTTTTGGCTTCATATAGTCATTTACAAAAGTTTCGAAGAGTTTCGGACTCAACAGCACAAGTTATGGAGGTACGAGCGTTCTTTTACCCAAATGGGACCAAAAGGTTTCAATCGCGCTGAATGAATAGTGCTTGAACTTGAACCTCGATTTCCGAGAGCAAAGTTATTCCCGAGATTCTGAAATTTACCTAGTAGGTCTAGGACATGCCAAAAGAATAAGAGGTAGGCTTTACATACCTGGTTGGCGTCTTACGCTCCTCAAATCGCAGTTCCCGTTTCGTCCAGAAACTGCAAATGGTCACTTTTACCAGTTACTATTCATGAGAATTAACATATTCATCTTTGGGGCTAAACTTGGCTACCGAAATTTCGGCAGCACTTCCCCTATAAATCAAACACCCCCGAGACTTAGCTCGGCTCAAAATACAACAACAACAACAACCCACACATCATTACACAATACGAATCACAATCAAACACACTAACTTCACAATTGCACCTTATTTCATAAGTTGGTAATCCTATTTCCAAACTTCACAATTTCAACTTATATCCACATTATTGTATTCATTCATTCAAGATTATTCCATTACATAACAAACAAGTTCCAAACCGCATACAAGCATCCCCAAAGTTCACTACTTTCCAATTTTCATTCAAACACCAAAAGTTACGACGAACGTTCTAATTTGCGTCGTTTCATTCCAAACTCATTTTCATCAACCATGAATCATATTCAAAGTCTTTAGTATCATAAAGATACTATGATATACACAAATATACCAAGGGTATACACTTTCCGATAACGTCAAAAATTATTTTCTAATACCAACTCAATTCCTTAATCAATCCTTTACAACATAATGACCACAACAACACATTATTCAAACTAAACAAGCTCAAATTCTTAGGCCTTTCACCTCCCTCACTTTCGGCCAAACACACCCTTTATACACACACACACCATGCACAAACACAACCCCATTCCAAAATCTTCACACTAATTCAATCAACAACACATATACATCCATTTCATATCATTAAAACATAAAAATCTTACCTTTTTCTTGAGTTTCCGCCTTGCCGCAAACGTCGCTCTTTCTCCGAACTAATTGTATCACGTCGGAGAGCGTCTTGAGCACTTCACCACTATGTAAAACTCAAGATTTTTGAAACAACAACCAAGGTTGGAAATTTTTCCTTCTTTTTCTCTCTAGTGGCCGAAACCCCCTAACTTTGTGTTCTTTGATTTTTTTCTTGTTATGGTCTTGATAAGGCCAAGCCTAAGTCATATATATCCACTTATAGGTCATGTGCATAGCACATGACCTTAATGAAATGGACTTGGGTTTTCTCCTTTGGGCCGGCCAATACTAAATTGGGCCTCAATTTTTGTATTGCATTTTTCTTGGCCCAATTCACTAAACGCCTCGTTTTGTAATTCCCGAAACAAATTTCCGAAATTCCAAATTTACCCTCGGCCTTCCCCGAGGTCTTAACATTTATGACTCCATAACCAACATGTTCATATTCACCAAAATCAAAATATTTCCTCAACTCACACAAGTCTTCTTTCTTTCTTGATTTCCCGTTATACGAAAATACGGGACATAACATTCCTCCCCCCTTAAGAACATTCGTCCTCGAATGTTGAATCGAACTCATGGGTGTCGTACTACTCCGGGAGGGTTCTCTTGATAGTTGTCCTTTATTGATTTCTCTGACATGTCTTCTTTACCAATACTAGGGTAGATTCTTCACATCACTGACTCAAATACCTTCATAGTACCTTTTCTCATACTCTACGTAATCACCGAACTCTGCATTATATTCTTGTAAGGGACGGACGCTTTCCAGACATCGTCGTCAATATCATCTTCTTTTCACACTCCTGAGTTTCCTTACCTCATCGTCGTAATCTCACTTTACTTCATATCAGACACTTCATGCCAAATAGATTCAGAACTAAAGCCGGACACGCATAAACATATCGGACGGATTCATAATTGGAGGCAGACATACTCAACTATGGCGGACGGATTCATAGTCAACATCAAGGGGTACGGAAGCATATCAGACACATCTGAGATCGGAGTCAAACGTACAAAGGTGTAACAAACAAATTCGTAGACGGAATCAGACACACGGGGATATACTAAACGGATTCACAATCAAGCCAGACGTACGGATTCATATCGAACAAACCCGAAATCAGAAGCATACCGAATCGTGATCAGACAAACCGAAATGTATCAAACACACGCACGGTCAAAATCAAACGCACCGAAGCATATCAGATGGATGTATATCCAGAGTCAGACCCACAGAGGTGTGCCAGACAGAAACGGATTCAGAATCAAACGCACAAAAGGTTCATCGGACGGAACACAGTCGAACGCAGGAATACAGAGGCGTACTAGGCAGAGCCTCATCGGGATCGGGAGTGCAGAAGCACCACAGATAGATTGTCAATTTAGGATCAAATTATTCATATTAAGGCTCCAATAATTCATGAGAATTTCCCTTTATTTGCAAACTCACTCACCAAATCATCACACAATTCGTCTTGCGTCTTACGTATCGACTTCCTTCAAAATTCCACTTACTCACACTGCTTATCTTCTATTTACCACAACATTAGTTTCCGGGCTCGGCTCTTAGCCCTCATGGCCCTGAATGAAAATCATACACACACACATACACATACACATACACGTACACACGTTTACTCATACGTTACTGGCGAACATCTCTGGCTGTTATTCGAATTTGTTTAATTTCCCAAGAGGGGTCGTACCCTTTTCTTTTTGCCCATTTAGTCCGCCTCGTTCCGCGCGACTCTCGAAAGGGCACTAATTATTCCACACTCATTCTATTTACCTTTGGTTACCCCAAGTTTTCATTTTCCTTAATCATACTTACACTTGTGCAAAATTTTACATTACTTCCCAGGGGGTCACCCATCCAGGATTGCTCTGGCTTGAGCACGCTTAACTCCGAAACTTTCGCGCATTTTGACACGTTAAGGCTGATATAATTTCGTCAATTGCCCCGCACGACCTTTGTCACGTAATTTTAGGCCAAACGGGGCCTTAACAAATTTTTCGGAAATTTTTCGTAGCGGGTCCCACACCCGGCTAAGTCGTACCATTACCTTGTCGCCTTTCTGAATCTCAAACATTCGCTCTCATACACCTATGCATATGATCACGGCCAACCCACGAATTTAAGCCTCCAAATAATCGATGTGATCCGATAAAATACCACCGTAAGGTGTTCTCTGGCCACCGACAGAAGAGAACTAAAGTCCGATAGGTATCGCGGGGCCTTTTGTACTTAGTCTACATATTTACTTCCATACTTCTGGAAAAATTTGGGCAGAGTTTCCTCTGTATTTCTTACTGTCTGAAACCTGTACACCAGAAATACCAATCACGCCGCACAGGGCTAACACACATATACTCACATATATACCATATCATGTCGTAACGCAGCCACACAGGGCCAATAACTTCAAATGAGAATTATAACGTCGTCGACACTTACCACACGTGCCCAACTCAAACGGCATCGGAGGCACTTTCCTGTTTACCTTCCTCCAGAATTTCCAAAATCACTCGGACGGTGGGGACATTTAGTCACCCTTACCTTGGGTCACTAGATCTCTAATTCCTTTAAATTTTCGTCGTCTTCATAGAACAACGTTTCGCGAATAACATACACATATAGAAAATTCTAAAAACTCATACACTTATAAATAATCAATATCGGGTCTGACCTGGGGAGCTGCCGTGAGAGGTATGTCCACTATCATCCACGTCTGTCTGCTCCCTGGCTATCTGGTCTCCATTATCACTTGCATCTGAATCGGAGGGGTACGGACGGTCAGACAAATCCCGGCTCACAGGCGACCCAAGCCAAGAACCGGAGAAATCCATAGCACTCTCCGAGGTGGCCGGGCTATCACGGTCCTCCCTAATAACCAGAGCTCGTGCATACTCAAAAATATCCTCCTGCGTCGTCCCAGAAGAATGCTCCGATGGGTCTGCCTCATCACTATCTTCCTCCGCGGAGGTAAGAAGCTCCGGAGGGGTCATTGCCAGACCCTCCGAGATATCTGTGTCATAGCCATCCTCCACGGGATCCTCCGCCCCATGGATCGGAGACTCTGGAGGAATCGTAGAGGGGTCCTCCGACGGATCCGTGTCATAGCTATCCTCCGGGGAATCCTCCGAAGGATCCGTCTTGATCGAGTAACTGGGGCCCTGCCTACTTGGCCCTGGTGACAGCCTGGGGGCCTTCTTGGCACCCCCATCCTCATCGTCAGACGCCGTCCTCTTCATCCTTCACCAACCTACAATCACCTGCAGGAAGAGGGTCAGAATCATCTTTCCCCAAATACCGACACTCCTGCTCCCTGGAGCCTTGCTGTAGGAACAGCAATTCGTAAGGGAGAATCATTCTAATCATACAGCTTTATCGCACGATCTGAGAATACAAAGAAGGGTAACATCCTAAATGCCCTGTAGCTTCCCGTCTATAGATGTGGTGCACAACACATCGATAAACAAGACTCTACTAGACACGGCCTGTAGACATTCCGAGGACAAACCGCTCTGATACCACTTTTGTCACGACCCAGCCCCGTGGGCCGCGACTGGTGCCCTACTGGGACACCCCAAACGAACTCACACCCAGATCATCATAATCAGACTCGTCCAAACACAATATACGATACTCAAACTCAACATCGTAATCAGACATCTACCGAACACTCATCCTAAGCAGTCGCCCGTACAAATCAAACAAATCACAAATCAGAAAAGAGGCGGAAAATACATCGCCAAATTTTCACACACACACATCCGAAGGGTGGCGGAATGCACATCGCCCCCAGAAGCATACACATACATACACAATCAGAGGCCGACTTGGCCATAGTAGTGTACGGGCCGCTTAAGAACACAAAACTGACTCACATGCGAACACACCGGACCCACGACCCACAAATCTGACTACAGGCCTCTAGACAAACAGAACATAAGACATATGAACATAGGACGGGACAGGGCCCCGCCGTACCCACTCATCCAAGTATGCAGAATACAGACACAACAAAAGATATGTACCAAAAGTAGGCTCCGGATCACGGGGAGCTCTCCAACACAGCAGACTGAGTAGCCTAAATCGGAGGACCACCCAGACGAGCTTCTGTACCTGCGGGCATGAAACACAGCCCCCGAAGAAACGGGGGTCAGTACGGGAGAAGTACTGAGTATGTAAAGCAGAGGGTACAGAAATCACAAACACAGCGGGAGTCAGAAGGAACAAACACACCGTTATCGCAACAAAGCAAACCTGTGCGGGAGGCGAACGTACAAATGCAAATCAAATCATGTATAGGGTTTAGGAACGTGGTCACCCCCCGACGCTGGTGCCACAACACATCATAGCTCCAGAAGTTTTCAAATCTCCGTACAATCTCCAGACACATCATATCACACACACATCATATCATCAGAACATATCAAATGCCATATCACATCATAACTCCATAAACGGTAACCGGCCCTATGGCGAGGCCTCGGAAACCGTAACACATCATAACTCCCGAATATAACATAGTGCGCACGATCACAAAGTCGGCCCGGGTACCGACGAGCGAAATCATAGCAGACAGCACGAACAGAGTAGTGCAGAAACCATATGCATATCAAAAATAATTTATCGAACTCAACATATAGTTTACATATAAGTATACACTGACACCAAGAGGCTCGAAGTAGGAATCGGATTGATAAAAGTAGGCATATAGAGGTTACGAAGTTCCGAGCTGTCAAATTCGTAAGAAAACTGTTCATGAGTCACTCTTTCGGAATTCTCACATCATCCAAAGTACAGAACGTGCATTAATGGCACAGGAAGTTTCCAACGCATCCTTGGGTCATAAACAAACAGTCGCAGATTAAAACAGACACAAACGAATCAAACAAACCGAATAAAGGGAGCCTCGGGGCTCGCGGGCCCACCTCGGGTCAAATTGAGGCGGCGGACACAAATCGCAGGTTTTTGGCTTCATATAGTCATTTACAAAAGTTTCGAAGAGTTTCGGACTCAACAGCACAAGTTATGGAGGTACGAGCGTTCTTTTACCCAAATGGGACCAAAAGGTTTCAATCGCGCTGAATGAATAGTGCTTGAACTTGAACCTCGATTTCCGAGAGCAAAGTTATTCCCGAGATTCTGAAATTTACCTAGTAGGTCTAGGACATGCCAAAAGAATAAGAGGTAGGCTTTACATACCTGGTTGGCGCCTTACGCTCCTCAAATCGCAGTTCCCGTTTCGTCCAGAAACTGCAAATGGTCACTTTTACCAGTTACTATTCATGAGAATTAACATATTCATCTTTGGGGCTAAACTTGGCTACCGAAATTTCGGCAGCACTTCCCCTATAAATCAAACACCCCCGAGACTTAGCTCGGCTCAAAATACAACAACAACAACAACCCACACATCATTACACAATACGAATCACAATCAAACACACTAACTTCACAATTGCACCTTATTTCATAAGTTGGTAATCCTATTTCCAAACTTCACAATTTCAACTTATATCCACATTATTGTATTCATTCATTCAAGATTATTCCATTACATAACAAACAAGTTCCAAACCGCATACAAGCATCCCCAAAGTTCACTACTTTCCAATTTTCATTCAAACACCAAAAGTTACGACGAACGTTCTAATTTGCGTCGTTTCATTCCAAACTCATTTTCATCAACCATGAATCATATTCAAAGTCTTTAGTATCATAAAGATACTATGATATACACAAATATACCAAGGGTATACACTTTCCGATAACGTCAAAAATTATTTTCTAATACCAACTCAATTCCTTAATCAATCCTTTACAACATAATGACCACAACAACACATTATTCAAACTAAACAAGCTCAAATTCTTAGGCCTTTCACCTCCCTCACTTTCGGCCAAACACACCCTTTATACACACACACACCATGCACAAACACAACCCCATTCCAAAATCTTCACACTAATTCAATCAACAACACATATACATCCATTTCATATCATTAAAACATAAAAATCTTACCTTTTTCTTGAGTTTCCGCCTTGCCGCAAACGTCGCTCTTTCTCCGAACTAATTGTATCACGTCGGAGAGCGTCTTGAGCACTTCACCACTATGTAAAACTCAAGATTTTTGAAACAACAACCAAGGTTGGAAATTTTTCCTTCTTTTTCTCTCTAGTGGCCGAAACCCCCTAACTTTGTGTTCTTTGATTTTTTTCTTGTTATGGTCTTGATAAGGCCAAGCCTAAGTCATATATATCCACTTATAGGTCATGTGCATAGCACATGACCTTAATGAAATGGACTTGGGTTTTCTCCTTTGGGCCGGCCAATACTCAATTGGGCCTCAATTTTTGTATTGCATTTTTCTTGGCCCAATTCACTAAACGCCTCGTTTTGTAATTCCCGAAACAAATTTCCGAAATTCCAAATTTACCCTCGGCCTTCCCCGAGGTCTTAACATTTATGACTCCATAACCAACATGTTCATATTCACCAAAATCAAAATATTTCCTCAACTCACACAAGTCTTCTTTCTTTCTTGATTTCCCGTTATACGAAAATACGGGACATAACACACTCTCTTTCTTTTCCAAATATTGCTGTATTAGAACTTTCCAATCTTAACCTATAGTAAAAATAATAGCAGCTTACCTTGTAACACTTGTACCATTTATTTTTGTTGTCACTCGAACTTCAGTACCCTTACTTGATTAATGCCTTCTTTACCGTAGCGCCAGTTGCTGGGGCACACATGCCCACCGATACGATCATATGTGGGATATCCTACGCATTCATATATATATATATATATATATATATATGTATGTATAATTGCTACTACCTTGCCCACAAAATATCTCCAAACGCTATTCAAGCCTATCCCAATTCCAAAGTTGTGATGCACTTTCTTTCTCTTCACCGATCTAGTCCGCCTCGTCCTACGCGACCCCTTATGGTCTCCAACCATCCCATATGCTTTAGTTTCCCTTAGGCCACTCTAGCTTCTCATTTGTCTCTCATGTCTAGATATACAGAATTTCTTGCACACTTCCCAGGGGCTCACCCATCCTAGAATTTCTCCCACCTTAGCACGCTTAACCTCGAAACTTCGATGGAATCCGGTGCCTTAATGCTGATATAATCGCGTCCGCTTCCTCACATGACCTTTATTACATGATCTAAAGCAAATTGAAGTCTTACAGGTTCCGAGACATTTTCGTAACACGTCCTTCCCTTTGCAATTACTATTTTACCCTTTTCGATCCTCGATATTCACCTTTCACCTGTGAGTATGGTTACCTTTTATCCCAGATTTCCAGATTCCCGATGGTAACGAATATGCCTTCGTCGCAGTTACTTATGCATACTCGATTATCAGCCTGTTTGAATTTCCGCTTCACCATCCTTACATAATAATTTACAACAAAACTGATTGTCAACTTCCTCTGAATCCTCCAGTAGACCTTGTTCTTACTAAACCTCGAATATTATCCATCTTAATCCCCTGGACCGCTAATCGTCTTTCTCACAATTGTTCTTCAGACCATGCCGAATCCATAACCCTTCTGAAACAATGCATCCCACTTATCGTCTGTTTACGATATTTCCTTTCCACGCTTCTTCCTGTTAGGTATACCTGGTTTTGAAAATTTTTGACCGGGTCTCCTTTACAATTCTTACTATTCAAAATCTGTACGCAACAAATATCACATTCCAGCCATCCAGAGCTTCCGGTTTCAGGTAACAGAACAGAATATCAATACTTACCCCTGTGACTTTCCATATCGCCACTCACCTTCTTCCGCCGTATGTAAGGCTTATATAAGGGATCTCATTCCCTATGACTTGGCTCTATCGCACGATCTAAGACAGAAAGAAGGTCAACAATCCCTAGATGCCCCGTAGCCTCCTGTTTATAAGTGGTGCGCTTCACACCATAAACAGGACTCTACCGGACACGACTTTGCAGACAACCCCTAGGACAACCTGCTCTGATACCACTTTGTCACACCCTAATCTTAATTAGGGTATGATGGGCACCCGACCTTTATTTAAGGCCGAGCGAACCCGCAGACACTTGTTACACATATAATCTCTTTGGACTCTTAAATCAAATACAAATGACACTCATAGTAAATACTTTCAGAATATTCTTTTCATCTTTCTCAAATCAATAAAATCTGTAATCCTATGGAATCCGTGACATAATATATGTATAGTCACATCGGCTGGTGAAGACGCTTACAAGGCTGACATATTATACCCACGACTATGTCTGCAAAGTCTCTAACATCAATCCAGAAATCATAACATACATATACTCTGACTCGGCAGCGCTCCAGAAGGAGATGGAGCTCGCCAATCCGCTGGATCATCTTCTGACAAAATCTTCTATTCATCTGTATGTACCTGCGTGACATGAAACGCATCCCCCGAAGAAAGGGGGTCAGTACGAAATATGTACTGAGTATGTAAAGCATAGAATACAGAAAGTAGAACCATATCTGAAACAAATAGTACAGAAAGTAAGTACATTATTCAGAATACCAAAATGCTCATTTTTCAGAATGCAAATCGTGTATACCGATGTCATATGTCAGAAGAAGTACAGAAGATAAGTAGACGGTCCAGAGTACCAAACTTTTTACTTTCAAAACACAGACCATGCGTGCCAACAACATATGTCAACATATACATATACATATAACTGATTCATATGTAACATAATAGTGCCGAGGAACGTACGACCCGATCCACAAATATATTGCTGCGGAACGCGCAGCCCGATCCATATACATATTTTATATTGCGGCGGAACGTGCAGAAGGTCAGTACAGACGATAAGCTCGATATGCAAATTAATAAAAACAACTTACAGGAAACACGAATCATGCATGCCAGGAACGGTATCCGGTCCCTTGCAGGACCCGGGGAACGTGGTGCCACCCTGCCCTTGGCGCCAAACACATCATACTCTAGAAGATTTTCTCCGTAATCTCCGTCACACATAACACATCATGACATATACACGGTACCTGGGAACCGGACATATATACATGAGAACCCGGGAACTGGACACATCATACTCCATAACATATACACGGTACCCGGGGACCGGACATATATACACGGTACCCCGGAACCGGACACATCATACTCCAGAATTATATATATGGAACCCGGCCCTCAGCAAGGGACTCGGTGAACCATACGCACGATACATACCGGCCCTGGACTCGATGAAAGAGGTCATGACAGATGCACGAGCAGAGTAGTGAGAAACTATATGCACATAAATCAAAACTCGATAGATACGTACACTTACCGACATCTGAAGGCTCAGAAGCAAGTTTCAGATCAATCCGACTTAGTATAAGAAAATTATGAGCGTTTGAAGTACAGAACCTTCTACGAGCGTTTCAGAAGCCATTTTTGAAAAATCAAGGCAACAATCATATCAAGTACCTTTCGGACATCGTTATGGATCCAATCAAATATGGCTTTAGGAACCATATGTACGTATCAAAATATATCAAAGACTCAAAGGAATAATCGAACGTGCTAGCATTTGAAAATCAAAACTTTAGTCATATCAATTGTCTTTCGAGTGCCATTCGGAAACATATCAAATAGAACTTCGGACATCATGGATTCGCTTCAAAACGATATGAAATAGCTTAGGGAGGTCAAGAATATTAGCCATCCTAGTGACTCTAAGAATAGGAATTTCCTTGAAATCATATATATACGTCATTTGTTCGTTCGTAAATATCATGCAAAAAGGAAGAAAGGGTAAGCCTTACATACTTGTCCCGCGTCCGATTCGCTACGCTTATTCGTCTAAACTCGCTAGTCTACATTCAAGAGAATCGATATAATCATTAAACTCATTGACATATACTTGTCTTAGTCTTTCAAACAAATTCGTTTATAATCTACCGAAATTTCGGCAGCATCTCCCCTGTAAATACACCATCCCCGAGAATCTAACTCGGCCAATTTATCAATCAACAACCCGAGAATTCAACTCGGCCAAATTATCAATAACAATATCAACAGTTATTCTAACAATATCCACAATCAATTCAACCAATATTCAAGAATACTTCAAACAATCCGTACAATATTCAAAACAATTCAACCAATACTCTACTTCATCTGAAACCTTCCATATGCAATAAGAACAATAACAACACATTTCCTCCCTTTTACCCTTAGCCTTTCTTAATATTTCCACATCAAAATTTTCATAACCAACTTGTGTGTTAAACAAGATCAAAATGTAGCCTTGCCCTTAACTTCTCGCAATTGTCTTGAAATATCCGAAAGTACAGTGTTATATCCCATATTTTCATACATTGGGACGTTTTAAACTAAACGCGACAAGTTAAAGACAAGACTATTTTAAGATACGAAGTAGAGACTTTAACTTGCGGTTTCGTTTCAAGTCACAAGTTACCTATAAAATTTCGTTTGGTATAGAAGCATTAATGGAAAATTGGGATTAAATTAACCATGATTATATTATTAAGTGGGATTAAAAAAACAAATCAGTCCATAAAATAAGCCATAGTGGCCGTGTAAGAGGATTGAAGTGGTCAATGATCATTGACCCAAAATTTGAGTGGGACACATGTCCAAATCATGTAATGCATATATATAACACAAATTCTGATTCATTCATCACTAACTAGCCCATTTCCACATTTACAAAGCAAAAAAAAATTAAGAGATAGAGAGAGAGGCTCTCGGCTACAAGCTGGCCGAGAATAACCTTCTCCAAATTGATCCAAAAATCAGTTTCTTAAGCAATTCAACTCCCTTGAAGGTGTGTATTAACGTGTAGCATTCATTGGAATAGCAATAACAAGTGTTAAAATTCAAGAAGTGAAAGTGAAGGGCTAGCCGATTGAAGGGTTTAGTTACAAGGTAAGAATTGATCCATTCTCATGTGTTTTATGGTGAATTGAATGTTTATGATTGTGCATGTTGGTATTGGACTTTTTTTCTTGAAGTTGAAGTGGGCCGTGTGCTATAGACCTAGGTGAAATGATGCTTAATCTTCTTGTAAATGTATTGGGAATGAATTGAATGTGTTGTAGTATGGATAAATGGATGAAAATCATGAAGTTGTTGTAGTTGTGTTGAAGCCATGTAGGGGACTGCTTTAGGAGAAGTTATGGACTGTTTTGTGTCATGTTTTAATTGTTGTTGTTATGGACATTGTGGTGTATTGTATGCATTATGGAAAGATGAATTGGGGTGTAAAAGAAATGAATTATGTTGAAGTAGGAAAACAGTCCCAAACCGTGGACTGTTTTAATGATAAGAGTGGATTATTGCGTTTTGAATATTGATTGTTGTTATGAACGTATAGTGAAAGTGAAGCTTAATGATTCAATTTGAAATTGAAATGGTTTGTGGGCTATTGTAAGAATAAATATGATGCTAAAACAGTTCCAATAATCGTATAAGTAATGTTGTAAACGTGTTGTTGTCGTTGTAGTTGAAGTTGGAAAACTGCGAATTGAAAATGGTAATGTTGTGCGTGCTGTTTGGCCGTGAATAAGGGACTGTTTTGAATGATGTACGGACTGTCCAAAGTTCCCTTAAGTCATGTTTAACCAAGTTCGGATTGAAACTTTAAAGTATGATTAGCAATATTAGTTTGTAGTACTAGTTGGTTTGAATACGAACGAAACGTCGTCTAAATGTTAGAAAGGGATTGCTAACGTTAAAATACATATTGAATTCCCTCGTAGACTAATCGTAGATATTGATATCTTGATATAGGATAAGTACCATTGGGCAGCAAGTACAAGTTATAATACGACTAAACGCTAAAGGTATGTAAAGCCTATTCCTTCTTTTTCTTGGCATGTCCAAGACGTAAGTAAGAAATTATATGAACCTTGGGGTAAATTCTACTCTCTAGTTCCAAGCATAACTTATGATTCTATTCATTCCTTAAAGTTATTATCACGAGCCTACTATATGATTGACTAATAAATGATGTATAGAAGTTCCTACTCTTAAAGAATTGCATAATTGGAGGCATACTTGGCTTTCAAAAGCTACACCATGTTAAATTGATACATGTACATGAAATCTGAAACGTTCCTTGTTATAGTTTGTACTGAATTTGGAAAGAATTTAATATGATCATTATCCTGATACTTGAGAACTGATTAGTTTACTTATCTATTGAGTCTCAAAAGATGATTTGTATGTATGTGGTTGCTTATTACTCTACTCGTGCTTACCGTTACATCCTTCACTGAGTCCTGGGCCAGGACACATTTTCGTGCGCATATTTATTACATTATTCACCGAGTCACTCACTAGAGGGCCGGGACACGTTATATATATATGATGATATGATGATATGATGATATGGGGATGGCGGCCAGGAGGGCATATGTTCATTATTCATCGAGTCCCTCACTAAAGGGTCGGGACACGTATATGTACATGTTTATGGTGCCATGATTTTAATTACCGAGCCCCTCACAAGAGGGCCTGGACACGTTATATATGTTATATACAAAATGATTATTCAGCTTTGTTTACAAAACTCTAGATTGATATTGATATGAGAACGATACAGATTAATTATGTTCAAAGGTAAGTTTTATGAATTTCTGTTTGTTGCATTGGGTCCTACACACCTTGTCTCAGTATGAGTCTATTACTATATTTCATGCTTTACATGCTCAGTACATATTTCGTACTGACCCCCCTTTCTTCGGGGGGCTGCGTTCATGCCCGCAGGTACAGACGCTCGTTTCGGAGATCCACCAGCCTAGGATATCTATTCAGCTACTTTGAAGTGCTCCTTTGTTCCGGAGCCTAGCTTGTGGTATAACTCCCTTTTGTTGTATATGTATGCGTTTATTTGGGGTACGGCGGGGCCCTGTCCCGTCATATGATACTGTCAGTACTCTTAGAGGTCTGTGGACATTTGTGTGGGTCTGTATATAGTTGTTGTTGCGTTGTATGAATACGACTTATGTTTGGGGCGTACCCATTCGTAATGGCAGCCTTGTCGGCTTGCATATATATATATATGTTTGGGATGTTGCGTGTAGTGGCAGCCTTGTCGGCTTGCGTAGATATATATATGTTGTTGTTGAAGATCGTAACTCCTCAGGAGACAGGTGCCTACGACATACAGAATTGTGACAGCTTTAAAATAACGTCCTGCCTTTTTATACAAATAAATTCATAATATGTTGGTTATAAAAGATTATAGTTAACAGGGGATATGAGTGTCCAACTCGGGCACTAGTCACGGCTTACGGGGTTGGGTCGTGACAAAAGTGGTATCAGAGCGGTTCAATCCTCGGAGTGTCTACAGACCGTGTCGAGTAGAGTCTTGTTTATCGATGTGTTGTGCACCACATTTATAAATAGGAAGCTACAGGACATTTAGGATGTCATCTTTCCTTCTCATTCTAGATCGTGCGATAGAGCTGTATTATCAAGATAATCTTTCCCTAACAGATTGTTATGTTTACAGCGATGCCTCCAAAGAAGGCGACAGCCGCCCAGAAGGGCAAGGCGGTAGTTGGAGAGACCAGAGAGACCCGAAGGATTACTAGGGCTTATGCCCAATATGTGCCTGAGATTAGGCTTCAGTCAGCGAGCTCCGCTACACCACCATTATCAGAGGGACCTAGGGCAGCAGCAGCTGCAAATCAGGAGACAGATTTACCACCAGCTCCTGAGGTTCTAGCACCTGAGCCTCCAGCTCCCCATCTAGGGGCGGAGGATAGGGCTATGCGAGACGCAATACAGTTATTGACCAGGTTGGTATCGGGGCAGGCTCGCAGACCCGGGTTAGGAGGTGACTATGCGGACAGACATGATAGTTTGAGGGTCCGTGATTTCTTGACTTGTAACCCCCCAGAGTTCTATGGGTCAAAGCCCGCGGAGGATCCACAGGAGTTTATTCGACAGATGATGCGTACTTTGCGGGTGACTAAATCCTCTGAGACTGAGTCGGTTGAATTGGTTTCATATCGGTTGCGTGACGTAGCGGTTAATTGGTATGAGTCCTGGGAGTTGTCCAGGGGTGAGGATGCCCCACCAGCAGTATGGGACGAGTTCGTGGAGGCTTTTGTGGGTCACTTTCTGCCTCCGGAGATGAGGCGAGCCAGAGTTGACAGATTTCTACACCTGAGGCAGAATGGCAGAAGTGTTCGAGATTATAGCCTCGAGTTTGATTCACTGGCTAGGTACGCACCCACTATTGTAGCTGACATGGCAGATAGGGTGCATCGTTACGTAATGGGGCTGGATAATTACTTGATTGATAGCTGTATGGCAATGGCTTCTCAGCCCGGTATGGATATCGCTCTAGTCCAGGCATACGCCCAGGGGGGTTAAGGATCGACAGAGAGGGCGTCGATTTGATAGGGAGCAGGACAGGGGTCAGCATAAGAGAGTTAGATCAGCTGGGTACTTTTCTGGGTACTTTTCTAGTGACTTTCGGGGCAGCCAACCCCAACAGCAGTATAGTAGATATCCTTCCCAGCCGGCACGGAGTGCACCTCCACGATTTACTGGTAGGAGGTTTGATAGCATTGGGTATTCGGGAGCTGGTCAAAGCTCCATGACTTCAGGTTCCCAGATGTACAGGAATACAGGCCAGATGAGACCACCTATACCTCCGTGTCCTCGATGTGGCAGACGCCATCCAGGGGAATGTCGTTTCATTACTGGTGCTTGTTTCTCTTTCGGCCGTCAGGGCCATACTATGAGGGAGTGTCGATTTGGGGGTGGTGCAGGTGGCGCAGCTCAGCTTACGGGATCAGTTGCTGGTTCTTCCTCTTTGGTGGCTGGGCGCCCTATGGGGCAAGGTATTCCGACACCAGCAGGCCGTGGCAGAGGCCGTGGAGGGGCTTCCAGTTCTGGCGGTCCTTCAAACCGCATATATGTTTTAGCCAGCAGACAGGATCAGGAGGCGTCGCCAAATGTGGTTACAGGTATACTATCGATTTTCTCCCGAGATGTATATGCATTGATAGACCCAGGCTCCACATTATCATATATTTCCCCTTTTGTTGCTAGTAAAATTAGGATAAAATCTGAATCTATAGAACCATTCGAGGTAGCTACACCAGTAGGGGATTTTGTTTTAGCAAGACTAGTGTATAAAGACTGTTCGGTGGTCATATGTAATCGCTGCACCAAGGCAGATTTGATAAAACTAGACATGAATGAGTTCGATGTTATTATGGGGATGGACTGGTTGGCTTCTTGTTATTCTAATGTTGACTGCAGAGGCAAAGTAGTTCGATTTCAGTTCCCAGGGGAACCAATTATAGAATGGAGAGGGAATACAGCATCGCCGAGAGGTAAGTTTATTTCATACCTCAAGGCAAGGAAGATGGTCAGAAAGGGCTATATTTATGATCTGGTTCGTGTGCATGACTTGTAAGCTGAGGCACCGACTCTTCAGACAGTCCCGGTAGTTACTGAGTTTCCAGATGTATTTCCAGATGAACTTCCAGGCCCTCCTCCTGAGCGTGAGATAGAGTTCACTATAGATGTATTGCAAGATACTAAGCCCATATCTATTTCTCCTTACAAAATGGCACCTGCAGAATTGAAAGAATTGAAGGAGCAACTGAGAGATCTATTAGAGAAGGGATTCATTAGGCCCAGTACATCACCTTGGGGCGCACCGGTATTATTTGTAAGAAAGAAGGATGGGTCGCTGCGAATGTGTATTGATTATAGGCAGCTGAACAAAGTAACAATAAAGAATAGATATCCCCTCCCCAGGATTGATGATTTATTTGACCAGTTGCAGGGTGCTAAATGTTTTTCAAAGATAGACTTGCGGTCAGGTTATCACCAGGTGCAGGTAAAGGAAGCAGACATTCCGAAGACTGCATTCAGGACCCGATACGGGCATTACGAGTTTAAAGTGATGTCTTTTGGGCTGACCAATGCTCCATCCGTGTTTGTGGACTTGATGAACAGGGTGTTTAAGCCATTCCTCGACTTGTTCGTGATTGTATATATTGATGATATTCTGGTCTTTTCACGATCGGAAGAAGAGCATGCAGATCACTTGAGGACTGTACTTGAGGTCCTCCAGAATCAGAAATTATATGCTAAGTTCTCTAAATGTGAATTCTGGTTGACTTCAATAGCATTTCTGGGGCATATTGTTGAAGCCGTCAAGACTTGGCCTAGACCTACGATGCCTACTGAGGTACGTAGCTTTCTAGGGCTAGCAGGATATTACAGGAGATTTTTAGAAAAGTTTGCTTCGATTTCAGCGCCTTTAACAAGGCTAACACAGAAAGCGGCTAAATTCCAGTGGACCGATGCTTGTGAACGAAGTTTCCAATTATTGAAAGATAAGTTGACCACGGCTCCAGTTCTAACTCTTCCTGAGGGGCCAGATGGCTATGTTATTTATTGTGATGCTTCCGGTGTTGGGTTGGGTTGCGTGTTGATGCAGCACGGCAGAGTTATCGCCTATGCCTCCCGACAGCTCAGGAAGCACGAAAGAAATTATCCTACCTATGACCTGGAGTTGGCGGCGGTGATACATGCCTTGAAGATATGGAGACATTATCTATATGGCGTGCATGTTGATATTTATACAGATCATAAGAGTCTCCAGTATATCTTTAAGCAGAAGGAGCTGAATTTGCGGCAAAGGAGGTGGCTAGAGTTGTTGAAAGATTATGATGTCGATATTCTATATCACCCAGTAAAGGCTAACGTTGTAGCAGATGCACTCAGCCGTAAATCTATGGGTAGTTTGGCAGGTGTACAACCAAGAAGGAAAGAGATAGTCCATAAGATTCATCAGCTAGCTAGTCTTGGAGTTCGTTTGGCTGATTCTGATGATGGCAGAATTTTTATGCGAGGTGTTGCTGAGTCCTCTATTGTAGAAGAAGTGAAGAGACGTCAATATGAGGATCCTATTCTTGTACATTATAGAGACACGACACTTCAGAAGGACGAGACCCCATTCAAGATGTCATCTGATGGAGTACTACGATATAGAGACAGATTATGTGTACCTGAGGTTGCAGGATTACGGCAGCAGGTAATGGGGGAGGCACACTATGCTCGTTATTCTGTTCACCCAGGATCAACAAAAAAGTATCATGACCTTAGGTGTTTGTATTGGTGGGATGGTATGAAAAAGGACATAGCAGAATTCGTGGCCCGGTGTCCGAATTGCCAACAGGTCAAGATAGAGCACCAGAAGCCTGGAGGACTACTGCATGAGATGGAGATTCTGACCTGGAAATGGGAGGTAATTAATATGGATTTCGTCACAGGTCTACCTCGCACTCCACGAAAATATGACTCTGTCTGGGTTATTGTTGATAGATTGACAAAATCAGCCCACTTTCTTCCAGTCAGGACTACGTATTCAGCTGAGGATTATGCCAGACTGTATCTTAAGGAGATAGTGAGACTTCATGGGGTTCCCACAGCTATTATCTCGGATAGAGGGGCCCAGTTTACAGCTAATTTCTGGACATCATTCCAGGAGGGATTGGGGACACAGGTGAGTCTCAGCACAACATTTCACCCTCAGACTGACGGACAGGCCGAGCGTACCATTCAGACGCTACAAGATATGTTACGGGCCTGTGTCATTGATTTTAGGGGCAGCTGGGATGAGCACTTACGGCTGATCGAGTTTGCTTATAATAACAGCTACCATTCTAGCATTCAGATGGCACCGTACGAAGCTCTATATAGCAGGAAGTGTAGATCCCCTATACGCTGGTTTGATGTTGGTAAGACTAAGCTAATAGGCCAAGATATGGTTCAGTAGGTTGTCGATAAGGTGAAGCTTATTCAGGAAAGGTTACTGGTAGCCCAGAGTCGGCAGAAGTCATATGTAGATAATCGACGTCGACACTTGGAATTTCAGGTTGGCGATTGGGTGTTCTTGAAGGTGTCACCTATGAAGGGTGTTATGAGATTCGGCAAGAAAGGGAAGTTGAGCCCGAGATACATTGGACCTTATCAGGTTATCCGTAAGGTAGGCCAAGTTGCCTACGAGTTAGATCTACCAGCGGATTTAGAAGCAGTACATCCGGTCTTCCATGTGTCAATGCTTCGGAAGTATATAGGCGATCCTTCCAGGGTGTTTCCTGCAGATGATATCCAGGTAACAGAGGAGCTATCATACGAAGAGCAGCCTATAGCCATACTTGATGGACAAATCAGAAGGTTGCGAACAAAAGATGTGGCGTCGGTTAAAGTGTTGTGGCGGAACAATAATAGGGAGGAGATGACTTGGGAGGCTGAAGAGGAGATGAAAAAGAAATATCCTCACTTGTTTTCCACGCCTACAGGTAATCTAAACCCCCTTGCTTGATTGTGTTAATTGCCTGCTCAATCTATATGTTAGCGATAAGGAAAACCCTTCCCAAGACTCTTATAGAACCCGAAGGGATAAAAATTGACATTCGAGGACGAATGTTCTAAGGGGGGGGGGGGGAAGGATGTTATATCCCATAATTTCATACATTGGGTCGTTTTAAACTAAACGCGACAAGTTAAAGACAAGACTATTTTAAGATACGAACTAGAGACTTTAACTTCCGGTTTCGTTTCAAGTCACAAGTTACCTATAAAATTTCTTTTGGTATAGAAGCATTAATGGAAAATTGGGATTAAATTAACCATGATTAGATTATTAAGTGGGATTAAAAAAACAAATCAGTCCATAAAATAAGCCATAGTGGCCGTGTAAGAGGATTGAAGTGGTCAATGATCATTGACCCAATATTTGAGTGGGACACATGTCCAAATCATGTAATGCATATATATAACACAAATTCTGATTCATTCATCACTAACTAGCCCATTTCCACATTTACAAAGCAAAAAAAAATTAAGAGATAGAGAGAGAGGCTCTCGGCTACAAGCTGGCCGAGAATAACCTTCTCCAAATTGATCCAAAAATCAGTTTCTTAAGCAATTCAACTCCCTTGAAGGTGTGTATTAATGGGTAGCATTCATTGGAATAGCAAGAACAAGTGTTAAAATTCAAGAAGTGAAAGTGAAGGGCTAGCCGATTGAAGGGTTTAGTTACAAGGTAAGAATTGATCCATTCTCATGTGTTTTATGGTGAATTGAATGTTTATGATTGTGCATGTTGGTATTGGACTATTTTTCTTGAAGTTGAAGTGGGCCGTGTGCTATAGACCTAGGTGAAATTATGCTTAATCTTCTTGTACATGTATTGGGAATGAATTGAATGTGTTGTAGTATGGATAAATGGATGAAAATCATGAAGTTGTTGTAGTTGTGTTGAAGCCGTGTAGGGGACTGCTTTAGGAGAAGTTATGGACTGTTTTGTGTCATGTTTTAATTGTTGTTGTTATGGACATTGTGGTGTATTGTATGCATTATGGAAAGATGAATTGGGGTGTAAAAGAAATGAATTATGTTGAAGTAGGAAAACAGTCCCAAACCGTGGACTGTTTTAATGATAGGAGTGGATTAGTGCGTTTTGAATATTGATTGTTGTTATGAACGTATAGTGAAAGTGAAGCTTAATGATTCAATTTGAAATTGAAATGGTTTGTGGGCTGTTGTAAGAATAAATATGATGCTAAAACAGTTCCAATAATCGTATAAGTAATGTTGTAAACGTGTTGTTGTTGTTGTAGTTGAAGTTGGAAAACTGCGAATTGAAAATGGTAATGTTGTGTGTGCTGTTTGGCCGTGAATAGGGGACTGTTTTGAATGATGTACGGACTGTCAAAAGTTCCCTTAAGTCATGTTTAACCAAGTTCGGATTGATACTTGAAAGTGTGATTAGCAATATTAGTTTGTAGTACTAGTTGGTTTGAATACGAACGAAACGTCATCTAAATGTTAGAAAGGGATTGTTAACGTTAAAATACATATTAAATTCCCTCGTAGACTAATCGTAGCTCTTGATATCTTGATATAGGATAAGTACCATTGGGCAGCAAGTACAAGTTATAATACGACTAAACGCTAAAGGTATGTAAAGCCTATTCCTTCTTTTTCTTGGCATGTACTAGACGTAAGTAAGAAATGATATGAAACTTGGGGTAAATTATACACTCTAGTTCCAAGCATAACTTATGATTCTATTCATTCCTTAAAGTTATTGTCACGAGCCTACTATATGATTGACTAATAAATGATGTATAGAAGTTCCTACTCTTAAAGAATTTCATAATTAGAGGCATACTTGGCTTTCAAAAGCTACACCATGTTAAATTGATACATGTACATGAAATCTGAAACGTTCCTTGTTATAGTTTGTAGTGAATTTAGAAAGAACTTAATATGATCATTATCCTGATACTTGAGAGCTGATTAGTTTACTTATCTATTGAGTCTCAAAAGATGATTTGTATGTATGTGGTTGCTTATTACTCTACTCGTTCTTACCGTTACATCCTTCACTGAGTCCCGGGCCAGGACACGTTTTCGTGCGCATATTTATTACATTATTCACCGAGTCCCTCACTAGAGGGCCGGGACACGTTATATATATATGATGATATGATGATATGATGATATGATCACATGATGATATGGGGATGGCGGCCAAGAGGGCATATGTTCATTACTCACCGAGTCCCTCACTAGAGGGCCGGGACACGTTATATATGTTATATACAGAATGATTATTCAGCTTTGATTACAAAACTCTATATTGATATTGATATGAGAACGATACAGATGAATTATGTTCAAAGGTAAGTTTTATGAATTTCTGTTTGTTGCATTGGGTCCTACACACCTTGTCTCAGTATGAGTCTATTATTATATTTCATGCTTTACAGGCTCAGTACATATTTCGTACTGACCCCCCCTTTCCTCGGGGGGGCTGCGTTCATGCCCGCAGGTACAGACGCTTGTTTCGGAGATCCACCAGCCTAGGATATCTATTCAGCTACTTTGAACTGCTCCTTTTTTCCGGAGCCTAGCTTATGGTATAACTCCCTTTTGTTGTATATGTTTGCATTTATTTGGGGTACGGCGGGGCCCTATCCCGTCATATGATACTGTCAGTACTCTTAGAGGTTTGTGGACATTTGTGTGGGTCTGTATATAGTTGTTGTTGCGTTGTATGAATACGACTTATGTTTGGGGCGTACCCATTCGTAATGGCAGCCTTGTCGGCTTGCGTAGATATATATATGTTTGGGATGTTGCGTGTAATGGCAGCCTTGTCGGCTTGCATAGATATATATATGTTGTTGTTGAAGATCATAATTCCTCAGGAGACAGGTGCCTACGACATACAGAATTGTGACAGCTTTAAAATAACGTCCTGCCTTTTTATACAAATAAGTTCATAATATGCTGGTTATAAAAGATTATAGTTAACAGGGGATATGAGTGTCCAACTCGGGCACTAGTCACGGCCTACGGGGTTGGGTCATGACATACGGAATGCGGGATATAACATACATATCTTACCCGGCCTTATAAGCTCGGGGTTCCATAATAGTCATACATAGAAACATATACATCAGAGCTCATAAGCATCTTTACCTTTACATCATTATCATAATCGTCATCAACATCATTATTTCTATTATCGTCATTCATCACATTTATCTCTATAGGCTTACTCGTCATACGAGGGATTTAGTACAATCGTGGCGTATCACGAATCGTGAGCTTACTAGCTCGGAAGATCAATTCATTTGAAGGATATCATAGTCTCATAGAAGATTTAGATATTTGGCCAAAGAACCATGCCTTATGAAAGAAGGGTTAGCCTTACATACCTTTTCCATTCATCTATTTTACACTTGCGCGTTCTCCTCCAATGCTAGCGTTTCTACCTTCATTAAAGTCATACTATCATTAGAATCGATAGCTAGCATATATGACTAAAGCTAGAGAAAATCAGGCAGCATCTCCTCTATTTATATGACATTCCTCCATAGCGTATATCTACTCCCAAACGTCAATAATACATTCACAATACCATAACAATAGTCATTATTCATTCACACTACCCATATCTCTAGACTTACTTTCGATCATCCATACCCACGGTCATATCACACGACTATGTCCATTCACGTACATTGCTCATCGCATGTTCTCAACATCATTTATTACACATTTACATCACAATACATCAAGACTCATAACTCAATTCAAACTATTTCTCAAAATGGCACTATTCCACATTCATGACTCATTTTGCCATACCTTTCTACAATCCAAGTATTTCAACTCTTAAGTACCTTAAACAACATAGAAATATCATGAATCTTACCTTAGATGTAGTAGGAACAAGCCTTGGTTGATAATACTCCACTTGAGCAAAACCCTAGTTTATCTCCAATGAGATTTCTTGACTTGTATGATCCTTAATGGGTTTTCTTATACTTGATTCACTTAGTTTTTGTTGTTGATCACCAAAGATCCTTGAATTATTGTGGAATTTATGTAGAGAGATGTTTTAGAGAGAAGGGGTGTCATGTAGAAGTGAAATGAAATGAAATAATAAACTTGGTCCCCTTTTTAATAACCCAAAATCTGATCTGAAATGAACAGTCGTCGAAAGTGCACAGTGGTCGTAAACCCAGTTTACGGGTCGTATTCCAGTTTACGGTCCGTATTCCGTGGGCGTATTTAAGCATCACAGAACCAAAAAGTATGCTGGGGATCATGGTGATTTACGATCGTAGTTTACGGGCCGTATTTCAATTTACGGTCCGTATTCCAAGTCGTATTTAACCATTTGGACATTTGACAGAAAGTTGAAGTTTTGGAAGTCAAAATACGACATAGCAGTTTACGGGCCGTATACCACTTTACGGTCCGTATTCCGAGTCGTATTTAACCATTTGGACATTTGATAGACAGTTGAAGTTTTGGAAGTCAAAATACGACATGGCAGTTTACGGGCCGTATACCACATTACGGTCCGTATTTCATTTTATGTGCAACTGGCCAAAATGCAAATCTGCAACTTTCCACATTTTCAGAACCTATAATTAGTCATTATGGAGAATAACCTATCTCTTATTGCAAGTGCCTTTGGAATCTTACTTAGGGTCGTCAAACGTCGTTCCCTTCTTATTAAAACGTCGTATACGCTATGCCCTTTGTTAGCCTACCCACTGTACGTTCGTGGGGAAATTTTCAAGGTGTAACATTCTTCTCCCCTTTGGAATATTCGTCCTCGAATGTTAAACAATCGGGATCCTGCGAAAATTTCGTTAGAGTTTCCCCTGTAATTTGGTACTACCAACCTTCCACAACAACCCATAATATCATCGCCTCACAAGGATACATCACAATATCAACATGTCTATGGCCACACACGACCCAAAAGCATAAAAGGAAAACATACATACATTATAATCTTGACGTCTCATCTTGGATCTCTTCCAAGGGCTGAAATAAATGCGGGTATCTGAATCGCATACTTTCTTCCGCTTCCCATGTTATTTCCTCTCGTCTACCGCTTCTCCATAGAACCTTAACTGAGGCCACCTCTTTGTTTCTAAGCCTCCGTACTTGCCTGTCTAGTATGGCAATGGACACTTCTTCATAAGTAAACTTTTCTGTCACTTGCACATCACTTATTGGCACGATCATAGTAGGATCTCCAACACATTTTTGAAGCATCGAAACATGAAAAACTGGATGGACTGACTCCAAACCCGGGGGTAGATCTAACTCATAGGCCACTTTGCCCACTTTGCGCACAATCTCATAAGGCCCAATGTCTCGGGGACTAAGTTTCCCCTTTTTGCCAAATTTCATTACACCATTCATTGGTGACACTTTCAAGAATACCCAATCTTTCACTTGGAACTCTAAGTCTCTTCGACGATTATCCGCATAGGACTTTTAACGACTTTGGGATGCTAACAACCGATCTTGTATGAGCTTGACTTTCTCTATGGCTTGCTGGACCAAGTCTGGCCCTATCAATCTAGTCTCTCCTGTTTCAAACCACCCAATTGGGGATCTACATTTTTGCCCATATAAAGCTTCATACGCTGCCATTTGAATGCTAAAATGATGACTGTTATTATAAGAAAATTCAATGAGTGGCAAATGGTCATCCCAATTTCCTCCAAAATCTAGCATACATGCCCGTAACATATCCTCAAGAGTCTAGATGGTACACTCAGCTTGCCCGTCAGTTTGCGGGTGAAATACCGTACTAAGGCTCACTTGGGTCCCTAGACCCTCTTGGAAGGACTTCCAAAAATTGGCTGTAAACTAAGTCCCTCTGTCGGAGATAATAGATACTGGAACACCATGTAGTCTCACTATCTCCTTAAGATAAAGCTTTGAATAATCTTCTGCCACATGCGTCGTTCTGACTGGTAAGAAATGAGCTGACTTGGTGAGTCAATCCACAATCACCCATATGGAATCATACTTACGGAGAGAATGGGGTAAGCCTATAATGAAGTCCATGTTAATCACTTCCCACTTCCAAGTTGGGATTTCTATAGCTTGCAACAATCCACCCAGATTTTGGTCCTCGATTTTCACCTGTTGACAGTTGGGACATTGAGCTACAAATTCCGCTATATCTTTCTTCATCCCATTCCACCAATATAAAGACTTAAGATCATGATACATCTTCGTCGCACCAGGGTGAACAGAGTAACGGGAACAATGAGCTTCTCTCAATATCTGGTGGCGTAGACCTGCCACATTGGGAACACATAATCTGCCTCGACATCGGAGAACTCCGTCTCCTGAAAGCTCAAATGATGACTCCTCTTTCTAAGGGAGTGTATCTCTGTAATTCCTTAGCATGGAATCTTTGTATTGTCGCTTTTTCACTTCTACTACTAGCGACGAAACTGCCGAATTCTGGATAGTAGTTCCCTTGCTACCTGAGTCCGCTACTCGAACTCCTAGGCTAGCTAACTGCTGGAGCTCACGAGTCATTTCTCTCCTCTCAGGTCGTACATCACACAAACTTCCCATAGATCTGTGGCTAAGAGCATCAGCTACAACATTTGCCTTTCCGGGGTGATACAAGATATCAACATCATAATCTTTTAGCAATTCCAATCATCGTCATTACCGTAAATTCAGCTCTTTCTGCTTGAAGATATACTGTAGACTCTTATGATCTGTATAAATATCCACATGGACACCATATAAATAATGTCTCCATATATTTAACGCATGAACCACTGCGGCCAATTCTAAATCATGGGTTTGATAATTCTGCTTATGTTTTCGCAATTGCCTTGAAGCATACACAATCATTTTGACATGTTGCATCAATACACAACCTAGCCCAATGCCTAAAGCATCGCAATAAACAACATATCCTTCCAATCCCTCTGGAAGTGTCAATACTGGGGCGGAATTCAATCTACTTTTCAACTCTTGGAAGCTACGCTCACAAGCATCTATCCATTGAAACTTTGCTGATTTCTGGGTCAACTGTGTGAGTTGTGCAGAAATAGAAGAAAAACCTTCGACGAATCTCCTGTAGTAACCTGCTAAGCTTAGAAAGCTACGAACCTCCGTAGGAGTCGTGGGCCTTGGCCAAGTCTTCACGGCCTCAATATTTTGACTGTCTACTCGAATACCATCGGCTGCAACAATATGCCCCAGAAATGCCACTGAGTTCAGCCAAAACTCGCATTTGGAAAACTTTGCAAACAACTCTCGAGTTTGAAGAACTCCAAGGATGGTACGCAAATGATCCGCATGTTCTACATCGGATCTAGAATACACTAAGATGTCTTCGATGAATACAATCACAAACAGATCTAGGAAAGGCCTGAACACATTGTTCATCAAATCCATAAATGTCGCCGGTGCATTAGTCAGCCCAAATGACATTACCCGGAACTCAAAATGACCATATCTTGTTCTGAAGGTTGTCTTAGGGATATCTTTCTCCCTAACTCTCACTTGATGATACCCGGACCTCAAATCAATCTTTGAAAACCATCTGGCACCTTGCAATTGATCAAATAAATCGTAAATCCTCGGAAGGGGATACTTGTTCTTAATCGTTACCTTGTTCAACTGCCGATAATCAATGCACATTCTCAAGGAGCCATCATTCTTTCGGACAAACAATACGGGTGCTCCCCACGGGGATGAACTAGGCCTAATAAAGCCTTTTTCAAGCAAGTCCTTCCATTGCTCCTTCAACTCTTTCAATTCTGCGGGAGCCATTCTATAAGGAGGAATAGATATGTGCTTAGTGCTTGGCAGCACATCAATGGAAAAATCAATCTCCCGTTCGGGAGGAAGGCCTGGAAGCTCTTCCGGGAACACATCCAGAAATTCATATACTATGGGAACTGACTGAAGAGTCGGCGATTCAACTTCTATATCTTGAACCCGGACTAGATGGTAAATGCAGCCTTTTGTGATCATTTTCCTTGCCTTTAGATAGGAAATAAACCTACCTTTTGGTGACACAGTATTCCCTTTCCATTCTAAGACTGGTTCTCCCAGAAATTGGAAACGAACCATTTTCATTCTACAATCAACATTGGCATAACAAGAAGCCAACAAGTCCATGCCCATAATAACATCAAAATCCAGCATTTCTAGCTCATGCAAATCAATCATGGTACGACGATCACAAATCACAATTACACAATTTCTATATACTCGGCTAGCTATTACCGATTCACCAAAAGGTGTAGACCCCTCAAAAGTTTTAATCGATTCCGGCTCAACTCTAAATCGACCCGTAACATACGCAGTAACATATGACAATGTGGAGCCCGGATCAATCAAAGCATATACATCATGAGAAAATACCGATAAT
The DNA here is from genome assembly GCF_019175385.1 of Lycium barbarum. Classification (NCBI taxonomy): domain Eukaryota; kingdom Viridiplantae; phylum Streptophyta; class Magnoliopsida; order Solanales; family Solanaceae; genus Lycium; species Lycium barbarum. The sequence goes on from NC_083342.1 coordinate 46,390,865, forward strand.
ATACTTGTAACCACATCAGGGGAAGACTCGAGATCTTGGCGTCCAGCCAAAGCATAAATACGGTGCTGAGGACCGCTAGAAATGGAAACTCTCCCTCTGCCTCTACCATGGCCGACTGGAGCATGTGAACCTGGCCCAATAGGGCGTACAGATGCTGAAGATCCGGCTACCGACCCTGAAAGCTGGGTCCTACCTCTACCATGAACTGAGGGGCAATCACGCATAATATGGCCTGGTCGACCACATGAATAGCAAACATCTGAGCCCATTCGGCATCGATCCCAATGCAACTTCTAACACTGGGAACATCGTGGTACGGGTGGCCTCACCTGACCCGCATCATCTCTAAACTGAGACCCCGAATAGCTTTGACTCGGCCCGGAACGAGGAGGTCTATCGAATCTCTGGCCTGAAAACCGTGGAGGTGCACTAGTCATAGAATAGCCTGAGTGCCTGGAAATCTGTTGTCTGTGCCCACCTCTGAACTCACTCATCGGGCTTGAAGATCTGGCCCTTTTGCTATGACCCGTATCCTGCTCGCGTTCACTTCTCTGCCGTTGTAAACTTTCTTCTAGGTTTTGAGCATAAGCTTGAATGCGTACAATATCCATATTGTCCTGAAGGAACGCAGTCAAACACCTATCCATCAAATGTGGCCCTAGTCCTTTCACAAATCGGTGTACCCGGTCGCCCCTGTCCGCTACCATGGCCGAAGCAGACCTAGCCAAAGAATTTAAGCGGAGACTATAATCTAGAGCACTCATGCTACCTTGCCTCAAATTCAAGAATTTATCGGCCCTAGCTCGCCGAATTTCGGGAGGCATATAGTGTCGGAGGAAAGCATCAACAAACTCTTGCCATACTGAGGGAGGTGCGTTGGCTCCCCGTGAAGCCATCCAAACCGTATACCATTGGATCGAGACATCTGTCAATCTATACGACGCTAGCTCCACCTGTCACACCCTAATTCCACTAGGGTGTGATGGGCACCCGACCCCATATCCGGAGCCGAGCGAACCCACAGATTCTTATTACACGCATAATTTCTTCAGACTCTGAAAAACAAATAAAAGGAAAATACATATTAAGTTTTCAAAATCTTTCTTTTATCGTTCTCAAAATTAAACAAAATCTATAATTATATAAAATTTATTACATAAAACAGAATGACATATCGGCTGATGGAGCCACTTACAGACTGACAACCAATAGCCACGACGCTGTCTGCAAAGTCTCTAACATTAATCAGACATTACGGCACAGACACTCTGACTCGGCAGCACTCCAGGAGCAAATGGAGCCTACCAACTTCGCTGAAACATCTTCTGTAATGACTTCTACTCATCTGGGTGTACCTGCGCGGCATGAAACACAGCCCCCGAAAAAAGAGGGTCAGTACGGAATATGTACTGAGCATGTAAGGCAAGAATCACAGTAAAAGATCATAACTGATATAAGGAGTACAGAAACATGTACAATGTCCAAAATACCAAAACTCTTGCCTTTAAAACATAATCATACATATCATTATCACATATCGAACCCGGCCCGTTATGGGACTCGGTGCGTAAAATCATGTCATCATACTATCATATCAACATGCATGCATATACATATACATATATATACCGTACCCGGCCGTTTAGTGAGGGACTCGGTGAATGAAGTCATACCGTACCCGGCCCTCTCGTGAGGGACTCGGTAAATGAAGTCATGTGCACCTGTACTGTACCCGGCCCATCATGGGACTCGGTGCCATAATCATATCATCATATACATATACCGTACCCGGCCCTCTAATGATGGACTCGGTGAACAATGCAGTGGAGTGCGCACGAGAACGTACCCGGCCCAGGACTCGATGAAAGATACATTGAGGCATGCACGAGCAGAGTCGTGAGAAACCATATGCACACAAATCAAGACTCGATAGATACATATACTTACTGACATCAGAAGGCTCAGAAACAAGTTTCAGGCCAATCCGACTTCGTATGAGAAAGTTACAAACGTTTGAAGTACAGAACGTTCTATAAGCATTTTAAAGCAAATCTGAGATCTTTTCCGAAGGTTAGGGACATTAAGACTCACAGAATTCTTTCAGAAACAAAACTCTTTATACTTATCTCGTTACTCAATCGTATAACAACTCAATCATATCAGACAGACTTATATCATAAGTGAATCAGAATCATAGGCAGACTCAGAAACATATTAAAAAGAACTTCAGAAATCATAGAGACATATCAAAAAGGGTGAATACGAATCATGAACCAACTCGGAATCACAGAATAGAGTAACCTCAAGATGTATACCATATCATACCTTATTTGACTCTAGGACATGCCAAAAGAAGGAAAAGGTAAGCCTTACATACCTGTGCCACGCCTTATTAGCTACGCTTATTTATCCAAACTTGCTAGTCTACATTCAAGAAAGTTGACATAGTCATTAGATTCATCGACAGATACTCGTCTTATTCTTTCGAATGAATTTACTTATATTCTACCGAAATTGCGGCAGCATTTCCCCTATAAATACACCATCCCCGAGATTTAACTCAGCCAAAAATACAACAACCAATCCGAGAATTTAACTCGGTCAAAATATCAACAACAATACTAACAATCATACTTACAACTTCAACAACTAATTTAATGTGAATCTCTTTTTATATTCAATTCAAACAACCCCAATCTTGCAATCTTCCAACCACATCCTTTACCTCTAAATCCATGAGTTATATTCACAATCCACACGCTACAATTTCATTCATACAAATATAAGAACCATACTATTACTACACTAACTCCTCCAATAATCACAAACGATTTCCATCTCACTTTAAACCACTAAATCTTCATTTAACATCATAAAATCTATTACAACAACAATTAGAATACTAAGTAAAATTAATTCATTACTTCCATACAATGCCCCACCTACACGGCCACAACTACAACTTCACTCCCAAGTGACCAAACCTTCATTTAACATCATGGAATCCACAACACAACATCAATCAACTATTAAATAAATTCAATCCCTTTTTCCACACACACACACCCCATTCGGCCACACCACACACATGCATATTTCATGAGTTCCATTCTTTTCTACATACTACAATATTCACAGATCATCCATAACATATAAAATAAGATTCGTTCTTACCCTTTTTCCCTTCAAGTTTCCTCTTGGTTAAGGTCATGAATTTGTCCAAATGAATAATTTCCTTGCTCCAACAACTCTTCCATGTTGTAGAGGACCTTCCAATTGCTTGAAATGCAATAAGAAAATGATTTTTCTCCATCAATTTCCATGGCTCAAATTTTGCTAGCCTTGGCCGAATATGGTGCCTTATTTTTCTTCAAGTTTTCTTGATTGTGGAAAAGATGAAAAATGACTAGATTTTTCTTCCATTTGCTCATATATATATTTTTCCACAAGCATGTGAGGGGCACATGCCCCCTCCCTAGAAGTTTCTTATAATAAATAAATAGGACCACTTGTCTTATTATGTGAACTTTGGTCCATTCAAGAATTTTCTTGAATACTTGTGAAATTACCGTTTTGCCCCTAGCCTTTTGCAATATTACCATATGCCATTTTGTGAATTTTCCTTTTTGCCCTTAGTCTTTCTCAATATTTCCATACTAATAATGTTCATAAATAATATTCCTAACAACTTGTATATTAAAATAATTTTGGAAAAATGGTCTTGCCTTCAACATACCACGACTACCCCGAAATTTTTGAACATATAAAATGCGGCCTATAACATCCTCCCCCCCCTCCCCCTTTAGAACTTTCGTCCTCGAATGTTCAACTAATCTTATAGGGTCTTGTAACACTTCGGGAGGGTGGTTCCTTTCGCAATTGTCCTTTTCTTCAGGCCCGTTCCTTTGTCTTTCTCTCTTCCTCTTTTGTAACCGAACTCCTCAATCTTTGTTTGATTTCTCATTTCGTGTCATGGGTTTTCTAACCCGCTACGCCAACTCATTATCCTGGTATCTCCTAGATCATCTCTTTCCCCCAAAATTTCCAAACTACCAATTTCGCAGTCGTTCTTGTTAGAAATATTCTTTGAGTCTTATGATTTTTCTCCATTGTCCTTTGTAGACTTAGCTTGTAGCCATTGTCTTACTTTTTCATTACTCTCCAAAACACATTACCGCATACTTAGGTACGATGCCTGTTTACCCGATACGAGGAATTCAAGCCATGGCATAAACATATCATAATTCATATTGGAATGAAGCATTTTCTTAAGGTGTCTCTCATCCTTTCCCTTCATATTGGCTTTACGGTACACTCTCTGTCAATTCGCTTCTATTTTTATTCGGGTATTCTCTTTGGTATGCCAATATGTTTCGAATTCTGGCCCCCAAGCTGATAGACTTCCCTCCTTTGGAGTCCGAGAGTATTGCGATTCCTTTAGAACCTGACATAATATATATATTCTCCCCCCCTTTAAGGGGCTCCTTATATGCCAACAGAACAAATATATCCAGTCTTCGTTCATACCTTCCTCCTTATCTTTCTTTCCAACTCTATACACAACATATCGAAACGTCTTACCATAAGTTTTGGCTACACCATCAGTCTTGTCAACATTGCCCTACCTTTCCACCCTCTACTAATCCTTTCGCACATTTAATTCGCTTACTCGTAATTCTTCTTAACTATGCACTCACATCGCAGTCGTGCGTCCATGTTTCTCAAGCGTCCCGCTACCTTTGTTCTTAGCACAGAATCTTTACAAATTTCCACTCTCTTCATCCTTATTCATTAGATCTTTAACTATATTTGTGATGTTATAACCGAGTGGTCTCCTATGTACAATCCTTACATTTCCTTTCATCGTTTTCTAAGATCAAATCCTTCAGACCTCACTTTGATTCTCGCTCCACACCTTTAATTCCTAACTCAACAATGTCGAGCCATTATCCTTATTTTGTCCCTGGTGCATAACCGGGTTCCTATCGCTAATTCGTTAAGCTATCTTCCTTACTCCCATGGTTAGAGGCTCCCAGTTGTTTTACTCTCAATTGTTTTCCTCTTTCTTCGACTAATCCATTAGTATATTTTTCCTGCTCTTGTACCTAACTTGCCTTAGTTCTCTTCCCCCTCGAACACTTTTCTTCCTTTACCATTTATGGCATCGGTTTTGGAGTTCGTGAAACTTTTCCTTAAACGTACAAACCCGTCTTTTCCTCAAGTCATCTTTCTAGGAAAGTATTTCTACGTCCGAGGCAGCCACATCAATATGGCTACTCATTTATTCCTTTATATACCCTTCAAGGGCCGAAATCTCCTAACATCGTCGCAATGCCTCGTCTTATTCTTTCGAATGAATTGACTTATATTCTACCGAAATTTCGGCACCATTTCACCTATAAATACACCATCCCCGAGATTTAACTCGGCCAAAAATACAACAACCATTCCGAGAATTTAACTCGGCCAAAATATCAACAACAATACCAACAATCATACTTACAACTTCAACAACTAATTTAATGTGCATCTCTTTTTATATTCAATTCAAACAACCCCAATCTTGCAATCTTCCAACCACATCAAATTTTGCTAGCCTTGGCCGAATATGGTGCCTTATTTTTCTTTAAGTTTTCTTGATTGTGGAAAAGATGAAAAATGACTAGATTTTTCTTCCATTTGCTCATATATATATTTTTCCACAAGCATGTGAGGGGCACATGCCCCCTCCCTAGAAGTTTCTTATAATAAATAAATAGGACCACTTGTCTTATTATGTGAACTTTGGTCCATTCAAGAATTTTCTTGAATACTTGTGGAATTACCGCTTTGCCCCTAGCCTTTTGCAATATTACCATATGCCATTTTGTGAATTTCCCTTTTTGCCCTTAGTCTTTCTCAATATTTCCATACTAATAATGTTCATAAATAATATTTGCCGCTGAGTCTGAGCAGCAACCAACTGAGTAAGCAAATGTATGGCCTCTTTTACATCTTGGCCTGAAGCATCCGGTGGAGGAGCTGGAGGTGCTGGAGCTGGGGCTGAGCCTCCCTCACGTTCCTCTAATATAGGTACTGAACGGGAGGACTCAGATTGAGCCGCACTCTGGGACTCACTTTCCTCTACTACCGGTGGCGATGCTCTTTCAGCCCGCTTTTCTGCCACCCTTTTGGGTTGCTGTATCCTTTCTCTTTATTGGCATTTCTGACATACACAAAACACGATTAAGGAACAAGAATTTCTTATATCATAGCTCTATCGCACGATTCTTATGAAGAAAGAAGGTCATTTATTCCTAAAATGTCCGCAACTTCTTGTTTATAAGTGTGGGGCGCAACACACCCATAACCAAGACTCTACTAGACACGGCTCGTTGACACACCCTTGGACTGAACTGCTCTGATACCACTTTTGTCATGACCTGTCTAGAGGGCCGCGACGAGCGCCCGGTACTAGCCCACCCGGGCAACCCTTGGCTTACACTTCACTTATGTCTAGGTGAGCCGTACAATTAAACATACATTTCTATTCATTCATCATACTAGTCCCATTGGACAACAATGCTTTTATATCATCATTGGCATCTATGCCACATCAATGAACACGAGCCTACGAGGCTATCAAAACGATATACAAAATATGGGCCGACAAGGCCAGACATGTCTAACCATATACACATATCTACAAGCCTCTAAGAAGAGTATAACATATCACATAAGCGGGACAGGACCCCGCTATGCCCATAACTATGTACACAAAAGAATAAGTACCCAAAAGCTATAACTCCGAATGAAGTGGAGCCCTGCTATGTAGTCCCTGAGAATGTAGCTATGGATCAAGCCTGTCTCCCTATGTACCTACGAGCATGACGCAGGGTCCACAAACAAAAGGACGTCAGTACGAAGAATGTACTAAGTATGTAAAACATGATCAATATCAATATAGAAGCATAATGAACATCATGAAAAGTAGCACAAGATGGGAGATGGTAATATCATCGTCATGGGCACTTACTTGCCTTTCATAGGAACTTTCCATTCAAATGTGTATTTGTGCTCATAAATCAGTATTCGTATCCATAATCATATCCGTTCCATATTAGTACCCGTATTCGTATACATATCCTTATTCACATTCATATCATATCATATTCATATTCATACTCATTTCTATATCATATACATCATCATATCATATACATAGTATTTACATAGCATACCAGACCATGGAGGATAGGTGTTTCATACATACTTGGCCAACCAAGGCTCAAGGTTACTCATACATGGCCCTACCAAGGCTTCAGGGTCACATCTACCCATCCCTACCACGGCGTCAAGGTTATCCGTACCATCTGCAGAGGTGTGCACGCATTACGTAATCATATACATACTTATTTACATATCTTACTCGGCCTCATAAGCTCGGGGTTCCATAATAGTCATACATAGACACATATACATAATAGCTCATAAGCATCTTTACTATTTACATCATTATCATAATCGTCATCAACATCATTACTAGCTTGGAAGATCAAATCATTTGAAAGATATCATAGTCTCATAGAAGATTTAGATATTTCGCCAAAGAACCATGCCTTATGAAAGAAGGGTTAGCCTTGCATACCTTTTCCATTCAACTATTTTGCACTTGCGCATTCTCCTCCAATGCTAGCGTTTCTACCTTCATTAAAGTCATACTATCATTAGAATCGATAGCTAGCATATATGACTAAAGCTAGAGAAAATCGGGCAGCATCTCCTCTATTTATACGACATTCCTTCATAGCGTATATCAACTCCCAAACGTCAATAATACATTCACAATACCATAACAATAGTCATTATTAATTCACACTACCCATATCTCTAGACTTACTTTCAATCATTCATACCCGCGGTCATATCACACGACTATGTCCATTCACGTACATTGCTCAGCTCATGTTCTCGACATCATTTATAACACATTTACATCACAATATATCAAGACTCATAACTCAATTCAAACTATTTCTCAAAATGGCACTATTCCACATTCATGACTCATTTTTCCGTACCTTTCTACAATCCAAGTATTTCAACTCTTATGTACCTTAAACAACATTGAAATATCATGAATCTTACCTTAGATGTCGTAGGAACAAGCCTTGGTTGATAATACTCCACTTAAGCAAAACCCTAGTTTATCTCCAATGAGATTTCTTGACTTGTATGATTCTTAATGGGTTTTCTTATACTTGATTCACTTAGTTTATGTTCTTGATCACCAAATATCTTTGAATTCTTGTGGAATTTATGTAGAGAGATGTTTTAGAGAGAAGGGGTGTCATGTAGAAGTGAAATGAAATGAAATAATAAACTTGGTCCCCTTTTTAATAACCCAAAATATAATCTGAAATGAACAGTCGTCGAAAGTGCACAGTGGTCGTAAACCCAGTTTACGGGCCGTATTCCAGTTTACGGTCCGTATTCCGTGGGCGTATTTAAGCATCACAGAACCAAAAAGTATGCTAGGGATCATGGTGATTTACGATCGTAGTTTACGGGCCGTATTTCAATTTACTACCGTATTCCAAGTCGTATTTAACCATTTGGACATTTGACAGAAAGTTGAAGTTTTGGAAGTCAAAATACGACATGGCAATTTACGGGCCGTATACCACTTTACGGTTTGTATTTCATTTTACGTGCAACTGGCCAAAATGCAAATCTGCAACTTTCCACATTTTCAGAACCTATAATTAGTCATTACGGAGCATAACCTATCTCTTATTGCAATTGCCTTTGGAATCTTACTTAGGGTTGTCAAACGTCGTTCCCTTCTTATTAAAACGTCGTATACGCTTTGCCCTTTGTTAGCCTACCCACTATACGTTCGCGGGGAAATTTTCAAGGTGTAACAGGTGTATTCTTGTAGTGAGGCTGACCATGTAGGGCACCTCAGGATAGTTTTGCAAACACTCAAGAATCGTGAGCTTTATGAAAACTTCTGAAAGTGTGAGTTTTGGCTAAAGTCAGTGGCATTCTTAAGCGATGTGATTTCAGGCGAAGGTGTTAAAGTGGACTTTCAGAAAATGGACGCTTTTAAGAACTGGCCCAGACTCACCTCAGCATCAGATATCAAAAGTTTCTTGGGTCTGACGGGTTATTATAGGCGTTTTGCTGAGGGGTTTTCCCATATCTCGGCTCTGTTGACAAGGTTGACTCTGAAAAAGGCCAAATTCCAATGGTCAGATGCATGTGAATAGAGTTTCGATGAGTTAGAGAAAAGATTGACTTCTGCTTCATTATTGACGCCACCAGAAGGAACCGAAGGGTTCATATTCTATTGTGATGCTACAGGAGTTGGTCTTGGCTGGGTTTTAATGCAGCATGGTATAGTTGTGGCTTATGCATCTAGACAGCTTAAGGCTCATGAAAAGATTTATCCAACTCATGATCTAGAATTGGTAGCTGTGGTTTTTGCACTTAGGATATGGCGTCACTACTTGTATGGAGTGCATGTGGATATTTTCACCGATCATAAAAGCTTACGGTATATTTTCAAGCAAAAAGAGTTGAATCTTAGGCAGAAAAGATGGCTCGAATTGCTTAAGGACTATGATGTGGATATTCTCTATCATCCAGGAAAGACGAATGTAGTGGCCGATGCTCTTAGTCGGCGTTCTATGAGAATTTTAGGTCATGTTAATGCAGAAAGGAGAGTCATGACCAAGGAAGTGCATCGTTTAGCCAGTCTTGGAGTTCAACTTTTGGACTTCGAGGATAGCGGTGTGGTTGTTCAGAATAGGGCTCTTTCGTCCTTAGTCGTTAAAGTTAAATAGAAGCAATATAAGGATCCCTACTTGTTGCAGCTGAAAGAGGGGATTCACAAGCATAAGATGGTGGTTTTTGAACTAGGTGGAGATGACGGTACCTTGAGATATCGAGGCAGATTATGTGTTCTAAATGTAGATGGGCTCAGAGAGCGAATTATGTCAGAAGCTCACAATTCCAGGTATTCTATTCGCCAAGGTTCCAAGAAAATGTATCATGATCTTAAGGAGATTTCTTGGTGGAAAGATATGAAAAAGAATGTAGCAGATTTTGTGGCTAAGTGTCCAAATTATCAGCAAGTGAAAGCCAAACACCAGAAGCCTGGTGGCTTGGCTCAGAATATTGATATTCCCGTTTGGAAGTGGGAGGTGATAAATATGAATTTCATAACAGGTCTACCTCGTTCAGCTAGGAGGCATGATTCAATTTGGGTGATTATGGGCAGACTTACGAAGTCAGCGCATTTCTTACCAGTTAAGACCACATATGCAGCGGAGGACTATGCCAAGTTGTATCTTCGTGAAATTGTCAGACTTCATTGGACTCCAGTGTCCATTATTTTTTATCGTGGTCCTCAATTCACAACAAAATTTTGGAAATCCTTTCAGAAAGGATTGGGTTCAAAAGTTAACCTCATTATAGCTTTTCACCCTCAGACACATAGCCTGGCAGAGCGAACCATTCAGACCCTTGAAGATATGTTGAGGGCATGTGTCATTGATTTTAAAGGTAATTGGGATGATTACTTGCCTCTTATTGAGTTTGCTTATAATAACAGTTACCATGCTAGTATTGGGATGGCACCGTATAAAGCTTTGTATGGGCGCAGATGTAGATCACTAATTTGTTGGTTTGAGTTTGGTGAAGCCAAATTGTTAGGACCATACTTGGTCTATCAGGCTATGGAGAAAGTCAAGTTAATTCAGGAGCGGTTGAAAATGGCTCAGAGTCGCCAGAAGTCTTACACAGATGTGGGAAGAAGGGATTTAGAGTTTCAAATTAATGACTGGGTATTTCTTAAAGTCTCGCCTATGATGGGTGTCATGCGATTTGGCAAGAAGTGGAAGCTTAGTCCCCGCTATATTAGACTATACAGAATTCTTCGAAAGGTTGGTCAAGTCGTTTATGAGCTTGAGTTGCCGCAATACTTGGTTACGGTGCACCGAGTGTTCCATGTGTCCATGTTGAGAAAGTGTGTGGGAGATCCCTCATCGACAGATAACATAACAGTTAATAATAGTTTGTCATATGAAGAAGTCCCAGTGAAAATCCTTGATCGTCAGGTTCGCAAGTTGAGAACGAAAGAAGTTGCTTCAGTGAAAGTCCCTTGGAGGAGTCAAAAAGTTGAAGAAGCTACGTGGGAAGCAGAAGAGGACATGAAGTCCAGATATCCCATCTTTTTGAAGAGTCAGCAGAAAGCATTAAAGGTATTTTATGTTCTTATTCAGATTTCCATTCATGGTTTCCCTGCTCCCAGCAATCAACTAGCTTAACAGCCAGCCAGTTCTATAGTTATTCAGTTCAGTAGATAATTCAGTTCAGCCATTCTTAGTTCAACATTCATGTGTTCATGTCAGTTAGTGTACACATCTCTTAGCAGTCACTCTTTTCTAGAATCCATCATTTGAGGACGAATGATCTCAAGGGCGAGATATTGTAACACCTCAGACCTTTAACTTAAGCCTTGACCATGATTTTAGACTTAGAAAATAATATAGAGAATGTTAGAACTGGAATATTTTCTACAGTTATTAGATGAGGAATTACGCCCCAGATTACGGACCGTATTTAAAATAGTAAAATTCCATTCAAATTCACCGTACATTCTGTAATTTTTCTTGGGAAATTATATTGTTAATTACGGACCGTAAATTAGTTTACGGCCCGTAATTCAAATTGTATTTCAGGAGGGAAGTAAGGCAGTGTTTCTGTTTTTTGGAACATGGTTAATTACGATCCAGAATACAGACCGTAATTTGGAATACGGATCATATTTTGGTCTGTATTTACCAACCCGTACCAGAACCTATAAATACCTGGTTCAGTTGTACTTTTTATTTTTAGAAGTCCCTAAACCCTAGAACGATCTGCTCTCCTCCTCCACCATCAAGAACACTAAGGTAAGCTATCCTACCCTATTCCAAGTGGATTAAATCATGTGTTCACCTAACCTAATTAGGGAATCATTGTTCTTAATCTAGGGTTTTCAAGAAAACCCACCTAAGGGTTCAAAACTTAGACTTTTAGGATTCTTCTCAATTTCAGACCAGTAGTTACAAGACTTGGAGCATATACAGGTATGTGAGGCTAGCTATCTATGTTAGGCAATATTTGTGAATCTCCCTACACCTCATTATACATGATTATCAATAATTTGACTCAGAATACAGTTCTCACGACCCAGCCCCGTGGGCCGCGACTGGCACCCTACCTGGGTACCCAGACCAAACCGCATATTCATTTACCAAGTCCGAGCATATTCCAAAAATTCATAAAAGTCATATCAACAGAATTTATATCAAAATATGTCTTAAGCGGTCGCACAAATCAAAATGTCATATCGAATCCAAACTGAGCGGCGGAATAGACATCGCCGGTCAAAAGTGCAACATAAGCATAAGGGCCATTTAGGGCCATCAAAACAAACGGACCGCTTTAAGACCAGAAAACAAACTTAAACAAACATATATAGGACCCTCGCCCCACATATATGACTACAGGCCTCTACGAACTCAAAACAAAGACATATGGCGAGACAGGGCCCCGCCGTACCCAAATAGTCAAATGTACAGAGTATATACACATAGCAAAAGGAGTCTGTACCAAAAGGGGACTCCGAGTCAAGAAGGAGTACTCCGAAGTAGCAAAGAGTGAAGCCTACAGAGGAGGATCACCAATATCTGCACCTGCGGGCATGAAACGCAGCCCTCGAAGAAAGGGGGTCAGTACGAAATATGTACTGAGTATGTAAAGCACGGAGTACAGAAATATGGATCAAAACTGAAAGCAAATCAGATAACAAAGTGGAGTACAAATCGAGATGTCAAAATCCGTATCAAAATCATATACGTATACATAATGCAAACGAAATCATGCAAACGCTTAGGAACGTGGTCGCCACTCCGACGTTGGCGCCACACACAACATAACACCAGAAGGTTTCAAATCTCCGTATCTCCGAACACAACCACAAACATAGGTGAGTGTATCGCATCACGAGCCATATCACAGCATAACTCCAAACGGAACCTGGCCCTATGGCGAAGCCTCGGGAACCGTAACACAGCATATGGCCGAATTATTGTAAGGCGCACGAATCATAACCGGCCCGGGAACCTGTGAACGAAGTCATAATAAGGCACGAGCGGAGTCGTGAGCAAACAAATGCAATTCATATTTCAAAATAGCCTTTCAAAACTTAGTAGTCTCATAAGTCGTTTCATAGTACAAAATAATCGAATACTTAGTCGATACAAAGTTTCATTTCACAAAACGTTTCCAAAATATTACGTATGGCTCAAAACGTAACTTAGCATATCAGAATATTCAAAACATATCTCGTAGGAGGAAGTTCCAAAACCGAAAGTATCATATCAAACTTTATTCAAAAGGACAGCCCAATAAGACAAATAGGCCGTCTCGGGGTTAGCGGGCCCACCTCGAGTCGAATTGAGGTGGCGAACATAATTTACGAACATTTAGGGGCCAAAAGTTCATACATAATCATTTCTAAGTTACCCGACCACATTTCGATAGGTTTCGGACGATTGGTGGCATTCTAGCCAAAATAGAGCCCTTAGGCTTCAATTGAATTGAATGAATAGTAACTTTTCTGTGGATCGGGTTTCGAGGAGCAGAGATGCTCCGGAGGTTCCAATATTCACCTAGCATACTAAGACATGCCAAACGAAGAAGTGGGAAGTTTTACATACCTTACAGACGTCGTATGCTCTCCCAAAAGTCAAGTCCCGTTTCGTCTGAAATCTGCAAATGGTCAAAGTTACCAATTGAGATTCTTAGGCTTAAAAATGCCATTAACTTCATTTTTGTCTACCGAAATTTCGGCAGCATTTCCCCTATAAATCTAACACCCCGAGACTTAGCTCGGCTCAAAATACATCAACAACAACAGCCCACACATCAACAACAACACAAATCATAATCAAACCACTCTAGTTCAAAGTTCCACCTTATTACCTAAGTTGGCAACTTTTCATTTAAACTTCCAAAACTTCAAATCTATATCCACATCATTATATTCATTCACTCATTCAAGATTATGCAATTACATCCCAAACATATTCCAAATCATATACAAAGTTTCCCAAAATTCATTACTTTCCATATTTCTTTCAAAACATCATAACTTACAACGAACGTTCTAACTTGCGTCGTTTCATTCCGAATTCATTAACATCAACCATAAGTCATATTTCAAGTCTTTGGCATCATAGATACGCAATGATATACACAAATATACCAAGGGTATATACTTTCCGATAATGTTCCGAAATCATTTTCCAACACCAATTCAATTCATTAATCATTCATTTACGTTATAAAGGCCACAACGACGCAACTAACAACTTAAACGAAATCAAATTCATCTTGTCCTCCACAATTCATGGCTCACGGCCATCTAGCAACACACACACACACTCACGGCTACCCACACACATCAAAGTTACGGAATTCTCGTCTATTCTCGATCCTTAACACATTCATATCAATTCCATAACATTAAAGGGACAAAATTCTTACCTTTTCTTAAGTTTCCGACTTGCCGCAAACGCGCACCTTTCGCCAAACTAATTGTACCCCGTTGAAGAGGGTCTTGAGCACTTCACAACTATGTAGAAACTAAGATTTTTGGATTAATAACAAAGGCTATGGAAATTGTTTTTCTCCTTGGATGGTTCTCGACCGAGAGCCTTTCCTTGGTGCTCTTCAATTTTTTTTTTTTGTTTTGATTTGGTTTCTAGATAATTCAAAGGGGCATAGGTGATATATATCCAAATATAGATCATGTGCATGGCACATGATCACTAAAAAGGCTTGGGCCTAGCCAATATGGCCGGCCACCCCACAAACTTTGGGCCTCATTTTGTGTTCTAATTTTTTTCTTGGCCCAATTCATTAAACGTCCCATTTTATAATTCCCGAAACCAATTTCCGAAATTCCAAATTTACCCTCGGCCTTCCCCGATGTCTTAACATAAATGATCCCATAACCAACATAGTCATATTCACCAAAATCGAAATATGTCCTTATAATACACACGTCGTAATTATTTCTCGATTTCCAATTATACGAAACACGGGACATAACAACAGTTTAGCCCTAGTTTCTTGAATAGTTGAAGAACTACTATCTTCTAGGGTCATAGTTTCATAATTTGTTCATGGTGATCATTTTGAATATCATGAATTCAGTACGTAATATTTACAGTTTTCCTGGGATTCTTCATTCAAAATGGGGAGTACTTCAGACTCTTGCTTTCATGTTTAGTTGTGTTTCAGTTTCAGTACTTATATTATTTCCTTTAGTTTCTTTACATACCAGTACAATTCAAATGTGATGATGTCCATTCTACTACTTAAGGGCCTGCATCGCGAATATACAGGTTGGTGATCCATCTAGCTAGTACTCGCTCGTATCTACTATTGGTGAGCCCTAGTTCCTCAAGGGTGTTATCTTGCTTCAGTTTTCCCAGCAGTTATCATTAGAGCCTTTATAGATATAGTTTAGTTAGTTCGATATTAGCAGACTTTTATCTTTTAGCCTTGTTGGCTATTTATTCAGATGTTCAAACTTAAACCAGTATTTCCACACTTATATATATGTATATATATATATATATATATATATATATATATATATATATATATATATATTTTCAGCCAAACTTTTTAGTAGATCAGCATGTGTTAGTTTATCCCATATTATTTCATGTTTTGATATCTTGTGTTGATTCAGCCAGCCTATGGGTTCGCTCGATCACATGTAGTTAGGCACCGAGTGTCGTGTTACCCCCAGCCCTTGGTTCGGGGAGTGACAATCTCTCCTGGCTTCATTCCAAAATTCGGATAATCAGTGGAGAGCATAGCCTTTCTAAATTTCCTTACTTGGCTGGTTCTTTCCTGAGCAATCTTCAAGGCATCCCAGATCTACTTAGCTGTTGTACATCCTGAGATTCTGTTGTATTCTCCAGGTCCAAGACCACAGATTAGAGCAATCTTAGCCTTTGCATTCTTTTCGAGAATTTTGTAGTCCTTTTCATCATATTCAATCTTTTCTTTGTTGGCCTCAGTTCCATCTTCTTCCTTCTCTGTGGGATACTTAGGTCCCTTGATGACCATGTCTCATAACACATAATTCTCAGCTTGAAGGTGATCCTCCATGCGAGCCTTCCACTAATGATAATATTGTCCATTGAACAGTGGTGGCCTTCTGGTTGATTGACCTTCAGAGTGCCCTATAGGCGGTGCAGTATTCATCATGATCTTCTCCCAATTTGTTAGCCTTTTTTAGGAGAACCTTCTCGGTTACCACATGTTAGGTTGCACGACCTACTTACAATCCTATGTGTTAGCCAATTTTCGCCTATCGGATGAAACATGTTACTTTACCTGTTCTAGCGTCTTGCAGAATATAAATTGTAAGTAAGTAAAGAACACAATGATTTTTACAGGGAAACCACCTAGCTTACAAGAACAATAAAAACCACGACCTACATCTTGGTAGGATTTAACCCAAAATTAACTACAACGGTAAGCCTTTCCAAATTCAAGTAATTGACTCTATAACCTAGGAACTAACCTCTAATCCCTATCTCACTAATCTCCTAGGACTAGTAAGCAACCTTTAAGTTGATATCCAACTTGAAGTTGAATTTACAACATTTTTGTACTTAACTATGTGCTTCTATGAAAATGGATAAAGTACAACTTGATAAACAACCTAATATAAAAGTCTAGATTAAGAGCTGGAAAACATTATATAGTAGAACAACTCCTTCAATCTTTCTTGTTGTACTAGGGATGCACTCCTAGATTCTAAATATTCTTGATGTCTTCTTTGATCGCTCAATATTCTTAAATCTCTCTTTTTGGGTGCGAAAGCTTCTTATTGGTAAAACTTGAATATATATAGCATCAAGTGTACAACAGGTAGGAAAACACAAAACCCTCTTCGAGTAGGCCCATGAGATATATTTGGGTTTGTGTTGAATTGGGATTCTTGCCTTTTGAATCGACTTCATTCTCCATGTAGGAGTCTAAAGAACCTTGTTTAATTATGTCAAGGAATACTACAACTTGATCGTCAAATCTTTACCATAAAACTACAAATCCTAGTTGTTGTAGGACTTGCGCTGGAACATGTTCATGAACCTGTTTCATCAACCTAGTTCGTCTGCCTCTGAATCTCTGCACTGTCTGAGATAGAACATGTTCACAAACCTATTTCATCATCCTGTTGTTGTTCATTCTTGCGACTCTATCTTCACCTTTCTTTTGTGATGGATGATAGACCATGTTGAGAGACTTGTTTCATAGCATCATGCTCTTCGCTATGTGTCTATATTCCTTCACTTGGATTTATTCATTGCTAGAATAAATCATGTCTTCAGCCTTGTCTTGCTCTATGACTCTTATCATGTTCTTGCTCTGTGTTGGAACATATTTGCAGATCTGGCTCATGTGTTTTGTTGTAACTCTCTTTATTCGAAAAAAATAGATCTGAGTCATCTTCAACTTTTTCCTTCATGATCTCTTCTCTTCTGATTCATTCAATAACTGCACTTTGATGACTTCTTGAGATAGAGTATGTTTACATTGCTTGTATCATCATTGAACTGTTTTTGTCTGCATCTATCTATGTGCGATAAATCATGTCCTTTAAACCAGTTCCATTCACTGTGCACGAACATATCACTGTGTTTGAAACATCCTTTAAACCTCAACCATATGTCTAGCTTGTTCAAATACTTTGTCTGGACCATGTTTCTAGACCTGGTTTATTCACCTTGTCTGTTCATTCTGTTCACTTTGTCAATCATCAAAACTTCACACATGGCTTTATGCCAACCATCCCCGAGAATCCAACTCGGCCAAATTATCAATCAACAATCCGAGAATTCAACTCGGCCAATTTATCAACAACAATCCGAGAATTCAACTCGGCCAAATTATCAACAACAATCTGAAATCTTCCAAACTTAATAAGGACAACAACAACACATTCCTTCCTTCCAAATTCATGAACTATGCCAATAATCTACACATTAACAACTTCATTCTCATAATTATAAGAAACCATACTAATGGCACATTAACTTCTTCAAAAATCCCGCAACGATTACAACTTCATTTCAAGCCATCAAATCTTCATTTTTATTATGGAATCCACAACAACAACAATCAAAATACTAAATAAAATCAATTCATCTTTTCTACACAACACAACCCTATTCGGCCATAACCTCCACATCCATATTTCATGAATTTCATCCATTTCTACATACTACAACACTCACAATCATTCATGATACATGAAAGAGAAGACTAAACCTTACCTTTCTCCACTTGACTCCTCTATTCGGCTAGGGCTTCCAACTTGCACCATAAATACTTTGCTTGTTCCGACAACCACTCCACGTTAATAAGGACCTTCCAATTGGTTAGAATACTAGAAGAAAATAATTTTTCTTGATCAATTTCTCTAAGGCTCTTGTTCGGTTGAGCCTTGGCCGAATGGCCTCTTATTTTCTCCAAGTTTTCTTGAGTTGGAAGATGAATATTTTTCTTGCTTTGTAAGCTCTCATATATATATATATATATATATATATATATATATATATATATATATAGCCTATGAAAGGGTGGACACATGCCCCACCTCTTCGCTCAAGGCAATTGGCCAAGCCATGGGTGGGACCCACACACTTAAGCCACACGACCAAAGTGGTCCCTTCAAGAACCTTCTTGAATTGTTTGTGAAATTCCCGTTTTGCCCCTAGCCTTCCACAATATTACCATGAATCACCTTGTGAATTTCCTTTTTTACCCTAAGCCTTTCTCAATATTTCCATACTAATAAACAACTTGTATATTAAAATAACTCTGAAAAATAGTCTTGCCCTCAACTTACCACGACTATCTTGAAACATCCGAATGTACAAAGTACGGGATATAACATTTATCGTGGAAAACTCCTTACTCAAGGGATTAAAAACCGCGACCTACCCCGGTAGGATTTCAATGCCACTACACGAGCAATTTTAAATTACAATCTATTGTAAGCTAGGAACTAACTCCCATAATCTCTCAACCCTTAAAATTGTAGCAACCTAGGAACTAACTCCTATAGTCCCTCAACCATTGCAATACTCCAATTGCAAATAACATCACTTGACTAACTCTAGCCAAGGAAACTAATACACCTAGACTAACTCTAGCCTACTGTACAACTCAAAGACACCCTTTAAGATTTTACCATGACTAACTCTAGCCACACACTAATACAACTAAGCTACCTCTAGCCTAGTGTACCACTCAAGAGCTTGTGGAAGCAATCTTGAGAATTTAGAACACCTACAAACAACTTCCTTTTTGGGAAGAGTAGGTTTACAGTTTAAGCACAAGTAAACAATGACTTACAACAACCTAAAGAACATAGACAATATCTTGTGTCTGGATCAGGTTCTTTAGCTTGTAGATGGCTTTGTTCTTAAGAGCCCTTGAGAAACTTGTATCGGCAAATTTTGCACAATATGGATTAGGTTTTTCAAGTCTGCTCAATCTGTTGCCATCATGTTGTATATATAGTGGGAGCATGTGGGATGGATAGAGACAACTCATTAACTTTGACCTAAACCATGGACCAACTCACAACTGTACTTGTGTGCAGCAAGTGGCTCGGCTTTACAGCTTTTCTCTACTGACAGTGCAAGGTGCACAGAGAGCAGGTTAAAAACCAGGTTTCTATCTGGTTCTGAAATAGTTTGACAATCATCAGAATACAAATGCACTTGGACTTATCAGTTCTTAATCATCTTTCAAGTACTATTTCATGTTTCTTTCCCTTATTTAGCTATTCCATCCAGGATTTTAGATGGTTAGTTTAGGGGTTTTTCATGAACTTGAGGTTTAGTTTAATTTATGATATTGAAAGTTCATTTGGGCGTAGAATTCCATTATTCATTAAATTATGATTATCTAAACTTAAATCCATGATTTCATCCTTTTAATTCCTTTCCAATATATGATTTTACATAGGAAATATGGGTTTTTCAATAAATGTATGTTTTGACTAAATAATGGAATTGAAGGCTAAACTTATGATTAGATTCTCATGAAACTTAGGTTATGGACTATCTAGACTATGGGTAACATGATTTTACATTTAATTTCCAATTTTGCCCTTGGGGCTCAAGGTTCGTTGTTTTGGGTTCAATTTCGGGTTTCACCTTACATATAGCAATATGGGTATTTTTGGGTTCGTATGACCGAATAGATTATTAATTTGATCATGTTGAGTTCAATTTCATGGTAGATTACCTTTTTGGCCTTCGGGTTTGGATTTCAGATTTGGGGTTGACTTTTTTACCCGAATCCTTTTACGGTTTCTTGAGTATCTTTAGATTCGTATTTTGACATAGAATGCATGATTGTTCGACTTTGATTGTTTAGAAGCACTTTGGAAGGGTAAAGCTTTGGCTTGAGGGTCCGTGGTGCCCGCTTGGCATTGAGGTAGGCTATGGTTTATATTTAGACTTCGATTGGAGGACCTATATCATTTATAAATATTGAAGGGGTGTTGGGCGTATTAGGGATCCAACCTTAGTAACTGTGATGAGTACTTGGGTGGTACCGGTGTATTTGTATAGGTTGTTGTTGTACTTAGTGATTGAGATGAAGATTGCATGTTAGGTCCCTCGGGCATGGTTGTGGTGCTAAATCCACTGGTGTGATATGGTTGCTATTTATATGGGCCATGAGAGCCATGATTGATAAATAATTGTAATTATTTGATGTTGTTTACCTCACCAGTCCATGTTTTTATACGAAGTATGAAAGAATGATCCATGTTGGTGGTTGAGTGGATGTACTTTAGATGTTCATGATATAATTATGCTGATATATCATTTACATATGTGACTTATGGAACTTGATATTGTTGCACGCATGCATTCCTTCATACATACTGATGGATAAGTGATCAAAGAGGTAAGATTGAGGTTACATTATTTTTTATACTTGGGATCGAGTTGCACATTGCAACATATCTATTTGAGATTGGGTTGCACACTGCAATATGGTTTATGGACCTCGGGAGTCCCCTATGGGTCATGACTATGAGGCAAAGCCCGTAGCATGTGTGTACCAGGTTTGATAGTGGCCATTGAATTGCATTCATACTATACACTCATCATTCTTGAATATCTCATGTGCTATGTTCTTACATGTCTCTTTATGATGTTGCACTATTGGGCATAGTTGTGAAGTTAAGTTGAATTGTTGTGGCAAGTGTTTAGCTTCAATCTTTATATCCTTGATATATGTTTTTTCCTTCGTTGTCGGACTATGATGCCTACGAATACTAGTGTTGTACTTATACTACAGTTGCTGCATCTTTTTGGGTGCAGATACCGCTTTGTGTTCTAGTTCTGGGCCTCATATTTGATCCCGAGGAAGTTGATTTGGAGTTTTAGGGTGAGCCGTAAGATCCTATCAGCAACCCTGGATCTCCCTCTATGTTATTTCTATCTTTACTTTTCTTCAAGACAGTTTCTATTTCTTTTCATTGTTTAGGACTTGTAATAACTATTTAAACGCTCCTGTACAAGTTTAAACTAGGTTTTTGGAAGTGTAATGTTTAAGTACCTTCAGCACTTATTATTATTTATAAGATTGTTCAAGAGTACTTTATTGTGTTTAACTTTGGCAGTATTTTCCTTAAAAATGATTGATGAATTGGGATGGTTCGCCTACTGGGGGGAGAGTGTAGGTGCCATCGTGATCTATGAATGGGTCGTGACAATTTCTGTCCTATAATACTGACTACTCTCTGTGAAATCTTCCATTCCCATATTGTAGAACACTACTAAAAACAAGCTATGTGATTTGAAATTAGATACCAAAAAATGCTCTAGAAGAAGAAAAGTAATAACAAGCTGGTTTAGGTTAAAAGTGGCGATGACAACCAAGATGGGGATGCTTGTTATTAACGATGTACCCGAGGAGATTTTAGAAATGTAGTATTCTTGTTGGTTGTATAAAAAGTTGGTACTTTTTCGATGCAGGTGGTTTGATCTAACACCATAAAGAGGTACAAGGGAAGACAAATAATATAACATCATTGGATTTAAGCACACGAGGGAGTAGGGAAGCTATGATCCCTTGCACAAACTGTTCAGCAAGTTTAGTATGCTTTTTATATGTTGCATAAAAATAAGTCTGATTGATGGGTGGTAATTAAAATCAAAACTGTGGGTCGGGTGGAGTTTGAGAATGTTTTGAATCTTATGTACCAGAACGACATAGCAAGTGTTCACCAAACAATGGCGATGTGTTAGAAAATGACTTGTAGCTTCCTATATACATATTATAAAAACTGAGAGAAAGAAATTAGAATCCATAGTAAATAAGGAGGTGGATAAATCAACTGATGAAAATAAAACAACATAAGAGAAAGAATGGCATGATGAAAAAGATGTGGATGATAAGAATCATAATGTCGATTTTTCCCAACACTTCTTGTTTTACATTATTTTATATTATGATACTTGTATATATTTTTATGTGGATGGCCAATAATGATGATTGAGATACGAGTCATGGTTGAGGTCGAGGTAAACCTAGTAAGAGTAGGAAGAGACGGTCGGTGGATCCCAAGATGTATTCTTCCATGCATGCATCTATTCCACCACATAAAGTTGAGGCCCCCATCTCGATGCCTCGCTCTACCTACCATGTTATGTGTTAATTCGAGTTACGACCTAAGCACTTAAAGAACCAGGTTCTTTGAGTAACTAATAAGAAGGTAAAGTGTGGAATGTAAATCAACTACAGTATTTTAGTGTGGAACTGCTCCTTGCTCAAGGGTCCCAAACTTCACTAAACACGAGCAGCTTGTTTCAGGTTACAACGCCTTGTATACTCTAGGAACTTTTCCAAATAATCCCGTCCCAACTCTCTCTCTTCGCTCAACAGTTCCAAACCATTATCTCTATCTCCACACACTTTAATGACTCTACCTAATTAAGAAAGTCCCTTACAACTCGATACGCACCTATTACACAATTCTTGGAATGAAAATAAGTCGAATCACAACTAAGAACCTAACTATTACAACTTAAGAATGGAATGATATATCTTGATAGGAACATGTTCTTTGTTGTTGTTTGTTGCTGTTCTAGCTGACTCTCTTGAGACTTTGGTATTGACTTGAGAGGACTCTCTCTTTGGATGTGGTTAAGCTTCAAAGCTTCTTGACGTGTTGTTCATATAGGAGTGGTTGCCCCTTCTTCTTGGCTGCATCCATTCAAGTATTGGTTTCATAATGTCTCCGAAAACCAATTTTTCTATGATATGGATTTCCACTTTCCCTTTTTTTGCGCATGCACCTTTCCTTCTCCTACTCCAATTCTAATTCCATGTGTTCACCTTATGGTAATATTTCCATAACTTGAAATCCAACCTTTCTTTGAAAGGAATGAGTTAATAATTACAATTCTCCTAGTTAATACGAATAGATTTCCTTCGATAGTCTCCATTTTTCTTTCTAAGGACCAGTTCCTTTTACCAATTCCTCTTCTGTTGCGACTGCTTTACTAATTCATTTGGAGATCTATATGGACTTCTGGTTCTTCAATGTCTTCATTCAGTCTTCCTTGTACTTGATTGTCTCTGGATACATAGTTTGCCAATCATCAAAACTTCATGTTAAGCTCAATACTATTATTGAGACAACAAAATGTCAACAATATCCCGCTCTTTGATGATGACAAAACATAGCAACTTCATATAGCTTCATGTACCCTTGATTAGCTTCCTCAATTTTCTGCAACTCTTGATCACATCTTCTTCTTGGACTTAGCTTCTATGTTGACAATCTACCCCCTTAGAGCCAGTTCCAATGTTGTCCAACAATACAACTTCATGTTGATACAACCAAGGCTCACTACACAAGGTTTGTAAGCTTGCAGTAGTTAACAGTCGAACACAGCATGGTTTATAAACTTACTAAGCTGACAACTAGGACTTAACATTCCATTTAGTGCATCCTGCTAGATGTATAGGTTGCTCGACTAACCAAGTTTTGTAAGCCTGCTCAATCTTGCTAAAGGACTTACCTTACGCTCTTTGCAACCCTATAGATGGGTAGGTTTGTAGAACCTGATCATGTCCTTTTCAAAAATAGTTTATACTGATAAGAATAAGGATCAGGTTCTTTAATTTTCTCCTCAGGACAACTTTTCTTCTCTTCGCCTTATGTCTCCTCTTTCTAGTGCCCTCTAAATAGGTTTGAGTTCTTTTAAAAATAGAACCAGTTCCTTTACAATGCATCCTCAGTGTAAACTGTTATTTGTGCAGTGCAACTTTCTTCTTTTCACATCATTGACCACTTATTTTTGTTTCTGCATGATATATCTGATGTGGCTCATGAACTCTATACATATGAACTAAATCTTTTCGCTTTTGACATCATCAAAAAGAAAATGTATCAACAACAATAGGTTCACTCATGGCCACTCGAGCCACACTATCATTAACATAATACAAGAGCTCTAACACCTTTGTCGAGTTAAAAACTTAGAAGGAGTTTTTGCATAAATCACATTAAGTCATAAGACCAAAGCCAAAAGATAGCTACATATCATTCTAATACGGCCAGGGATAGATATGGAATCAGATTGGTATTTGGCAAGATTTAGGCTTTGTTTTGTCAAAGAGGGGATGGGTACCAAGGTTCTCTATTTTAGCTCAATTGGATTATGAAGGTACCCATAGTTTTTTTTAAGGTGAGTACTAATATCGTCTTCTACTGTGTATTCTCAACCTTCAAGATCATGTATTCCCCTATCAACCATCCTCGTCTTCTTATTTTGTCATACCTACTAGCTTTAGTTGGGTCAGCCTTATTTCATCATATTCTTGATTGAGATCTTCTCTCTTGTCAATCCTTTTAATCATAAGCAACTAAAGAAACTGTTATATCCCGTATTTTGTACATTCGGATAATTTAAGATAATTGCAAGAAGTTAAGGGCAATGCTATATTTTGATCTTGTTTAACACAAAAGTTGTTTATGAAAATTTTTGACGTGGAAATATTAAGAAAGGATAGGGGAAAAAAGGAAAATTCACAAGATGGCTCATGGAAATATTAAGGAAATATTTGGGGTTGAAAGTGAGTTATGGAAAGTTGTGATTCTTGAAACAAAAAAAAAAGGGCCAAGTGGGCCGTTAATTTGGTTTGGGGGATGGCCCACATGGATTAATAATATATGTAGGCATAGATGACAAATTTCTCATATTATCATCTTCACTTTAGAAGCTTAGAGAAGCTTGGAGAAAAAAAAGAAGAAACAAGGGCCATGGTGGCCGAAAATTAAGGTCCAAAAATCTTGATCAAAAAAATATTTTCTTCTAGCAATTCAACTAATTGGAAGGCCCTTATTAACGTGGAGTAATTGTTGGAGTAAGCAAAGCATTCGTGTGCAAGTTGTGGATTCTAGCCGAGAAAGAAGATGAGTGAAAAGGTATGTATTCAATCTTCTTCTACTTATGTTAGGAATGATTTATGCATGTTGTAGTATGTGGAAATGAATGAGATTCATGAAAGTAAGTGTGTTGGGGTTGTAGCCGTGTGGGTGGTTGTTTTGTGTAGAAGTGATGAACTAATTTTACTTAGTATTTAGTTGTTGTTGTTGTAGATTCTATGATGCAAATGAAGATTTAATGGTTCAAGTTGGCATTGAAATTGTTTGTGGGTGTTGTAGAAGTTAATGTGAGTTTAGTATGATTTCTTGTAATTATGAGAATGAAGCTGCTAATGTAGATTGTTGGTGTAGTTCATAAATTTGGAAGAAAAGAATGTGTTGTTGTTGTCCTTATTAAGTTTGGAAGATTTCGGATTATTGTTGATAAATTGGCCGAGTTGAATTCTCGGATTGTTGATTGATAATTTGACCGAGTTGGAATTCTCATGGTTGGTTGTTATTACAGGGGAGATGCTGCCGAAATTTCTGTAAATGAAGTGTTAGATTAGGATTGGATTTTCAAGTGTCTATAGCTAATGTTGGATGTCTATTAATATCGTTGTAGATTTTGCGAAAGTTGAGACTTAAGTTGGATTAGCGTAAGAAGCGGGCAAGGTATGTAAAGCTTACCTTTTCTTTCTTTTGGCATGTCCTAGAGCTAAGTATGCTATGATACTTATCTTGGGGTAACTCTATTCTTGATTCCGAGCTTGTTAATGATTCTTATTCACTTTTTGATGTGAGTATACTTAGTATAGTCGAGCTTATTGTATGATTGAATAACAAGAAAAGTCTAAAAGAGTTCTGTAAGTAGTAATGTCCCTAACTTTCGTAGACGGTCTCGGATTGCTTGAAAATAGTTGTAGAGGTTTCTATAACGAATAACGTTCATAACTTTCATGTGTTAACTCGGATTGTTTTGGAAAAGCTCGTAGAGGTTTCTATAATGAATAACGTTCATAAATTTCATAAGCGAACTCGGATTATTTTAGAAACATTCATGGGGGGGGGGGGGGGGGGGGGGGAGGGGGGGTTCTATAATGAATAATGTCCGTAACGATATTTGAAAGGTACTTGGTATGATTGTTTCTTTAAATTCCCAAAAATAGCTTCTGAAACGTTCGTAGAAGGTTATGTACTTAAAACGCCCATAACTTTCTCATACTAAACCGGATTGACCCGAAACTGATGATTTCGAGAAAAATTAGTTTTATACTAAAGGAAACATAAAGTTTAATTTTCAAGGGGGTGCGAGATTTTGCTGTTTCGTTTCGATTACGATTTATGTTTACACTCCGTAGCATTATTTCTTTCTATTGATAT
The DNA here is from genome assembly GCF_019175385.1 of Lycium barbarum. Lineage (NCBI taxonomy): Eukaryota > Viridiplantae > Streptophyta > Magnoliopsida > Solanales > Solanaceae > Lycium > Lycium barbarum. The sequence goes on from NC_083342.1 coordinate 46,417,773, forward strand.
TTGTGGATTAAGTTGTGTTGACACCATCATCATTAGTATTAATGTCGCAAGCGGCATGCCCGAAGGGGCCAGGACTATTATTATTATGTCGTAAACGGCATGCCCGAAGGGGCAAGGACTCTTATTATTATGTCGCAAGCGGCATGACCGAAGGGGCCAGGACTCCTATTATTATGTCGCAAGCGGCATGCCCGAAGGGGCCAGGACTCTTATTATTATGTCGCAAGCGGCATGCCCGAAGGGGCCATCATTATTATAATGCTGGAAGCGGCATGCCCGATGAGGCCATCATCATTATTATGTCAGAATCGGCATGCCCGAAGGGGCCACCATCATTAGTATTATGCCGACAGCATGCCCGAAGGGGACATCATTATTATTATGTTGGAAGCGGCATGCCCGAAGGGGCCAGGACTATTATTATTATGCAGGAAGCAGCATGCCCGAAGGAGCCATCATTGTTATTAAGCCGGAAGCGGCCGTCCGATGGGACTATTGTGATACTAAATTTAGATTATGTATTCTAGAATTTGGGTATGCTGTACTTATATTGTGTATGCTAGAAGGCATGTAAGGCACTATATGGCACGGTTCAAAATGCTGTTCCAGGTTACTCCTGGGTTGCCTCTGAAGTGGTTTACTATTACACTTTTCCTTGTTTACGATCCAGTGATGCTTTACATATTCAGTACATATTCCGTACTGACCCCCTTTCTTCGGGGGCTGCGTTTCATGCCACGCAGGTACACCCAGATGGGTAGAAGACTTTGCAAAAGGTGTTACAGCGGGATTGGCGAGCTCCATCTCAGTTCGGAGTGTTGCCGGATCAAAGTACTTATGTCATGGTATTTTGTATATGTTAGAGACTTTGCAGACAGTGTCCTGTGGATAGGGTGTCGAGAAGTGCGAATCATTTATAGATGTTTTAAGAGTATGTATTTTCGGATGATTTCAGTTGGTTTAATGTACGTAATTGATTGAAAGTTTTTATAATCTGTATAAACACAATGATCTCTATTTGAAAAAGTTCATGTTTTAAAAAGTTTTTGAAATGACAGGTTTTGGTAAAGCGAACGTTTAAGGGTTCGCTCGACTCTGATGAGAGTCGGGTGCCCATCATGCCCTATCAAGATGAGGGTGTGACAAAGTGGTATCAGAGCGGTTCGTCCTAGGGGTTGTCTGCAAGGTCATGTCTAGTAGAGTCTTGTTTATCGGTGTGTTGTGCACCACATCTATAAACAGGAGGCTACGAGACATTAATAGGGTGTCATTCTTTCTTTCATATCTAAGATCGTGCGATAGAGCCCAGTCGTAGGAAATGAAGTTCCTTGTACTAACCTTTGATTGCAGCTAAAGGACGACATCGACGGAATAAAGCGACCGGTGACATTCGCAGTTACAAAGTACAGTGGTAAGTAACGGTGCGGAAGAGGCATGTTGGATAAGGTAAGAATATTGAAATATGATTGAAATGTTAAGTTGGGGGATGAACGTGAAGGTGAATAATAGGGATTGAAAAGGCTAAATTAGTAATTGTTAAGGAGAAAGACGTGTTATGAAAATATCTCGAAATCTGTAAGACTTCGACTTGCTTCAGATCATGTAATGAAGGTCATGCGATGAGGTGGATGCGATTATATCGGCATTAATGCACTGAATTTCATCGAAGTTTCGAGTTTAAGCGTGCTACGTTGAGAGAAATATTAGGATGGGTTACCCCCTGGGAAGTGTGCAAGAAATACTATATATTTAGACATAAGAGACAAATGGGAAGCTAGAGTAGCCTAAGGGAAATTAGAGTATACGGAATGGCTGGAAACCTTAAGAGGTCGCATAGGACGAGGCGGACATGAAAATAAAGGAGTAGCTTATAGCCACATTGGATCGTCAACTGAAGATTGCGTACCAAAGACGTGGCTTCTGTTAAGATACCGTGGCGAAACAATAATAGAGAGGAAATGACCTGGAAAGCCGAAGAAAAGATGAAGAAGAAGTACCCCTACTTATTCCCTATGCCTACAGGTAATCTGAATTTCCAAAGCGGATATGTGGATTGAAGAATGAGCTGTATGCGAAAGCTATAAAAGAGATCTCCCCGAAGTGTTATAAGACCCCATAAGATCAGTTGAACATTCGAGGACGAATGTTCTAAAGGGGGGGAGGATGTTATATCCCGTATTTTGTACGTTCGGATAATTTACGATAATTGCAAGAAGATAAGGGCAAGACTATATTTTGATCTTGTTTAACACAAAAGCTGTTTATGAAAATTTTTGACGTGGAAATATTAAGAAAGGATAGGGGCAAAAAGGGAAATTCACAAGATGGCTCATGGAAATATTAAGGAAAAATTTGGGGATGAAAGTGAGTTATGGAAAGTTATGATTCTTGAAACAAAAAAAAAAAGGGCCAAGTGGGCCGTTTATTTGCTGTGGGCGATGACCCACATGGATTAATAATATATGTAGGCAAAGATGACAAATTTCTCATATTATCATCTTCACTTTAGAAGCTTAGAGAAGCTTGGAGAAAAAAAAAAAAAACAAGGGCCATGTTCAGCCATGGTTGCCAAAAATTAAGGTCCAAAAATTTTGATCAAAAAAATATTTTCTTCTAGCAATTCAACTAATTGGAGGGCCCTTATTAACGTGGAGTAATTGTTGGAGTAAGCAAAACATTCGTGTGCAAGTTGTGGATTCTAGCCGAGAAAGAAGATGAGTGAAAAGGTATGTATTCAATCTTCTTCTACTTGTGTTAGGAATGATTTATGCATGTTGTAGTATGTGGAAATGAATGAGATTCATGAAAGTAAGTGTGTTGGGGTTGTTGCCGTGTGGGTGGTTGTTTTGTGTAGAAGTGATGAACTAATTTTACTTAGTATTTAGTTGTCGTTGTTGTAGATTCTATGATGCAAATGAAGATTTAATGGTTCAAGGTTGCATTGAAATTGTTTGTGGGTGTTGTAGAAGTTAATGTGATTTTAGTATGATTTCTTGTAATTATGAGAATGAATCTGCTAATGTAGATTGTTGGTGTAGTTCATAAATTTGGAAGAAAAGAATGTGTTGTTGTTGTCCTTATTAAGTTTGGAAGATTTCGGATTATTGTTGATAAATTGGCCGAGTTGAATTCTCGGATTGTTGGTTGATAATTTGGCCGAGTTGGAATTCTCGGGGTTGGTTGTTATTACAGGGGAGATGCTGCCGAAATTTCTGTAAATGAAGTGTTGGATTAGGATTGGATTTTCAAGTGTCTATAGCTAATGTTGGATGTCTATTAATATCGTTGTAGATTTTGCGAAAGCCGAGACTTAAGTTGGATTAGCGTAAGAAGCGGGAAAGGTATGTAAAGCTTACCTTTTCATTCTTTTGGCATGTCCTAGAGCTAAGTAAGCTATGATACTTATCTTGGGATAACTCTATTCTTGATTCCGAGCTTGTTAATGATTCTTATTCACTTTTTGATGTGAGTATACTTAGTATAGCCGAGCTTATTGTATGATTGAATAACAAGAAAAGTCTAAATGAGTTCTGTAAGTAGTAATGTCCCTAACTTTCGTAGACGGCCTCGGATTGCTTGAAAATGGTCGTAGAGGTTTCTATAACGAATAACGTTCATAACTTTCATGTGTTAACTAGGATTGTTTTGGAAAATCTCGTAGAGGTTTCTATAATGAATAACGTTCATAAATTTCAGAAACGAACTCGGATTATTTTAGAAACGTTCATGGGGCGGGGGCGGAGGGGGGGTTCTATAATGAATAATGTCCGTAACGATATTTGAAAGGTACTTGGTATGATTGTTTCTTTAAATTCCCAAAATAGCTTCTGAAATGTTCGTAGAAGGTTATGTACTTAAAACGCCCATAACTTTCTCATACTAAACCGGATTGACCCGAAACTGATGATTTCGAGAAAAATTAGTTTTATACTAAAGGAAACATAAAGTTTAATTTTCAAAACCACTCCGAAGGGGGTGCGATATTTTATTATTTAGATTTACAAAACCACTCCGAACGGGGTGCGAGATTTTGCTGTTTCGTTTCGATTACGATTTATGTTTACACTCCGTAGCATTATTTCTTTCTATTGATATTTGTGGATTAAGTTGTGTTGACACCATCATCATTAGTATTAATGTCGCAAGCGGCATGCCCGAAGGGGCCAGGACTATTATTATTATGTCGTAAACGGCATGCCCAAAGGGGCAAGGACTCTTATTATTATGTCGCAAGCGGCATGCCCGTAGGGGCCAGGACTCTTATTATTATGTCGCAAGCGGCATGCCCGAAGGGGCCATCATTATTATAATGCCGGACACGGCATGCCCGATGGGGCCATCATCATTATTATGTCCGAATCGGCATGCCCGAAGGGGCCACCATCATTAGTATTATGCCGACGGCATGCCCGAAGGGGACATCATTATTATTATGTTGGAAGCGGCATGCCCGAAGGGGCCAGGACTATTATTATTATGCCGGAAGCAGCATGCCCGAAGGGGCCATCATTGTTATTAAGCCGGAAGCGGCCGTCCGATGGGACTATTGTGATACTAAATTTAGATTGTGTATTCTAGAATTTGGGTATGATGTACTTATATTGTGTATGCTAGAAGGCATGTAAGGCACTATATGGCACGGTTCAAAATGTTGTTCCAGGTTACTCCCGGGTTGCCTCTGAAGTGGTTTACTGTTACACTTTTCCTTGTTTACGATCCAGTGATGCTTTACATATTCAGTACATATTCCGTACAGATCCCCTTTCTTCGGGTTCGTCCTAGGGGTTGTCTGCAACGTAATGTCTAGTAGAGTCTTGTTTATCGGTGTGTTGTGCACCACATCTATAAACAGGAGGCTACGAGACATTAATAGGGTGTCATTCTTTCTTTCATATCTAAGATCGTGCGATAGAGCTCAGTCGTAGGAAATGAAGTCCCTTGTACTAACCTTTGATTGCAGCTAAAGGACGACATCGACGGAATAAAGCGACCGGTGACATTCGCAGTTACAAAGTACAGTGGTTAGTAACGGTGCGGAAGAGGCATGTTGGATAAGGTAAGAATATTGAAATATGATTGAAATGTTAAGTTGGGGGATGAACGTGAAGGTGAGTATTAGGGATTGAAAAGGCTAAATTAGTAATTGTTAAGGGGAAAGACGTGTTATGAGAATGTCTCGAAATCTGTAAGACTTCGACTTGCTTCAGATCATGTAATGAAGGCCATGCGATGAGGTGGATGCGATTATATCGGCATTAATGCACTGAATTTCATCGAAGTTTCGAGGTTCAGCGTGCTAAGTTGAGAGAAATATTAGGATGGGTTACCCTCTGGGAAGTGTGCAAGAAATACTATAGATTTAGACATAAGAGACAAATGGGAAGCTAGAGTAGCCTAAGGGAAATTAGAGTATACGGAATGGCTGGAAACCTTAAGAGGTCGCATAGGATGAGGCGGACATGAAAATAAAGGAGTAGCTTATAGCCACATTGGATCGTCAACTGAAGATTGCGTACCAAAGACGTGGCTTCTGTTAAGATACCGTGGAGAAACAATAATAGAGAGGAAATGACCTGGAAAGCCAAAGAAAAGATGAAGAAGAAGTACCCCTACTTATTCCCTATGCCTATAGGTAATCTGAATTTCCAAAGCGGATATGTGGATTGAAGAATGAGCTGTATGCGAAAGCTATAAAAGAGATCTCCCCGAAGTGTTATAAGACCCCATAAGATCAGTTGAACATTCGAGGACGAATGTTCTAAAGGGGGGGAGGATGTTATATCCCGTATTTTGTACGTTCGGATAATTTAAGATAATTGCAAGAAGATAAGAGCAAGACTATATTTTGATCTTGTTTAACACAAAAGTTGTTTATGAAAATTTTTGACGTGGAAATATTAAGAAAGGATAGGGGCAAAAAGGGAAATTCACAAGATGACTCATGGAAATATTAAGGAAAAATTTGGGGTTGAAAGTGAGTTATGGAAAGTTATGATTCTTGAAACAAAAAAAAAAGGGCCAAGTGGGCCATTTATTTGGTGTGGGCGATGACCCACATGGATTAATAATATATGTAGGCAAAGATGACAAATTTCTCGTATTATCATCTTCACTTTAGGAGCTTAGAGAAGCTTGGAGAAAAAAAAAAGAAACAAGGGCCATGTTCGGCCATGGTGGCCGAAAATTAAGGTCCAAAAATCTTGATCAGAAAAATATTTTCTTCTAGCAATTCAACTAATTGGAGGGCCCTTATTAACATGGAGTAATTGTTGGAGTAAGCAAAACATTCGTGTGCAAGTTGTGGAAATGAATGAGATTCATGAAAGTAAGTGTGTTGGGGTTGTTGCCGTGTGGGTGGTTGTTTTGTGTAGAAGTGATGAACTAATTTTATTTAGTATTTAGTTGTTGTTGTTGTAGATTCTATGATGAAAATGAAGATTTAATGGTTCAAGTTGGCATTTAAATTGTTTCTGGGTGTTGTAGAAGTTAATGTGATTTTAGTATGATTTCTTGTAATTATGAGAATGAAGCTGCTAATGTAGATTGTAGGTGTAGTTCATAAATTTGGAAGAAAAGAATGTGTTGTTTTTGTCCTTATTAAGTTTGGAAGATTTCGGATTATTGTTGATAAATTGGTCTAGTTGAATTCTCGGATTGTTGATTGATAATTTGGCCGAGTTGGAATTCTCGGGGTTGGTTGTTATTACAGGGGAGATGCTGCCGAAATTTCTGTAAATGAAGTGTTAGATTAGGATTGGATTTTCTAGTGTCTATAGCTAATGTTGGATGTCTATTAATATCGTTGTAGATTTTGCGAAAGCCGAGACTTAAGTTGGATTAGTGTAAGAAGCGGGCAAGGTATGTAAAGCTTACCTTTTCATTCTTTTGGCATGTCCTAGAGCTAAGTAAGCTATGATACTTATCTTGGGATAACTCTATTCTTGATTCCGGGCTTGTTAATGATTCTTATTCACTTTTTGATGTGAGTATACTTAGTATAGCCGAGCTTATTGTATGATTGAATAACAAGAAAAGTCTAAAAGAGTTCTGTAAGTAGTAATGTCCCTAACTTTCGTAGACGGTCTCGGATTGCTTGAAAATGGTCGTAGAGGTTTCTATAACGAATAACGTTCATAACTTTCATGTGTTAACTCGGATTGTTTTGGAAAAGCTCGTAGAGGTTTCTATAATGAATAACGTTCATAAATTTCATAAGCGAACTCGGATTGTTTTAGAAACGTTCATGGGGGGGGGGGGGGGGAGGGGGGGGGGGTTCTATAATGAATAATGTCCGTAACGATATTTGAAAGGTACTTGTTATGATTGTTGCTTTAAATTCCCAAAAATAGCTTCTGAAACATTGGTAGAAGGTTCTGTACTTAAAACGCCCATAACTTTTTCATACTAAACCGGATTGACCCGAAACTGATGATTTCGAGAAAAAATAGTTTTATACTAAAGGAAACATAAAGTTTGATTTTCAAAACCACTCTGAAGGGGGTGCGAGATTTTATTATTTAGATTTTCAAAACCACTCCGAAGGGGGTGCGAGATTTTACTGTTTCGTTTCGATTACGATTTATGTTTACACTCCGTAGCATTATTTCTTTCTATAGATATTTGTGGATTAAGTTGTGTTGACACCATCATCATTAGTATTAATGTCGCAAGCGGCATGCCCGAAGGGGCCAGGACTATTATTATTATGTCGCAAGCGGCACGCCCGAAGGGGCCAGGACTCTTATTATTATGTCGCAAGCGGCATGCTCGAAGGGGCCAGGACTCTTATTATTATGTCGCAAGGGGCATGCCCGAAGGGCCATCATTATTATTATGTCGGAACCGGCATGCCCGAAGGGGCCACCATCATTAGTATTTTGCCGGCGGCATGCCCGAAAAGGCCATCATTATTATTATGTTGGAAGCGGCATGCCGGAAAGGGCCAGGACTATTTTTATTATGCCGGAAGCAGCATGCCCGAAGGGGCCATCATTGTTATTAAGCCGGAAGCGGCCGTCCGATGGGACTATTGTGATACTAAATTTAGATTGTGTATTCTAGAATTTGGGTATGCTGTACTTATATTGTGTATGCTAGAAGGCGTGTAAGGCACTATATGGGATGGTTCAAAATGCCGTTCCAGGTTACTGCCGGGTTTCCTCTGAACTAGTTTACTGTTACACTTTTCCTTGTTTACGATCCAGTGATGCTTTACATATTCAGTACATATTCCGTACTGACCCCCTTTCTTCGGGGGCTGCGTTTCATGCCACGCAGGTACACCCAGATGGGTAGAAGACTTTGCTAAAGGTGTTACAGCGGGATTGGCGAGCTCCATCTCAGTTCGGAGTGTTGCCGGGTCAAAGTACTTATGTCATGGTATTTTGTATATGTTAGAGACTTTGCAGACAGTGTCCTGTGGATAGGTGATGTGGCATGATTTTACGCCACTATCGATGCTTTTTAACTATAAGTTTTACTTGTTTTTAAGCAAGTCTATGTCATTTTACGATGTTTTTGTCATGTTTCAGGTAATACGAGGTCCCTAGAGCCTAAGTATGGAAAACAAGCAAAAAAAGTTGCAAAAACTGGAAATAACTGGAGGTTCTGGAAATTATTGGCGAAATATTGCTCTGCGCGATCGCGCAGTAAGTTCACGCGTTCGCGGTCATGCGCGTTCGTGACTCTGCGCGATCGCGATACTTCTTCACGCGTTCGCGATACATAAACGAAGCAATTGCACGCGATCGCGCAGTGACGTGGCGCGATCGCACTGAAGGTTTTTCGGGAATTTTCAACCAGAACCTGGGATTTGACGATTTCTTCCATTCCAGTTCATATAAATAGAAAATTAGGGCAAAACATCAGATATCTTTGGCAGCTTTCACAAGTTGGAGGCTAGGGTTCCTACAAATAATGTTCTCTCTTCTTTTTAATCCTTGTTGATGGAAATCTCTTGGTGACAATTAAGATTGACACTCTTGTTGTGCTTATTTATTCATTTGCATTGTTCTTAATCAAGTAAGTTTTTGCTATTTTAATTATTCTTGTTCTTGAATGTTTTCAATGGATTAGCTAACCTTTGAACTCGCCCATTTACTTTGTTTGAAACTCGGAAGAGGAAGAACGGAGTTGGGATAGAATAATTAACATGAATTTGGGGCGTTAACCCTCATCTAATGGAAATTGACCTAGGAATAGGCAATACCACTTGTAGCCATATTCGGGTGTTCTTAATGCTCCTAATTGCTTGAGGGATCTTCAATTGGGTAGTCTAGTTAATCTTCGGAAGAAGTTAATTTAGAGTCATTATCCGAGGCTAAATAACATAAACTTGCTATTATTTATAATTCGTGAAATAGATTGGATCGTTACTTGAGAAGTAGTTTCCCTCCTTCTATTCTTGTTGCCATTGATCAATTTACTTGCTTTCTAGATTAGAATTTATATTTCCATATTTTATAAAAATTTTATATTTCCATATTCCATAGTTTCCCTCCTTCTATTTTGGAAAATTTGATACGCTCAAATTACACCTATTAATGGCGTAAAGCGGACGTTGTCAAATATAGTAACCCAACAAGGTTGGGGTCGAATCCCACAGAGAACAATATGTAGGAAATTTAAGCAGATTAGAAATTATCACTAACAATAGCTATGCCCGAACGCATCAATGGTGGTTTTTGATAAGGTTTTTATAAAATATGGAAATATAAATTCTAATCTAGAAAGCAAGTAAATTAATCAATGGCAACAAGAATAGAAGGAGGGAAACTACTTCTCAAGTAACGATCCAATCTATTTCACGAATTATAAATAATAGCAAGTTTATGTTATTTAGCCTCGAATAATGACTCTAAATTAACTTTTTCCGAAGATTAACTAGACTACCCAATTGAAGATCTCTCAAGCAATTAGGAGCATTAAGAACACCCGAATATGGCTACAAGTGGTATTGCCTATTCCTAGGTCAATTTCCATTAGATGAGGGTTAACGCCCCAAATTCATGTTAATTATTCTATCCCAACTCCGTTCTTCCTCTTCCGAGTTTCAAACAAAGTAAATGGGCGAGTTCAAAGGTTAGCTAATCCATTGAAAACATTCAAGAACAAGAATAATTAAAATAGCAAAAACTTACTTGATTAAGAACAATGCAAATGAATAAATAAGCACAACAAGAGTGTCAATCTTAATTGTCACCAAGAGATTTCCATCAACAAGGATTAAAAAGAAGAGAGAACATTATTTGTAGGAACCCTAGCCTCCAACTTGTGAAAGCTGCCAAAGATATCTGATGTTTTGCCCTAATTTTCTATTTATATGAACTGGAATGGAAGAAATCGTCAAATCCCAGGTTCTGGTTGAAAATTCCCGAAAAACCTTCAGTGCGATCGCGCCACGTCACTGCGCGATCGCGTGCAATTGCTTCGTTTATGTATCGCGAACGCGTGAACTTACTGCGCGATCGCGCAGAGCAATATTTCGCCAATAATTTCCAGAACCTCCAGTTATTTCCAGTTTTTGCAACTTTTTTTGCTTATTTTCCATACTTAGGCTCTAGGGACCTCGTATTACCTGAAACATGACAAAAACTTCGTAAAATGACATAGACTTGCTTAAAAACAAGTAAAACTTATAGTTAAAAAGCATCGATAGTGGCGTAAAACTTTCAATCAATTACTAAACAAGTTTTCATGGAAACACAGAAAACAACTACACAAATATTTACTGGTTCGGTTCAAAGCAAGTTAGCTTATTTCCTAGATTAGCCAAAATACACCAATTGTTCCCCGGCAACGGCGCCAAAATTTGATACGCTCAAATTACACCTATTAATGGTATAGTCGAGAAGTGTGAATCATTTATAGATGTTTAAAGATTATGTATTTTCGGATTATTTCAGTTGGTTTAAAGTACGTAATTGATTGAAAGTTTTTATAATCTGTATAAAAACAACGATCTCTATTTGAAAAAGTTTCATGTTTTAAAAAGTTTTTTGAAATGACAGGTTTTGGTAAAGCGAATGTTTAGGGGTTCGCTCGACTCTGATGAGAGTCGGGTGCCCATCATGCCCTATCAAGATGAGCGTGTGACAGAAACAGTCTCCTTAACACGATTAGATCCCCTTGTCACTAACTCCTCTGTTGTTTCTCCATGATTAGCATTTTTCACTTCTTTTACAAATTTTCACTGTATCGTAACCCCCTGAGTCAGTGTATGTGCTCTTTTGTAACAAATATGCGTAAGTTTGGAAGTCTTCTATTGGTGATTTTCTAAGGTGGACTTAGATGACTGAGGGTTAATATATATGGACTTGCAAAAAATGGAGGGGATTCATAAGTCTGGGTATTTGGTTCAGGGCCAACAATGTATATTGGCTGACTTAAAGTTAGTTTCTTTTAGGAAAGGAATTATAGGGCTGACTTGGATGGATTGATAGTACAAACATACTTATGCAAATTTCTATTCGAAGGAGGTGCATACATGATAGTCATAAGAACTAGGTTCGTTAACTAATGTCCTTATTGTATGTGTCATCTGATCTAATCATGCCATGAGTGCCTACTAGTTTAGGGTTAAGACTGAGTTAGACATTGTTTCACTTAGATTTGTCTCAAACACTCCCCTCTCATAGTAAATTTGTGTAGAAATCCGATGTGCTCAGTTCATCTTCCAAATTTTCTCCTTCAGGATTCTTCTTCTAACAGTTGCAGGTCTATTCTTCTCTAGTTCTTCAATGCCCTTTTCTTCCGTGCAAAACTGTACCCCAATGATTCTTTCTTTCGATGAGGTATCATCTCATATGTCATTAAATTATCCGTGAGGTCTTTCATGGTCTTTGTATCTAAGTATTTGGCCTCCACAATGGCGCTAACTTTGCTTTCCTAGGAGTCAGGTAGAATATCAAGCAGTTTTTAGTCCTTTTGACTGAGGAATATCTAGACCTGTAGAATTTACTTCATTGATTATATGGATGAGCCTATTGAACATCTCATGGATGGATTCCCCTTCATTAATCTTAAATAACTCATACTGCCAATTTAATATGGAGATCATAGATTTTTTTACGTGACTTGTTCCTTCGTGTGTGGTTTGTAGGTATCACATACTTTTTTTGGATGTTTTGCAGGAGGAGATTCTGCTTTATTCTTTTGGTCCAAGACCGCAAATAAGTATCTTCTTGGCCTTTGCGTTCTTTTATATGGCCTAAAAATCTTTTTCTGTACATTCCTCATTTTCTTCGGGTAAGGACGTTGATACATTTATATCAACATCAACACAATGCTCATATCTCATTGGGCAACAATACATTTATATCATCATCAACACAATCCCCATATCCATGTACACTAGCCGACGAGGCTATCAAGATAATATACAAAATATAAGCCTACAAGGCTAAAGACATCTAATCATACAAAACTGTCTATGAGCCTCTAAGAAGAGTAGGTAGCATCATATAGGCGGTACAGGACCCCGCCGTGCTCATGTATGTCCACAAAAGAATAATACCAAAAGTTGTAGCTCTGAATGTGTTACACCTCGGACATTTCCCCGTGAACGTACAACGAATAGACTAACGAAGAATATGATTATATGGTGTTTTAATCAGCAGGGAATGATGTTTGACGACCCTGAGTAAGATTTCAAAGGTAATTGCAATAAGAGATAAGGTTATGCTCCACAATGACAAATTATAGGTTCTGAAGACGTGAAAGTTGCAGATTTGCATTTTGGCCCAGTTGGTCGTAAAATGAAATACATACCGTAAAGTAGTATACGGCCCGTAAACCACCATGTCGTATTCCAACATACAAAACTTCAACTTTCTGTCAAATGTTCAAAGGGTTAAATATGACTTGGAATACAGACTGTAAATTGAAATACGGCCCATAAACTGCGATCGTAAATCACCATGATCCCCAGCATACCTTTCTGGATTTGATATGCTTAAATACGAACACGAAATACGGCCCGTCAACTGGAAAACGAACCGTAAACAGGGTTTACGACCATTGTGTACTTCAACTACTGTTCATTCCGGATTAGATTTTAAATCATTAAATGGAGACCCAAGCTCATTAAATTCATTTCATATTCCACGATACTTCTCTCTAGAAACCTCTAGAATACTCTCCACTCATCATTACAAGAAAATCAAAGGAAATCCATGATCAATTACACCAAATCCATGAAGCAAAGTGTATGAAACCTAGCTAAAGTTCATCTCTCTCAAGAAAACCCAAAGCAAGTGAAGTAGGGTTTTGGTGCTAGAGGAGTAATTCCATTCAAGGCTTGTTCAACCATCATCTAAGGTAAGTTTCATGACTAAACCATGTTGTTTAAGGTATTGGAAGGTTAAGATACTTGAATTGTAGGAAGACATAGGAAATGGGTCATTCATGAGTGAATAGTGTCATGGTTGGATGGTAGTTAGGTGGAATCATGAATGTTGGAGTGTTATGATTATGAGTACATTATAAATTACATTTACACCATGAAATAAGTATTATATATGAGGAAATGCGATAGTAAGCTCTAACTATAAATGTGGAGAAATTGAAGAGAAATGGTGGATTGTGATCAATGTATATAAATAATGATTGGTGATTGCGATATTGTGAATGTTGTTGTGAGCATGTGGGAGTTGATATAGCATATGGGAAAAGTAGTATAAATCAAGGAAGTGCTGCCCAATTTTTCCTAGAAATAGTAGCGCGTTCTTATAGTCGAATTAATTAACTTTAGTGCGAATTCTTTCTTGAAGGTAGAAACGTGATATCAAAGGAGAACAAGCAAGCGATAGCTTAGTTAAACGTCAAAGGTATGTGAGGCTAGTCCTTTCTTTCTAATGGCATGAATCTTATAGCATGATTTTTCTTTCTCTTCATGAGTTCCTATATTCCAAAAAGCTAAAAGCCTATGTCTATGAATAGTTATATAAGATAAGAAACATGTTATGGGCCCTAAAATGATATGATGTTATTTATTGCTCACATTCACCTTATATGTTAGTTCCTTCAAGGTGAGGCAGAATGTCAAAGAATGCTTCATAATGAAATCGGGGGATCACGACCTTACGTCACCCCGATAAAGTAAAGTTGTTCATAAGCCTTATGCATGTATTATGATAAGTATGTTACGATAAGCATATTATGATGAGCATGTATGATGATGATGATATAACACCGCGCCTATTTGGCCGGGCAGTCACCGCTAAGGTGGGCAGCTATACGACACACCATGGCCAAATGGCATGGGCAGACACCACTAGTGGGCAGCATGAGATGGTACCCCAGACGCGGGAGGCCTGGACGCAGGCCAATGTTATGATTATCACACCGATCCAATATGGACGGGCAGCTTATATATTACTACGCCGTACCTATATGGGTGGGCAGCTTATACATTATGCATATATGACATGATGATGATTATGAGTAAGCCAGCATGCATTATTTCTTTTACACTTGACAGTCAGATACAGTTATTCCATATTGATACTTCTTTTATATCATTTCCTTGTTTATGCCTCTCATACTCAGTACGATGTTCGTACTGACGTTCGTTTTCTTTGGACGCTGTGTTCATGCCCACAGGTAGACAAGGAGGAGAGCTCGACCCAGACCAGTAGTAGCTGTCAGCTGATTGAAAGCACTCCTTTGTTCGGAGGTTCTTATGATGATTCTTGTTATAGCCCGTATTTTGTACATTCGGATATTTCAAGATAGTCGTGGTAAGTTAAGGGCCAGACTATTTTCCGGAATTATTTTAATACACAAGTTGTTTATTAGTATGGAAATGTTGAGAAAGGCTAAGGGCAAAAAGGGAAATTCACAAGGTGGTTCATGGTAATATTGTGGAAGGCTAGGGGCAAAAAGAGAAATTTACAAACATTCAAGAAGGTTCATGAAGGGGCCATCTTTGGCCGTGTGGTTGGGTGTGGTCCCCACCCCAAGGCTTGGCCAATTGACTCATGCCAAGGGTGGGGGCCCGTGTCCACCCTTTTATGGGCCATATATATATATATATATATATATATATATATATATATATATGTGGACATGCTTACATAGCAAGACATATAACATCTTCCAATTGAAGAAACTTGGAGAAAACAAAAAAAAAAGGGTGTTCGGCCATGGCTTGGCCGAACCTAGAGCCATGGAGATTTTATCAAAAAAAAATTATTTTCTTCTAGTATTCCAACCAATTGGAAGGTCCTTGTTAACATGGAGGAGTTATTGGAGCAATCAAACCACTCATTTGTGCAAATTACAATCCTAGCCGAGTAAGAAGATGAGTGGGAAAAGGTATGTGTTCAATCTTCTTTTACATGTGTTAGGAATGATTTGCGTATGTTGTAGTGAGTAGAAATGGATGAAATTCATGGAACTATGTATGTTGGAGTGAGGCCGTGTAGGTGTTTGTATTATGTAGAAGTGATGAACTAATTTTACTTAGTATTTTAATTGTTATGGTAGTAGATTCTATAATGAAAAATGAGGATTTAGTGGCTTGGAATGAAGTGGAGATCGTTTGTGGGTTGTTGTAGAGAATAATGTGACGTTAGCATGGTTCTTGTATTTGTGTAGATAATGATGTCAACATGTGGTTGTAGATATAATTTATGAATTTGGAAATGAGAAATGTGTTGTTGTTGATATAATTTATGAGCTTGGAAGCGAGGGATGTGTTGCCATTGTTCTTATTGAGTTTGGAAGATTGTAAGTTGGGTTGTTGTGATTGAATTGAATATAAGTGAAATGTCGTCGAATTATGTAAGAGGAGTTACTAACGTTAGAATACATTTTGGATTGATTGTTGAAGTTGTCAATATGGTTGTTGGTATTGTGGTTGATGATTTGGCCGAGTCAGATTCTCGGGGTTGGTTGTATTTACAAGGGAAATGCTGCCGAAATTTCGGCAGATTATAAATGAATTTATTTGAAAAACTAAGACAAGCTTATAATGATGAGTCTAATGATTGCGTAAATCCTCTTGAATGTAGACTAGCAAGTTTGGACGAATAAGCGTAGCTAATAAGACATGGGACAGGTATGTAAGGCTTACCCGTTCTTTCTTTTGGCATGATCCTTGTGAAACAAACAGACAATGTATATGTATGATCTCAAAGAAACTCCTATTCTTAGAGCCACTAGGATGGCTAATGTTCTTGGCTTCCGAAAACTGTTTTGCTATGTCGTGATACATGTGTATGGTTCCAAAAGTTCTATTTTGATTTGATCCATAGTGATATGCGAAAGGTATTTGGTGTGACTATTGCTTTGATTTTCCAAAGATAGCTTCTGAAACGTTCAAAGAGGTTTCTGTAAGGGACAACATCCATAACTTTCTCATACTAACTCGGATTAAGTCGAAACGTGTTTATGATCCGCAAGTGTCGATTTGTGTACTTACCTATCGAGTCTTAATTTTTTTTTATATGCATATAGTTTCTCACTACTCTGCTCGTGCATGCCTCAATATGTCCTTCACTGCGTCCCAAGCCAGGGCATGTTCTCGTGCGTACTCCACTGCATTGTCCACCGCGTCCCTCACTAGAGGGCCGGGGCACGTTATATATATATATATATATGATGACATGATGACATGATGATATGATGACGGGGTGGCAGCCAGGATGGCATATGATGACTCTATTCACCGCGTCCCTCACTAGAGGGCCGGGGCACGTTACATGCATATATGATACATGATATTGACATACATGATTTTATTCACCGCGTCCCTCACTAGAGGGTCGGGGAACGTTATATGTATATATGATATATAATGATGACATGCATGATTTTCATTTCAAAAGGCAAGTGCATTGACGTTTTTAAAAGTCATACTTGTTTCTGGTAAATCTCCGTTTTTTTGTTATGGTCCTCTTTACTGTATTTCATGCTTTACATACTCAGTATATATTCCGTACTGACCCCTTTTATTCGGGGGCTACGTTTCATGCCACGCAGGTACACACAGATGAGTAGATATCAATAATAGAAGATGTTCCAGCGGGATTGGCGAGCTCCATTTCCTTCCGGATTGTTGCCGAGTTAGAGTATATATGTTATGATTCCTGATTGATGTTAGAGACTTTGCAGACAGAGTCGTGGGTATAGAAAGTCAGTCTTGTAATCAGTTCTGTAAGCCGACGTACCATTATGCATATTGTTACAAAGTCCAAATGACTACAGATTTTACTGGACTTGAGAACGACGAAAAGAATGTTTCTGAAAGCCCTTATTGTGTATTTCATTTTTGTTTGACTTAAGAGTCCCAAGCGAATATGTGTGTAGTAAAAGTCAGCGGGTTCGCTCGGCCCTAAGTAAGGGTCGGGTGCCCATATCACCCTAGCGAGGGTAGGGTGTGAAAAAGTGGTATCAGAGCAGTTCGTCCTAAGGGTTGTCTGCAAAGTCGTGTCCAGTAGAGTCCTGTTTATGGATGTGAAGCCGGCCACATTTATAAACAGGAGGCTGCAGGGCATCTAGGGATTGTTGACCTTCTTTCTGTCTTAGATCGTGCGACAGAGCCAAGTCATAGGAAATGAGATTCCTTGTACTAACCTTTGATCTTAGCAGAAGCGCAGTATCTACGGGAGAAGGTAAGTAGTGATATGGGAAGACACAGAGGTAAGTTTTGATATTTTTGTTCTTGTACCTGAAATTGGAAGCTCTGGGTGGCTGGAAGGTGTCGGATAACTGTATGCCCTGTGAGGCATTGTTGGTATTTGCTGCGTGCAGATTTTGAACAGTAAGAATTGTAAAGTAGACTCTGCCAGAAATCTTTCAAAATCAGGTCATTAAGTTAGGTACGCCTAACAGAAAAAAGCGTGGAAAGGAAATATCGTAAATAGACAATAAGTGGGATGTGTTGTTTCAGAAGGGTTATGGACTTGGCATGGCATGAAGAATAATTGCGAGAAAGACGATTAGAAGTCCGAAGGATTAAAATGGATAACATTCGAGGTTTAGCAAGAGTAAGGTCTGTTGGGGGATTCAGGGAAAGTCGACAATCATTTTTGTTGTAGATTATTATATAAGAGTGGCGAGCGGAAGTCCAAAGAGGTAGATAATCAAGTATTCATAAGTAGCGGCGACGAAGGTGTGTCCACTACCATCGGGAATCTGGGAATCTAGGACGAAAGGTAGTCATACACATAGGTGAAAGGTGAATATTGGGAATTGAAAAGGCTAAAATAGTAATTGTTAAGGAGAAAGACGTGTTACGGGAACGTCTTGGAATCTGTAAGACTTCGACTTGTTCCAGATTATGCGGTGAACGTCATGCGGTGAGGCGGATGCGATTATATCAGCATTTATGCACCGGATTTCATCGAAGTTTCAAGGTTAAGCGTGCTAAGGTGAGAGAAATATTAGGATGGGTGACCCCCCTGGGAAGTGTACTAAAAGTCCTATAGATTTAGACATAAGAGATAAATGAGAAGCTAGAGTAGGCTAAGGGAAAATTAGAGTATACGAAATGGTTGGAGACCATAAGAGGTCGCGTAGGATGAGGCAGACTGGACCGGTGAGGAGAAAGAAGGTGCATCACAGCTCTGGAATTAGGATGAGTTTGAATAGCGTTTGGAAGTATTTTGTAGGCGAGATGGTAGTAATTATATATACATATATATGAATGCGTATGATATCCCATATGTTATTGTATCGATGGGTATGTGTATCCCGGCAACCGGCGTTACGGTATGGAAGGCATCAATCGAGCAAGGGTACCGAAGTTCAAGTGACAGCAAAAATAAACGGTACAAGTGTCATAAGGTAAGTGGATGTTATTTTCTTTACTGGTTAAGATTAGAAAGTTGTAATACAACGATATTTGAAAAAGAAAGAGAGTGAGTAAATGGAAGGCAGGGAGATCAAAATGTCGGAAAAAGGTGAAAGGTAAGAAACCTCAGTGAGTGAAGCCCTCAAGAGAAACTACCGGCAAAGCACGAGGCTACTTGGGTAAAAATCAAAGACAGGCACGTGAAAAGGATAAAGTGCAGTAATATGGAACAAAAGAGGAATGTGTAGGGTTCGAGAACCGATTTCAATAAGTGGGGCTAAAAGAATAGTGACCATAACAAGGAATGTGAAGTAAGAGAAAGAATGATTAAACCTTGCGACGATGTTAGAAGATTTCGGCCCTTGGAGGGTATATAAAGGGATAAACATGCAGCCATATTAATGTGGTTGCCTCGGACATGGAGAAGCCCTCCAAAAAGGATAACTTAAGAATAGAACGGATTTGCGCGTTTAAAGTAATATTTCACGAACTTCGGAGCTGATGCTGCAAATACCGAGAGAAGAAAGGTGCTCTAGTTGGAAGAAACCCAAGGAGGGTTAAGGATGAAAGTAGGAAAGGTATACTAACGGGTTAGTCGAAGGAAGAAGAGAACATTTGGGAGTAAAACAATTGGAAATATTTAAATATAGGAATAAGAAGAATAACTTAACGAGTTAGCGTTAGGAACCCGATTACGCATCGAGGAAAGAACAAGGATGATGGGTCGACACTGCTGATTGGTAAATTAATGGGATGGAATGAGAATTCATGTGAGGTCTGAGAAATTTGATCTTAGAGGAAATGGAATGAAATGCAAGGAACGTGCAGGGGAGACCGCTCGGTCATAGCATCGTAAATATAGTTAAAGGATCGATGAGCGAGGATAGAGAGAGTGTAACCTGTAAGGATTCTATGCTAAGAGCAAAAGTAGCAGGACGCTCGAGACAACGTGGATGCACAGCTGCAATACAAGTGCATGGTTAAGAAGACTTACGAGTAAGTGAACTAAGCGGGTGAAAGGACTAATAGTTGATGGAAGGGTATGGAAGTGTTGACAAATGATGAGCTAGGCGTAAAATGAAAGAAAAACTTATGGTAAGAAGTTTTCGATATGTTATGCACATAGTTGGAAGGAAGACGGGGAGTAAGGTACAATTGAAGACTTTATAAAAGGACATAGTGAATCTCGACATCTCCATGAACTAGTGAGTCCAGGACACCGTTAACCACAAAAGACAGAGGCGTGGAAAGAAGAAAAATAAGGCATCGAAATTGGATACCTTTATAAGTATTCTAGTTAAATACGAGAGTGTAAGTAGCAAGGAGATAGACAAGCCAGACAATACAATGACAGAACCCCCCCACCCCCCCGGGCCTTAAGAAGAAAGTGAAAGGCGGTAGGTAATTATAGACGAGGGTACTCGAAGACTGTAGGCGTATAAGGAGCCCCTTAAAAGGGGGGGGGGGGGAGAGCATATTATATTAGACTTAAAAGGAATCGCAACATTTTCAAGCTCCAAAAGAGGAGATTTGTTAGCTCGGGGCCAGAGTTCAAAACATATCGACACATTAGAAGGACACTTGAAAGAAGTAGAAACGAATTGAGAATGAGTGTACCATGAGGCAGACATGACATGGCGGGGTATGTGAACCACCGAACCTTCATGGTTGGGTATGATATAGATATGGATACGAGTATGAATACGAATATGAATACGAATATATATGTATGTATGTACATGAGTAAGCATTAGAAATGGCAGGTCCCTATGAAAGACAAATAAGTAGATATGATGAAGGCCACTAGAGGTACAAATGAATCTATTACCTCCTGATTCTCCCATCTCATATTATTTTTTGTGCTGTTTATTATGCTTCTACTATGATGTTGATTATGCTTTACATACTCAGTACATTATTCGTAATGATGTCTGTTTGTTTGTGGACGCTGCGTCATGCCGGCAGGTGGACAGGGAGACAGGCTTGATCCATAAATTTCCTATTCAGTGACTACATGGAGGAGCTCCATTTCATCCGGAGCTACAGCTTTTGGGTATTATTATTTTGTGTGCATACACATGGGAATGGCGGGGTCCTGTCCCGCCTATATGATGTTACATTCTATTCTTTGAGGCTCGTAGACAGTTGTGTATGGTTAGATGTCTTGTAGCCTTGTCGGCTCATATTTTGTATATCATTTTGATAGCCTCGTCGGCTTGTGTATATGGATATAGTCATTGTTATTGATGATTATATAAATGCGTTGTTGCCTAACGAGATTAGCACTATTAATGTATGTATACTATGAGTAAGCCATGTGGCTCACCTAGATGTGAATATGAGAGTACGATAAGAGGTGCCCAGGTGGGTTAGCACCGGGTGCCCGTCATGGCCCTCCAGTTGGGTCGTGACACATTTATTGGTACTACTCTTTTGTATACACACTTGGGTGTGGCAGAGTCCTGCCCCGTCCTTATGGATTCATGTATTATGTTTAGAGGCTCGTAGACAGATGTGTGTAGCTAGAAGTCCCATATAAGTATTAGTTCATATTGTTGTATTATATTATGGCAGCCTTGTTGGCTTGTGTTTATGGGCATAGCTATTGATGATTATATAGAGATGTGTCACTATCTTGTAATATGTGCCCTTACAGAGTAAGACGCCCATAAGATATCTTTGTTGTCCACCTAGAAATGATTATGAGATGTATGTTCAAAGGTTCCCGGTGGGTTAGCTCTGGGTGCCCGTCATGGCCCTCTGCTTGGGTTGTGACACTCCCTTTAAATAAGGGTAGCTTAAGTTCGGATTTAGAAATATCCGAATAAAAGTAATCTGTCCTTTTACTTATAAGGTAGAACTAATGCCATGTATTTGTAAGAGAATATATACGTACATATATGCAATATATATAACCTTTTATTATATCGTATATTATCCATATCTCTTCAGTCAACCGTACCCTCAGAACTATTTTCCCAAACTCGGGCTTCGAAAGGAAATCCGTTCATTTGAATTATTTTAAATGGGGTCTTAGCCCCAAGATTTCTTTTATTTCTTCTTTCTTGAATTCCTCAAATTATGAAATATACTTTAAAGAGTATTCACTGATAATCAATTTTTTTTTATATAAGAAAGAGCATTCTTTCACTTTATTTACTTTAAAACAAAAGGAATACAAATCTTTTGATCAATTGTATTTAATTTAAAACACCTAGGTTCTAAATAATAAGGGTTTCAATATCCGCATAAATGCATTTTCAGACATTCACTTAGAGAATAGTGCAAAAACTGTACTACAAGAAAAGGGAAGGAAACTTATCTTTTTATGGCCTTGGGCCCAAATCATTTAGCACTCTTGTTCTTCGTTCTTCTATGCTATCCTTGTCCTTCGTCCAAGCTGTCTTTTAACTTTACTTCATTTCATCTTTGTAAAATTTCATCTCGTGAACCCATATTGATTAAATATACCTCGCAAGAATGGAAATGAAAATAGTTAGTAAAAAAGGGGATACGCCACCCTTATTGACATAAATATTATATCCCTCGGTCTCGCATCAAACAGTGGGAGCTTAAATTACGAAGGGCTCAGGACTCACGGTCCCGACTATGGCAAAGGAGCCAAAATCATGTCGCGACTGCAAACTAGTGATTATTCTATTTACCTTGCTAGGCGCATGTTGGTTCCTACCTCGTGGAGTCAATGTGAGATCATCCTTGCCCCCGAGGGATAAAACCTTTCTGGACTGGGCATCCTCAAGTTAAGTATCTATTCAAATCAATAAATTTTCATCATGTGTAGAAATCAGTTCTTTTAAAAATGTGGCCTCAAGTTTAATACCCTTAATCGGCCCATGTGTAGAATCTATTCAAATCAGTAGTATTTTAATCAGGAAAGAATGGCATCAATTGCTTATTAACACATCAATTGTTTAGTAGCATCATTCAATTTAGGACAATCATTTCTTATCAACAGAGGGGTGATCAGTTTAGTCCCCAAGGAAAGTATTAGGAAAGAAACAATTAGCTAAAGGTTTAGCATCTCAAATGAGTTCAATTACTATCCCCAAATGGGATGCCCAAACATATACCAAGTCATAGACACCAGCAAATTCTCAAAGAGAAAGTAGCAACCAAAATTTTCCAAGACACCAACAAGTTAGCAGAATGTGGCATAGTGTTGCATCCCTGAGTATTCATTAAGTCCCCATATAGTAAAAATGGGCTTCACAACAGCAGGGCAACAGTAATTTCTCTTAAGTTCAGCAGAAACACAAGAAGCAGTAACAGTAGGCAATAACATGTGTATCAGCTTGAGTGTATTAAACAGCACTACAAACTTAATGGTAAGACAAACACATTTATCCCAAAAAACATCAATCATTTGGCCTTAACTTGCAGTAGCCCAAGACCAGAGCCAGCAGCAAATGCCAAACCAATCCCTTAATCAAGTGTGAGTCTATTTCTTTTTAATGAATGCAACAGCTTTATCCCAAAATCGGGCAAGATTTATCTTAAACACAGCAACAAATAGTGACAGCAACATGTAGCAGTAGTAATGTCTTTTTTGCCTTCCATTCAAGTATGAAAACTTTCAAAAGATAGCATAATACATACCAAAACAGCAAGCTGTTTGGCCAATATATTACAGCCATTAATAAGGATAATGTAGCAGCCAAGAAGTGCAGCACTAAAGTCAAGATCAACAATGAATGCTCAAACTGCAGCAGCCATTTAGTGAAAAAAAAAACTTATGGCCTCAGAAGAAGCTGCAGTTAAAGGTGCTACAATGGCTTGGCCAGGCTAAAAAGATCCATAGGTTGCTCCAAAAGGGTATCAGTTCCAGGTGCACAACAACATATCCATAGAGAAACAATAGCAATCAATGATAGCAGATGTTTCCCTCAAAATGTGGTAATACACTTTTACTCCAGAATGGAGCATCTGCTTGCCTGAAAGTGCCATAGCACTTTGGCTCAGATGCAGCATTCCTGTATCTTTGAAATAATATGTCAAGATATAGTGGCAAGCCCAGCAAAGTACAGCAACATAGTCAGCCAAGTATGATAGCAGTTCCCCTGGTTTAATAGCTTAAAGAAATAGCATCAAGTGTAACATATTATGCCTTAAAGTGCAGCAGCCAATTCATTTCAAAAATGTGGTCCAAGAACCCACAGCAAGCAGCAGATACAGTTTTGTCAAGATTCAGTAACTCAAGTGTAGTGGCACCTCTTATCAAAGTAACACACCATAGCAAAGAAGCAATGGAAGGACTACTTGGTCATGGCAGCAAAATGAAACAACTAAAAGTAAGAGACTACTTACCTCAATTTCATCCATTTTTCTTTACCTTTAAAATGTGGAAGCAAGCTCATCTAGGTGTGTTTTCAAATATAGCAGCAAGGCAGCAGCCTCAGAGAAACAACACAAGACAACAGTTCATTGAATATTTTGGGATTTGAAAACCCCAATTCATGCAAAGAAAAGAGAAGTGCAGGATGAGAAAATGAAGAATCTCATATCTTTAACAAGCTAATCAGCTTAAAAGATGACTAAGTAGCTAATCCCTGGAAATAATTATCAGGAAGCAAAGACATCAAACAACTTAGTACTTTTTAAGAAAGAGGGTAAACTTAAAGACTAATCATGAATCATATCAGGCTAGCCACTCAAAACTTCAAAGACAAGACAAAGGGGGTTACCACCATCCTATTCCAATGCCGCAACATGATCCAAAGGTTTCTAGAACCTCGGCATGGCAGGCTATTTTTAGGAGGCTAAACTAGTCCCTTTAATTGCCTTGGCTTTTAACCAGTAAGATGCCAACAAAGGCAGTGATGGTTCAAGTAAGAAACCACTCAAAGAGGTGTCTTTTAAGTATGCTAAAAATATTCTAGACTTAGTAGATATTTGTAAGTGAATGCCAAATGAAGACACTGGACAGGAACTTTCACACATGACATAGCCTTCAACCATAGGATATGACAAACTCCAAAAAATTCCATACCGGGAATGGATAGATTATACGGGTATCAAGACAAAGCTGAATGAAACAGAGTCCAAGAATTTGGTTGAGATTTGCAAAATTTTAATGCTTAGCAAACCAAGGACTGCTTGTCAAGTTGACACTTAGCTCCCTTAACTCAAACCAACTTTAAACAAATCACATTATGGGTACCTAAACCAGAAACACTAAACAGAAGTAGAGAAGGCTCAATTATAGAACAAAAGTGTTGAGAATCCACAAGTTATCACAACAAATAGGCTTTCTCAGATCTCTAATTGGCAGTCACAAACAAGCTTACAATAAAGAAAGGGGGGAAAAGGAAACAATGTTCATCTAATCACGTCTTAGAAACATTATAGAGAATTAAGTCAAGAGATTGAAGACACCATTAAACATGAGAGTATGTTTACACTTTATTGATAGAAATGCAATGACAAAATTATACTTGGCTACTCACATAGCATAACACAGAGATTTAAGCCTTAAAGGCTCCATCTTATAACACAGATATTTTATTTCCTTTGATATCAACACTCTTTTCAGTAACCAGTAGGGAATTTGTTAACACTTTGTTGATAGAAATCCAATGACAGAACTATACTTGGTTTCACATTTAGCATAACACAGAGATTTAAGCCTCAAGGTTCCATCTTATAAATAAAGAAAAGAAATTCCCTGCTGGTTACTGAAAAGAGTGTTGATATCAAAGGAAATAAAATCAAGCTAATCAACTACTTAAGTTCATAGCGAGTGAGAAAACTGAGTTTGAAATTCAGATCATACCAAAAGAACAGGGAGAGAAGGAGATAGAGATGATTATGTAACCACCCATATTTTGCACACCATAACACTACAATTGACATCTAGTTAGCATGCCACTTATCCACAACTTACTTTGACAGGAAAAGAAAACTCAGGTTTCTACTCTAATTTTTCAATAATCCATCATTTGATAATCAGGGACCAACTAAACTAGCAAAGTCTATAAGAATAGTATTTTGGCTTTGGAAAATTAATCAGTCCCTAACTTCAGAAGAGGATCACTGCTTTTGTTTGAAAATACCTTAAAAAACATTTATAAAAAAATAGTTGGTTAGAGAGGAACTGCAAAGGGGACTAACTCATCTCACGCTCAGGCTACCTAAACTACTAACAGTTCCAAGCTAAATAAACATGGGGACTGAGTCTCAAAAATGATGGATTTAGACTTGAGCCTATGCCTATCCCCCTTTTTTTCACACAGAATTGCTACATTGATAATGTTCAAATGGGAATAGAAAACCAGTTTTTCAACCAAGGACAGTGATCATTTTTTGTAATACTTTACCTGATTGAAAACAGGTCTATAAGAGATTCAAAATTCAGCCTCTAGAGGAAAATTGTTACACATCGGGAATTCCCCCGTGAACGTACAGTGAATAGACTAACGAAGAATACGAGTATATGATGTTTTAATCAGAAGGGAACGACGTTTGACGACCCTAAGAAAGATTTCAAAGGCAATTGCAATGAAAGGTAGGTTATGCTCCACAATGACTAATTATAGGTTTTGGAAATGTGAAAAGTTGCAGATTTGCATTCTGGCCAGTTGGTCGTAAAATGAAATACGGACCGTAAAGTGGTATACGGTCCGGAAAATACCATGTCATATTTCAGCTTCCAACAACTACAAATTTCTGTCAAATGCTGGAATGGTTAAAGACGACTTGGAATACGAACCGTAAACTGAAATACGGCCCGTAAACTGAGTCGTAAACCACCATGTCCTCAGCCTGACTTTCTGTTTCTGTCATCCTTAAATACGACCACGAAATACGGTCTGTAAACTGGAATCCAGACCGTAAACTGTGTTTATGACCACTGTGCACTTTCGACGACTGTTCATTTAAGATCAGATTTTGGGTTATTAATAAGAGACCAAGTTCATTATTTCATTTCCACATGACTCCCCCTTCTCTCTAAAACCTCTCTCCACATATATTCCACAATAATTCAAGGATATTTGGTGATCAACAACATAAACTAAGTGAATCAAGTATAAGAAAACCTATTAAGGATCATACAAGTCAAGAAATCTCATTCGAGATAAACTAGGGTTTTGCTCAAGTAGAGTATTATCAACCAAGGCTTGTTCCTACGACATCTAAGGTAAGATTTATGATGTTTCTATGTTGTTTAAGGTATTTAAGAGTTGAAATACTTGGATTGTAGAGAGGTATGGCAAAATGGGTCATGAATGTGGAATAGTGCCATTTTGAGAAATAGTTTGAATTGAGTTATGAGTCTTGATGTATTGTAATGTAAATGTGTTATAAATGATATTGAGAACATGAGATGAGCAATGTACGTGAATGGACATAGTCGTGCGTTATGGCCATGGATATGGAGGATTGAAAAATGAGTCTAGAATACGGATAATGTGGGTGAATAATGACTATTGTTGTAGTATTGTGAATGTATTGTTGACGTTTGAGAGTTGAAATACACTATAGAAGAATGTCGTATAAATAGAGGAGACATTGCCCGATTTTCTCTAGTTTAGTCATGTATGCTAGCTATCGATTCTAATGATAGTATGACTTTAATGAAGGTAGAAACGTGAGCTTCGAAGGAGAACGTGCAAGTGGTAAATAGTTGAATGGAAAGGTATGTAAGGCTAACCCTTCTTTCATAAGGCATGGCACTTTGGCCAAACATCTAAATCTTCCATTAGTCTATGATGTCTCATAAATGATTCGATCTTCCGAGCTACTAAGCTCACGATTATTGATATGCTACGATTGTACTAAGTTCCTCGTATGACGAGTAAGCCTATAAAGATAAGTGTGATGAATGATGATAATAGCGATAATGATATTGAGGACGACTATAATGGTAATGGCGATGAAGATAACGATGACGATGATGATCGTGATGAAAGTAGTAAAGATGCTTATGAGCTGTATGTAAGTGTGCCCATGTATGTCTACTATGAACCCGAGCCTATATGGCCGAGTAGTATGTGTATAGATGTATATGTATGTATGCTTACGTAACGCGCACACCACTGCAGTTGGGTATGGATAACACTGAACCTTGGTAGGGCTAGGTGTGTGTAACACTGAGCCTTGGTAGGGCCAGGTATGTGTAACACTGAGCCTTGGTTGGCCAGGTATGTATGACCACCGAGCCTAGCTAGGGTCAGGTACGTGAAACACCGAACCTTCGGGGTCGGGTATGTTATGTAAATGCTATGTATATGATATGATTATGTATGTTATATGATTATGTATACAATATGAATGTGAATAAGGGTATGTGTATGAATACGAGTACTAATAGGGAACGGATACGAATATGTATACGGATATGGAGGTATGGGCACAAATACACATTAGAATGGAAAGTTTCTATGAAAGGCAAGTAAGTGCCCATGGCGATAATATTACCATCTCCCATCTTGTGCTATTTCTTATTATGTTCGTTATTCTTCTACATTGATATTGATCATGATTTACATACTTAGTACATTCTTCGTACTGGCGTCCTTTTGTTTGTGGACGCTGCGTCATGCCCGCAGGTGCACAGGGAGACTGGCTCGATCCATATCGGTATTCTCAGAGACCACCTAGCAGAGCTCCATTTCATTCGGAGCCATATCTTTTGGGTACTTATTCTTTTGTGTACATAATTATGGGCATAGCGGGGTCCTTTCCCGCTTATGTGATGTGTTATACTCTCCTTAGAGGCTCGTAGTCACGTGTATATGGTTAGCTATGTCTAGCCTTGTTGGCCTATATTTTGTATATAATTTTGTTAGCCTTGTCGGCTCATGTACATTGATGTGGCATAGATGCTAATGTTATATAAAGGCATGGTTGTCCAATGGGACTAGCATAATGAATGAATAGAAGTATGTTAAATTATGTGGCTCACCTAGATGTAAGTATAAGTGTAAGCCAAGGGGCGCGCGGGTGGGCTAGCACCGGGCGCTCGTCACGGCCCTCTAGACGGGTCGTGACAAAAGTGGTATCAGAGCAGTTCAGGCCTAGGGTGTGTCTACGAGCTGTGTCTAGTAGAGTCTTGGTTATGGGTGTGTTGCGCGCCACACTTATAAACAAGAAGCTGCGGGCATTTTAGGAATGATTGACCTTCTTTCTTCATAAGAATCGTGCGGTAGAGGTATGATATTAGATATTCTTGTTCTTTAATCTTGTATTGTCTATTTCAGAAATGCCTATAAAGAGTAAGGCTACTGCAGCCCAAAAGGGCAAGACGGTGGCAGGAAAGCGGGCTGAAAGAGCACCACCACCGGTAGTAGAGGAAAGTGAGTCTCAGAGTGCGGCTCAATCTCAGTCCTCCCGTTCAGTACCTATATTAGAGGAGCGTGAGGGAGCCTCAGCCCCAGCTCCAGCCCCTCTGGCTCCTCCACCGAATGCTTCAGGCCAAGATGTGAAAGAGGCCATACACTTGCTTACTCTATTGGTTGCTGCCCAGACTCAGTGACAAAGTACAGGGCAGGGTGATAGGGCTGTTGGTGCAAGGGCCCGTGACTTTATTACTTTGAACCCTCTGAAATTCTTTGGGTCAAAGCCGGAGGAGGACCCTCAGGATTTTATCGATGGTATGTTGAGGACAGTACGATTGATACATGCTTCAGACACCGAGTTGGTGGAGTTAGCGTCATATAGATTGAGAGATGTCTCGATCCAATGGTATACAGTTTGGATGGCTTCACTGGGAGCCAATGCACCTCCCCCGGTATGGCAAGAGTTCGTTGATGCTTTCCTCCGACATTATATGCCTCCAGAGGTTCGGCGAGCTAGGGCCGATAAATTCTTGAATTTGAGGCAAGGTAGCATGAGTGCTTTAGAGTATAGTCTCCGCTTCAATTCCTTGGCTAGGTATGCTTCGGCCATGGTAGCGTATATGGGTGACAGAGTGCACAACTTTGTAAAGGGCCTAGGGCCGCATTTGATGGATAGGTGCTTGACTGCGTCCCTTCAAAACAATATGGATATTGCACGCATTCAAGCCCATGCTCAGAACATAGATGAAAGTCTGCAACAACAAAGAAGTGAGTGCGAGCATGATAGGGTACAGGGAAAGAGGGCCAGATCTTCGGGTCCGATGAGCGAGTTCAGAGGCGGGCACAGGAAGCAGTTTCCCAGCCATACAGGCTATTCTATGACAAGTGCAGTTCTTCGATTTTCAGGCCAGAGGTTTGATAGATCTACTCGTTCCGGGCCGAGTCAGAGTTTTTCAGGGTCTCAGCTCAGAGGCGATTCGAGTCATGCAAGGCCACCCATACAACGATGTTCCCATTGTGGGAAGTTGCATTGGAGTGAATGCTGATTAGGTTCAGAGGGTTGTTATTCATGTGGTCGACCAGGCCATATTATGCGTGATTGCCCTTCTTCGATTCATGGTAGAGGTAGGACCCAGCCTTTAGGGTCAATAGCCAGATCTTCATCTTCTATGCGCCCTATGGGGCCAGGTTCACATGGGCCAGTCGGCCATGGTAGAGGCAGAGGGAGAGTTTCCAGTTCTAGCGGTCCTCAGCACCGTGTTTATGATTTGGCTGTACGCTAAGATCTTGAGTCTTCTCCTGATGTGGTCACAGGTATATTATCGGTATTCTCTCATGATGTATATGCTTTGATTGATCCAAGTTCCACATTGTCACATGTTACTCCATATATTGCGGGTAGATTTAGGGTCGAACCAGAGTCGATCAAACCTTTTGAAGTGTCTACACCCATTGGTGAATCGGTAATAGCTATCCGAGTATATAGAAATTGCATAGTTTTGATTTGTGACCGTCGTACTATAGTTGACTTGCATGAGCTAAAGATGGTAGACTTTGATGTCATTATGGGCATGGATTGGTTGGCCTCTTGCTATGCCGATGTTGATTGTAGAATGAAGATAGTTCGTTTACAATTTCTGGGAGAACCAGTCTTAGAATGGAAAGGGAATACGGCATCACCAAAGGGTAGGTTTATTTCCTATCTAAAGGCAAGGAAAATGATCATGAAAGGATGTATCTATCATCTAGTTCGGGTTCAAGATGTAGAAGCTGAATCGCCGACTCTTCAGATAGTTCCTGTAGTAAACGAATTTTCGGATGTGTTCCTGGAAGAGCTTCCAGGCCTTCCTCCCTAGCGGGAGATTGATTTCGCAATTGATGTTTTGCCGGGCACCAAGCCCATATCTATTCCTCCTTATAGAATGGCTCCCGCAGAATTGAAAGAGTTGAAGGAGCAATTGAAGGACTTGCTTGAGAAAGGCTTTATTAGGCCTAGTTCATCCCCGTGGGGAGCACCCGTATTGTTTGTCCGAAAGAAAGATGGCTCCTTGAGAATGTGCATTGATTACCGGCAATTGAATAAGGTGACAATTAAGAACAAGTATCCTCTTATGAGGATTGATAAATTATTTGATCAATTGCAAGGTGCCAAATGGTTTTCAAATGTTGATTTGAGGTCCAGGTATCATCAAGTGAGAGTTAGGGAGAAAGATATCCCTAAGACAGCCTTTAGAACAAGATATGGTCATTTTGAGTTCCGGGTGATGTCATTTAGGCTAACTAATGTGCCGGCGGCATTTATGGATCTGATGAATAATGTGTTCAGGCCTTTTATGGATTTATTTGTGATCGTATTTATCGACGACATCTTGGTATATTCTAGATCCGAGGCAGAACATGCGAATCATTCGCGTACTATCCTCGGAGTCCTTCGAACTCGAGAGTTGTTTGCAAAGTTTTCCAAATGCGATTTTTGGTTGAACTCAATGGCATTTCTGCGGAATATTGTGGCAGCCGATGGTATTCGAGTGGATAATCAAAAGATTGAGGCCGTGAAGACTTGGCCAAGGCCCACAACTCCTACGGAGGTTCGTAGCTTTCTGGGCTTAGCAGGTTATTACAGGAGATTTGTTGAAGGTTTTTCTTCTATTTCTGCACCACTCACAAAGTTGACCCAGAAATCGGCAAGGTTTCAATGGACAGATGCTTGTGAGCGTAGCTTTCAAGAGTTGAAAAGTAGATTGACTTCCGCCCAAGTCTTGAAACTTCCAGAGAGATTGGAAGGATATGTTGTTTATTGTGATGCTTCAGGTGCTGGGCTAGGCTATGTATTGATGCAACATGGTAAGGTAATTGCGTATGCTTCAAGGCAATTACAGAAACATGAGCGGAATTATCCAACCCATGATTTAGAATTGGACGCAGTGGTTCATGCGTTAAAGATATGTAGACATTATTTATATGGTGTCCATGTGGATATTTATACAGATCATAAGAGTCTACAGTATATCTTCAAGCAGATAGAGCTGAATTTACGGCAACGACGCTGCTTGGAAATGCTAAAAGATTATGATGTTGATATCTTGTATCACCCCGGAAAGGCAAATGTTGTAGCTGATGCTCTTAGCCGCAGATCTATGGGAAGTTTGTGCGATGTACGACCCGAGAGGAGAAAAATGACTCGTGAGCTCCAGCAGTTAGCTAGCCTAGGAGTTCGAGTAGTGGACTCAGGTAGCAAGGGGACTACTATCCAGAATTCAACAGCTTCATCACTAGTGGCAGAAGTGAAAGGGCGACAATATGAAGATCCCATGCTAATGCATTACAGAGATACACTCCCTCAGAAAAAGGAGTCATCATTTGATATCACAGGAGATGGAGTTCTCCGATGCCGAGGCAGAGTATGCGTTCCTGATGTGGCGGGATTACGCCACCAGGTATTGAGGGAAGCTCATTGTTCCTGTTACTCTGTTCACCCCGGTGCGACGAAAATGTATCATGATCTTAAGTCTGTATATTGGTGGAATGGAATGAAGAAAGATATAGCGGAATTCGTAGCTCAATGTCCTAATTGTCAGAAAGTGAAAATCGAGCACCAAAGGCCGGGTGGATTGTTGCAAGCTATAGAAATCCCAACTTGGAAGTGGGATGTGATTAACATGGACTTCATTACAGGCTTAACCCGTTCTCGACGCAAGTATGACTCTATATGGGTGATTGTAGATAGGCTCACAAAGTCAGCTCATTTCTTACCGGTCAGAACGACCTATGTGGCAGAAGATTATGCAAGGCTTTATGTTAAAGAGATAGTGAGACTCCACGGTGTTCCAACTTCTATTATCTCTGATAGAGGGACTCAGTTTACAGCAAATTTTTGGAAGTCTTTCCAAGAAGGTCTAGGGACCCAAGTGAGCCTTAGTACGACATTTCACCCGCAGACTGATGGACAAGCCGAGTGTACCATTCAGAATCTTGAAGATATGTTGTGGGCATGTATGATAGATTTTGGAGGAAATTGGGATGACCATTTTGCCACTCATCGAATTTTCTTACAATCACAGTTATCATTCTAGCATCCAAATGGCATCGTATGAAGCTTTATATGGGCGAAAGTGTAGATCCCCAATTGGGTGGTTTGAAATAGGAGAGGCCAGATTGATAGGGCCAGACTTGGTCCAGCAAGCCATAGAGAAAGTCAAGCTCATACAAGATCGATTATTAGCAGCCCAAAGTCGTCAAAAGTCCTATGCGGATAATCGCCGAAGTTACTTAGAGTTCCAAGTGAAAGATTGGGTATTCTTGAAAGTATCACCGATTAAAGGTGTAATGAGATTTGGCAAAAAGGGGAAGCTTAGTCCCCGGTACATTGGACCTTATGAGATTGTGCACAAAGTGGGCAAAGTGGCCTACGAATTAGATCTACCTCCGGAGTTGGAGTCAGTTCACCCAGTTTTTCATGTCTCGATGCTTCGAAAATGTGTTGGAGATCCTACTAGGATCGTGCCAATAAGCGATGTGCAAGTGACAGAAAAGTTGACTTATGAAGAAGTGTCCATTGCCATACTAGATAGGCAAGTACGGAGGATTAGAAACAAAGAAGTGACCTCAGTTAAGGTTTTATGAAGAAGCAGTAAACGAGAAGAAATGCATGGGAAGCGGAAGAAAGTATGCGATCCAGATACCCTCATTTATTTCAGCCCTTGGGAGAGATTCAAGATGAAACATCAGCGGTATGAGGTATGTATGATTTCCTTTTCATTCTTTTGGAAGTGTGTGGCCATAGATATGTTGATATTGTGACGTAGCCCTGTGAGGCGATGATATTTTGGGTTGTTGTGACAGGTTGGTAGTGCCATATTATAGGGGAAACTCTAGCGAAATTTCTATAGAATCCCCGAAGACTTTAACATTCGAGGATGAATGTTCTTAAGGGGGGGAGAATCTTACACCTCGGGAATTCCCCCGCGAACGTACAGTGAATAGACTAACGAAGAATACGAGTATATGATGTTTTAATAAGAAGGGAACGACGTTTGACGACCCTAAGTAATATTTCAAAGGCAATTGCAATGAAAGGTAGGTTATGCTCCACAATGACTAATTATAGGTTTTGGAAATGTGAAAATTTGCAGGTTTGCATTCTGGCCAGTTGGTCGTAAAATGAAATACAGACCGTAAAGTGGTATACGGTCCATAAACTGCCATATCATATTTCAGCTTCCAAAAACTTCAACTTTCTGTCAAATGTTGGAATGGTTAAAGACGACTTGGAATACGGACCGTAAACTGAAATACGACCCGTAAACTGAGTCGTAAACCACCATGTCCTCAGCCTGACTTTCTATTTCTGTCATCCTTAAATACGACCATGAAATACGGTCCGTAAACTGGAATACGGACCGTAAACTGTGTTTACGACCACTGTGCACTTTCGACGACTGTTCATTTAAGATCAGATTTTGGGTTATTAATAAGAGACCGAGTTCATTATTTCATTTCCACATGACGCCCCCTTCTCTCTAAAACCTCTCTGTACATATATTCCACAAGAATTCAAGGATATTTGGTGATCAACAACATAAACTAAGTGAATCAAGTATAAGAAAACCCATTAAGGATCATACAAGTCAAGAAATCTCATTGGAGATAAACTAGGGTTTTGCTCAAGTGAAGTATTATCAACCAAGGCTTGTTCCTACAACATCTAAGGTAATATTATGGTGTTTCTATGTTGTTTAAGGTATTTAAGAGTTGAAATACTTGGATTGTAGAGAGGTATGGCAAAATGGGTCATGAATGTGGAATAGTGCCATTTTGAGTAATAGTTTGAATTGAGTTACGAGTCTTGATCTATTGTATTCTAAAAGTGTTATAAATGATGTTGAGAACATGAGATGAGCAATGTACGTGAATGGACATAGTCGTGCGTTATGGCCATGGATATGGATGATTGAAAAGTTAGTCTAGAATATGGATAATGTGGGTGAATAATGACTATTGTTGTAGTATTGTGAATGTATTGTTGACGTTTGATTGTTGAAATACACTATAGAGGAATGTCGTATAATAGAGGAGACGTTGCCCGATTTTCTCTAGTTTAGTCATGTATGCTAGATATCGATTCTAATGATAGTATGACTTTAATGAAGGTAGAAACGTGAGCTTCGAAGGAGAACGTGCAAGTGGTAAATAGTTGAATGGAAAGGTATGTAAGGCTAACCCTTCTTTCATAAGGCATGGCTCTTTGGCCATCCATCTAAATCTTCCATAAGTCTATGATGTCTCATAAATGATTCGATCTTCCGAGCTACTAAGCTCACGATTCTTGATATGCTACGATTGTACTAAGTTACTCGTATGACGAGTAAGCCTATAAAGATAAGTGTGATGAATGATGATAATAGCGATAATGATATTGAGGACGACTATAATGGTAATGGCGATGACGATAACGATGACGATGATGATCATGATGAAAGTAGTAAAGATGCTTATGAGTTGTATGTATGTGTGCCCATGTATGTCTACTATGAACCCGAGCCTATATGGCCGGGTAGTATGTGTATAGATGTATATGTAAGTATGCTTACGTAACGCGCGCACACCACTGCAGTTGGGTACGGATAACACTGAGCCTTGGTAGGGCCAGGTGTGTGTAACACTGAGCCTTGATAGGGCCAGGTATGTGTAACACTGAGCCTTGGTTGGCCAGGTATGTATGACCACCGAGCCTAGCT
The DNA here is from genome assembly GCF_019175385.1 of Lycium barbarum. Classification (NCBI taxonomy): domain Eukaryota; kingdom Viridiplantae; phylum Streptophyta; class Magnoliopsida; order Solanales; family Solanaceae; genus Lycium; species Lycium barbarum. Next base: position 46,453,601 of record NC_083342.1, read on the forward strand.
AGGGTCGGGTACGTGAAATGCCGAACCTTCGGGGTCGGGTATGTTATGTAAATGCTATGTATATGATATGATTATGTATGTGATATGATTATTTATACAATATGAATGTGAATAAGGGTATGTGTATGAATACGAGTACTAATAGGGAACGGATACGAATATAGATACGGATATGGAGGTATGAGCACAAATACACATTAGAATGGAAAGTTTCAATGAAAGGCAAGTAAGTGCCCATGGCGATAATATTACCATCTCCCATTTTGTGCTATTTCTTATGATGTTCATTTGCTTCTACATTGATATTGATCATGCTTTACATACTCAGTACATTCTTCGTACTGACGTCCTTTTGTTTGTGGACGCTGCGTCATGCCCGCAGGTGCACAGGGAGATAGGCTCGATCCATAGCGGTATTCTAAGAGACCACCTAGCAGAGCTCCATTTCATTCGGAGCCATAGCTTTTGGGTACTTATTCTTTTGTGTACATAATTATGGGCATAGCGGGGTCCTTTCCCGCTTATGTGATGTGTTATACTCTCCTTAGAGGCTCGTAGTCACGTGTATATGGTTAGATATGTCTGGCCTTGTTGGCCTATATTTTGTATATCATTTTGTTAGCCTTGTCGGCTAATGTACATTGATGTGGCATAGATGCCAATTATGATATAAAGGCATTGTTGTCCAATGGGACTAGCATGATGAATGAATAGAATTATGTTAAATTATGTGGCTCACCTAGATGTAAGTATAAGTGTAAGCCAAGGGGCGCCCGGGTGGGCTAGCACCAGGCGCTCGTCGCGGCCCTCTAGACGGGTCGTGACAAAAATGATCTTATGGCATGACTAACAATCAACATACTTGCATAAAGAGTCACTTATACATGCACAATCAACTGAGATTGTAATTTTAAACTTTAAACCACATGATAGGAACAAGGACTCCAATCCTTACTAAAACTATCAACCAAACAACTTCCAGCCCAAGGATGATAATTTAAAGCTTAGAATTAGTGTGAACACCATGCAATCAATCAAAAGATCAATTGCAACATAACTCTAAATTTCTACTCAACATTTTGAAAAGAAAGTGAAAATAGGCTCATTGTTAGGAAAACCAGTCATGTCTTTCAAAGAGTGAAAACAATGCTAAACTCATTGCTATTATTAGCAAAATTCTGAAATTATCTTTGAGAACAGAAGACTTTGAATAATAAAAGGAGCAGTTTTGATTTCTATGCTACAGTCCAATATTTCATTTAATTGGTTTATCTAAGCAACATACTTTATTGTAGAAGAGGTCAATATATCTCAAAGGTATATCATCAACAGATAGCACCTGGACAGAAAACTATGAACAGGCCTACACAAGTGAGAGGCAATTTGAAAGATTTAAGATGTTTTAAAAGATCTAGAGTAACTTAAACCAAGTAAACTAAAGAATTCATGAGAAACATTCTAAATCTCTATATTGATAAGTGATGTCAAACAGAAATAGATTTTCCTTATATAAATGATCCTTGCATATTCTAATTGTTAGGCAAAATTTAAAAAAAGGTACTTAATCATGTTTAAACTAATTAGCATATCTCAAGGGCTTAATCATGTCATTACACAGAACCCTACATAGACAGTAGCTAAATATGACTGCTAAGGGAAACCACTTGGACTCAACAACATCTTTAGTAAATAGCAACTGATTGTTTAAATCATTCCAGTCGAAAATGAGGGAGCAGAAGGTGGAATCCTGTTAATACTGAATATTATACTTAGTTGGTAAACACATAACCAGGACAAACCCTTATTAACCAAAAGAAAGGTAGACTAGTGGAAGGAAAATAAAACAAACAATATTCCAGTTAAGAAAAAGTAAACTAATTTTAAGTGACTGATTAGTTGAAAAAGAAATAGTTGTTTGAAACTTTAATATGGACAGAATCACAATCAACTATTGTCTCAATACTTATGCAGTCAGATGAAATAACAAGCTCTGAAAGTTGGTATTTAGCTATTTGAACACATGGAAAGAAGGAGATTTTCAAACATAGATACAAATTGGTTTTTAGAAAAAGATATGCTGGACCTTAAAGCTGATACTTAACAATAGAAAACTAAAACAGGCCTTGAATGAATCCAACCATTATGAACCGAAGCAAGCTAAGGAATAGCACGCACATAAGTAAAAGCCAGCAAAAAAAATCTCTTTACCATAAGTATTCTGCACAATATTGTCATTCCTATTTCAGGAAATTTAAACTAGAATCACATTAGTCTCTTTAAATTAATTCAAGAACAAGAGCAGGACATAATCTCCTCATCATATTCAAACAGGAAGTGCTTTTAAACTATCTACAAACAAACCAAATCTGCAACTATGCCAACATACAACTGTAGGACATACATTTCTTTTAAAAGAATACACTTTCAACCACTAAAGAAAACTTAAATAACATATTCTTCCTAGAATCCCAGAAAAACACTTCAGAACAGCCACATCTTTCAATTAAAGATAGAGGGCTATTTAAATGTTAAGCAGGAAGTCAAATAATAATTCTACATTGGTTTCTCTAAAATGAAATGAAAAGAGGAACTCATTACACTAATGACTTCACTGGTCTAAAAAAAAATTAAAACGGGATGGTGGAATCAGAATGGAATACTAAGAGCAAATATCCAAAAAAAAAAAACTCGTTTTGCATATAAAAATGAACTAAAGACAACAAACTCAAGAGAATTCAAAACTAGAACAAGCAACGGCTTAGCCTGTTGCGATGACAGTTGATGAACACTTTTTCACCTGAATCGATTCCCACGAGCGAAAACGACTTCTAAAAATTAAACATGAGTGAGAACTTCCTTGAATCTCAATGGCTTAGCCGGGTTTCTGAGTGTTCTCACTCTTGGGGTTGTCAAAAACCCCATTGTGGGTGTGAAAACCATTTCTTATCTTTGAAAAATCCCCCCTCGAAATGAAGAACAAGGGTTTCTTTTGATAAAACCCGAATGAAACATGACCATTCCCAAAATTAAAGATTCAAAAATCAAACTTACAGGAGAAGGTCCCTTGAAATCCGTTGCCAAAGTACAGTTATCGTTGAGAAATCCAGCTTGGAGGTGTACGTTCCTATAGAGGACCTAGGGTTCTGCCCGTTGGTTTCTCTCTCCTTTTTAAAATGACCGTGAAAGGGGTTATTTTTTTATGCTATGGAAAGAAGGAATTTTGGGCTTGGTCAGTCCCTTTTGGGCTGGACCCGACCGAGTTTGCATAGGGCCACAATTTGCGTATATGTCCATATATATGTAATGTATATCATCAATGTATACATGCGTATATATGTGGTATATATACGATATTTAAGAGACTCTTAAATACCACAAAATATAAAATAAAAGCATGTTCATTTGTCATAAATTATTTTAATTAAAACTAAGCTAATTAAACTCTATTTAACACTTAATTTACCCAAATAAACTGCTTATTACTCGATTAATTCAAATCCCTCGACTTTGATGGAGTAGAACTCTAAATGATGACTAATTGTAAATGCTTAAAACTAATAACTCGTGATTAACTATTTTTTGAGAAAAAATAAATAAATGCTCTTTGTATTTCTTGAAAATATGCTAAAAATGTAAAAATGACATGCGGTTGTCTTTTGCCGGTGTTTTGCCAAATAATGGCAAAATGACATCGGGTTAATTTTGTAAAATTGATTTGACTCGTAAAATGCATATTCTACTCCGTTTGTAATCCAGGGCCTCCTAGTAATTGAGAAAATTTATCGGAGGTCAAAATTTAGGTGTCAATAGATAATTCATTCATTCATACTACCGAGAGAGCCATTCATTCATTCATACATTCATACTGTCGAGAGGGCCATTCATTCATTCATTCATTCATACTGCTGAAAGGGCCATTCTTTTTATTACATACTGCCATTGCATGTTTACTTTTTCTGCAAAAAGGACAATTCATGCAAATATCACGAAGACATCTGTGATATTATTGAATTTCGAAACCAGGTGCACAATCTCCGAGAGAGAGCCAACCTACTGAACCGGATCTAGACAAATTACAGAGCAAACGTCGAACTTTTCTTACTCGGCTGACCAAAAAAGGGTGCCCATGAGAATCAAGCTCTCTGTCCAGGATTTGGAGGGCCCAACTCCCAGACTCAGCCAAGTTGTTTGCTTTTGATTTCTTTTACTAAAAACCGTGAACGGTCGGGTACACATTGGGAGATCCAAAGGTATTTAGGCATAAAGGACACACTCTTCTCTAACGACTCGAACTACATGTGGCCTGATTCCCTAAGATCAGGGATATGTAGGCAAACCCAAGACCAGAGAGTCAGTCACCCTCCCACAAGTCTTTGAGAAAACCACACAACACTGGTGATCTTGGGACCTTTCAGCTATGCACATGAAAATCTTTAATAGAGTCGAACTACAAGTGGCCTGAATTCTCGTATAACCCGAGATATGTAGGAAGCCCAAAAGCCAGGGTCCGGCCACACATGTGTGAATGTCTTGAAATTTGAAGGCAAGATGAGCCGCGTCCATCAAAAATTAGGGTTAGTAAAATTTCGTTGCTCCGAACACTGAAGGGGTAGTTGTTGACACCTAATTTTTGACATCCCGAAATCAATTTTAAGTGCTTAGAGTCCTTGGACAATAAATAAAATCAGTTGTGCACCACAAAGGGGTCTAGGTAATTTTTATGAAATTATTTGGGATAATATTTCCCCCTTTTAAGTTGATAAAGAAACCTCTAGAGTATTTTTAAATTTTTGTGTAAATTGATATTTTGAAGAATATTTTTATTGTAATTAATCAAAGGGGCAAGAAAACCCTTTTTGGATAATTATTTGTTTCATTAATTAAATTCAGGAATGATTAGATTAATAGGTGATTCTTTCCATTTTATTGTCCAAGGTATTTTGAGTAATTAAAAGGATTGGCCATTTTACCCTTTGAATTTTGATTCTGTGCACGTTTGCGTAATCAATTAATTTCCTTTTATCTGGTTAATTAACTAAAAATCCGGTATCTGCAAAATGATTTTTACTTTTATTTATGAGTTGTATACTTACACAATTTAAGTCCTAATGGACTAATAATTAGTTTTTCATTATTTATTTATGTATTAGTCTATTTTTCCCCGACCCTCTATATATATGTATGTATATATATCTGTCACGACCCAACCCCGTGGGCCATGACTAGTGCCCGAGCTGGACACTCGTATACATACCTGTTAGATCTAGTCAGACTGAAATTAAGAACTGTATGGAACTCATGAAAGCAACTAAAGATTCATAACGCCGCATATCATAAACCTGTCTCCTGAGGAGTCACAGCTAACCAATACATAATATGATACGCAAGCCGACAAGGCTGCCACTACATGTCAATATGATACGCAAGCCGATAAGGCTGCCACAACATATCAATACCATACGCAAGCCGACAAGGCTGCCACAATATGTCAACACCATACGTAAGCCGACACGGCTGTCACAACATGTCAATACCATACGTAAGCCGACAAGGCTGTCATTACATATCAATACCATACGCAAGCCATATAGACACAGCTGAACAAAACTTATACACAACCCACACATATGTCTACAGACCTCTAAGAGTATCGATAGTTAAATATGACGGGACAGGGCCCCGTCGTACCCTTGGATAAACATATATATATATACATCAAAAGATCTGTACCAAAAGTCTAGGCTCCGGAACAATGGAGCTCTCCAAGACAGCTGAGTGGAAACCCTAAGCTGGAGGATCACCAAATCGAGTATCTATACCTGTGGGCATGAAACGCAGCCCCCCGAAGAAAGGGGGTCAGTACGAGATATGTACTGAGTATATAAAGTATGAAATATAATAAAGAGGATCATGACTGAAATAGAGATCACAAGAGACAAGTATGACATTCAAAATACCAATTCACTTGCCTTATGAAATGTAGATCATGCATATAAATATCATATATCGTACCCGGCCCATTATGGGACTCATTGAATAAAGTCATCACATGTCAGCCTTGGCGCCATAATCACATCATCATATCATCACATCATCATATCATCATATATATATATATACCGTACCCGACCCTCTAGTGAGGGACTCAGTGAACAATGCAGTGAAACTGTGCACGAAAACATACCCGGCCCGGGACTCGGTGAAAGATATATTGAGGCATGCACGAGCAGAGTAGTGAGAAACCATATGCAAACTAAGTCATATCTGAGACTCGATAGAATTATCAAAATGAACTATCATTTGAAAATCAAGACAATAATTATATCAAGTACCCTTCGAATATCACAATGGATTATATCAAAATAGGACACCTGAAATCATAGCCACGTATCAAGACATAATAAAATAAGTTCTGGGAATCAAGGACATTAGCCATCCTAGTGTCTCTAAGAATAGGATCCTTTTTTGAAGTCATATATACGTCGTCTTTTTGTTTCATAAGGATCATGCCAAAAAGAAGGAAGGGTTAGCTTTACATACCTTTAACGCTGCCCGAAGTGTCTCAACCTATATTAAGACGTCAAGACTATGGTTAAGCAACGAAAAGGCATAAAACGTACTTCAACGTTAGTAGCTTATTTCTAAACAATTGGGCAGCACTTCCCCTATATCGCTCAATTTCCTCATATTTAAGCCAACTATACAACAACCAACATGGCATCAACCACAGCACGTCTAAGTTATCGCATCAAGAACTAGTCGAAACAAGATCCGAGGATACTCCAAAACAGCCCACATAACATAAGAATGCCCGATACACCTCAAATATCTAAAATATGCACCCAACAAGCCACATACGCTTCGCATACGATATTTTATACGTTTCTTTCTTATCAAATTAGTGATTCACATTAGCAACAACACAACAACGGCCTCAACTTCTATATGCAAGAAAATTATCTTAACATTAATAAGTCCTAAAGCAACCCATCAATTATAACAACACAATACAAGCCTTAACTACACTTAGCCTTCCAGTTTCACAAGAACAACAACACAACCAGAACCCGATCATTACCAACACAATACAACCATAACTTTAAATATCAAATTCCTTCATTTTCATCATATAACCCATGACAACAATAACGAAAACAATAATCACAATTAATCCATCATTACTAGTTTAAACAGCCCCTATACGTCCCAAACAACAATTCTTGCATCCAATTCCACATCCATCAATTCATACGAAGGCCAAATCGTCACTAAAACATGTAAGAGGGAATTAAACCTTACCTTAGGAACTTGATTTTTCTTGCAACACTTGAGGTTGATCAAGGGTTGCCATGGCCGTGAGCTTGGCAGCCATGGCTGGTCATATTCCCTTCTTCAATTCAAGACAAGATATCAATTTTAATTGTACAAACCAGCAGCTAGCCGTGAGCTCAAGGGGCTGCTGCCATGGCCGTGACTCTCCCTCTCTCTAGCATAACTTTGCCTCTCTCTCTAAGTTAATATTTAGTTGAAGAAGACAATGTGATGAATGACTAATCTTAGTCATCAAAATCCTATTTATAGGTAGCTTCACATATTGACACATACCCCCTCCACTTGGCATGTCCTCATTCATGCTATTTTTTTAATTAATAAATCGGGTGGGGCCCACTCAAGGTGTAATTAACTTAATTAATCATTGATCCCCGCTTAATAATCTAATCATGGTTAGTTAATCCCTAATCTCCAGTAATATTTCCACACTAATTGGAATTTACAAGCAAATCGTGTACTTATTAAAATTGGGATTGAAAGTCCTTTTCTCGTATCTCAAAAATAACCTTGTCCTTGAATTCATGTCGATAAGCTTACGAATAATCCAACGTACAAAAATACGGGGTATAACAGTAACAATATACATGGTGCATATTGTTACACCCCTCATTTTCGTAGTGGTAAAACTTATGATTTCCTAGTTGAGTATGCCTTGGGAATTGAGACCCGATCCTGAGTTTTGGAGATAGAAAGTGTCTTACCCCGTGTGCATTGGTACCAGCAGGTATTCCTGGTGATTTACAGGATTAAAAGTTGAACGAATCGAATCGACGCAATCCGAACTGAAGCGGAAAAGTCTGGAGACACCAGTCAGGATCGACGGGTCGTCGAACCTGTCGACGGACCATCGATGTGCGGCGTCGACAGGGTTCTACTGTCCTACATTCTGCAGGTCCAGGTCGACGAGCACGTCGACGGGTCATCGACCCGCTCGTCGAACCGGACCACTGAAATATTTAATTCTCTGAGTATAAATGCATTGTCCACAACTTTATGTATTATTTCTCTCATTATCAGATCATAAAACCCTAATATTTTGCTCTCCCAACATTTATGGCATAGTAGTGAAGATTTGACAAGACTCGGACCTCGTAAACCCGAACTTGTGAAGAAGAAGGTTGGTTTTAGGGTTTCTACAAGAATGGGAAGCTTAGGGAGTTGAAGTTAAAGTGATTCTTCGGATTCTTGACCCCTCAAGGTATCTAAATGATTCCTACCCTTGTATTTGAGTTTGCTATCAAGAGCTTTAGTGATTTTAGGTAAAGAAAGGGTATTTGTGGAAGTGATAGATTGATGAAGGGTGAGGCAGTGGCATGCGACTATTTTAAAGAAATGATTAGGGATGGATTTACATGTATTTGGATATATATATATAGTCGCTATCATTGTAAGCTTATAAAGGAGATGGTCACCTATGATTCATTAAGCTTTATACGTGCTTGGGGATGATTAGTAAGCAAAGAAAGTAGCCTAATTAAGGCTTATGTTATTTTAATTGTAGATTTACAAGTTCGAGAACTAGAAGTTGGGAGATTTGATATACGACAAGGTATGTTAAGGTTATTCCTTCTTTTTTTTTGGCATGATCCTATGATATGAACCGATAAACGAGTAAGAGAGTTTCCATATTACTCTATTCTTATAAGTACTAAGAGAAATACATTTTTGATGTTCCCCATATACAGATCTTACGATTTGTTGTCCCAGTAGTATGAGTTCAGTAAGGCCCATGTGAGGCAAACTATCATTTTGTTGTTTGAGAATCCTGTCATTCAGTTTTATTTGTACTACGCATTTACTTCTAATTCTCAGAGGTATGAGTGAAAGGCGCACTTGACAGGGGGTGAAGGTGTGACCTCTGATATTACGTTCTATATGTGAAAGGCATACTAGACAAGGGGTGAAGGTGTGGCCTATGAGTGGTCCATGAACGGCCTACGATGTTGGAGTATATGCATGAGAAAGGCACACTTGACAGGGGGTGAGGGTGTGGCCTGTGATGTGACAATGAGGTGTGTAGCTACTAGTTATATATATATGTATGTCCATACTTCCCAACCTACAGATCCAGCCTGATGCAGACAGATACTAGTTCATGCAGATTTATGAAGATAGTCATTTCAGCTGATGAGATCAGATTTTATTCATGATTTCTATACATGTTGTCTTTATGCCTTACATATTCAGTACATTATTCGTACTGACTCCCCATTGCTCGGGGGGCTGCGTTCATGCCCGTAGGTACAGGTAGACAGGGTGGTGGTCCAGCTTAGTAGGACCCTTATCCAGCAGAGATCAGTACACTCCATTCGATCCGGAGTTGCAGTCTATTTTGGTAGGACATCCTTTTGAGATGTATATATAGATGGGTACGACGGGGCCCTGTCTGTTATATCCCGTAATTTCGCATAATTGGAAAGTCTTGGAAATAATTAGAACTTGTATGGTATAAGGCAATATTTTGATTTTTGTTAATATGCCTAGGTTGTTTATGAAAACTGTTGGTGTGGAATATGGAGGATGTCGAAGGGCGAAATTGGGATTTCGGGAATTAGTTTCGGGAATTACAAAACGAGAGTTTTAACGAATTGGGCTCAACAAAATAAAAGAAAATTGAGGCCCAAACCACAAGGGGTGGCCGGCCATGTGCAAGCCCAAACCCACAAATAGGTCATGTGATTTGCATGTGCTTCTTATCAAGACAAGAGGAATATATATATTCATCCTTAGCTATTAGAAAGTTCAAGAAATAAAATATTGAACCATTGAGCTCCAAATAAGGCTCTCGGCCGAACCCTTTGGAAAAGAAAAAAAAAAATCTAGCCTCCAATCTTGATCTAAAAATCTTGTCCTTCTTGTATTGTAGTAAGTTCAAGGCGCTCTCCGACGTGATACAATTAGTTTGGCGAAAGAGCGGCGTTTGCGGCAAGTCAAAATTTCAAGAAAAAGGTAAGATTTCTATGTTTTTATGTTAGGGAATGGATATATATGTTATAGTGATTAAAGTGGCATGAAGATTATGGAATTTTGTGGTGTTTCTGAATGGAGTGTGTGTGTATAGGGGGTGTGTTTGGCCGTGAGCCATGATAGTGTGGAAGGGAGGTGAATTTGATTTTGTTTAGTTGTTAATTGCGTCGTTGTGGCATTTATGGCGTAAATGAATGTTTAACGAGTTGAATTGACATTGGAAGATGGTTGCGGGTTCTTATGGGAATTTATATGATTTTTGTATATTCTTATATAATTGTGAAAGTAAGACTTTAAATGTGGATTATGGTTGTTGTTAATGAATTTGGAATGAAACAATGCGAGTTAGTATGTTCGTCGTAGTTGTTAACGTTTCGGATGGAATATGGAAAGTGACGAATCATACGAACTTGTGTATATTGCTCGGAATATTATTGGGATGTGTTTGAATAACCGTGAATGAGTAAATGAATACAATAATGTGGACATTAGTTTGGTATTGTGAAGTTTGAATGAAAGTTGTCGATTTATATAGAAAGGAAGAATATTGACGTTAGAGTGATTTTGTTATGACTTATGATGTCTGTGATATTGTGGGTTGTTGTGTTGATATATTTGAGCCGAGCTAAGTCTCGGGGTGTTATATATGTAGGGGAAATGCTGCCGAAATTTCGGTAGACAAATATGTGGTTAAGTGAATTCTTAAGCCTTGAAATCCCTAATTGGTAACTTTGAACATTTGCAGATTCTGAGCGAAACGGGACTTAAGTTTTGGGCGAGCGTAAGTCGTATATAAGGTATGTAAGGATACCCACTCTTTCTTTTGGCATGTCTTAGGTATACAGGGTTATTCTGGATAGTCCGAAAAACAAAGGAAACTCTGCCGAAATTTTTCTGGAAATTATCTAAATTTGGAATATAGCCACATCGGCTTCTGCTATATACTTGAATGCATTTGATAGATGGGTTTGGGTGCCCAGATCGGGCACTAGTCACGGCCTACGGGGTTGGGTCGTGACACTGTCCCATCCTTTCTATAGCTTTATTCCAGTAGAGGTCTGTAGACAGTTGTATGTAGCAGTCAGACGATGTAGCCTTGTTGGCTTACATTCTTTTGTGTACAGTATATATAGCAGCCTAGCTGGCTTGCACTGTTCTTCCGCATGTTGTGTATATATATGCAGATTTTACAGAGTTCGGATGCTTCATCTTTATGAGATTAGTTTGTGCCATTTACAGGCTATTGATGTTCAGCATGCTTCAGATATGAGTTAGGGGTGTTTGGTCACTAGAAGTCAGACCCCTTGTCACGGCTCATCGGTTTGGGTCGTGACAGAAGTGGTATCAGAGCAGTTTCGTCCTAGGGTTATCTACAGACCGTGTCTAGTAGAGTCGTATTTATGGGCGTGTTGTGCACGACACTTATAAACAGGAGGCTACAGGACATTTAGGATGATGTCATTCTTTCTCTCCTAGATTGTACGATAGAGCCATGTGTTAGGCGTTCGCTTTCTGATGAATTGTTATGATTTCAGCAATGCCTCCCAAGAAAACTACAGCTGCCCAGAAAGGTAAAAAAGCCAAAGGAGAGGCCACTAGCCATACTCGGCAGGCCACTAGGGCTCAGGACGAGATTCAAAGTGAGAGCCTATCTCAGACTTCGCATACTTCAACTTTAGCACCCGTCGCACTTCCTCAGCTAGATGCACCATGCCAGGATGTGCGGGATGCTGTACAGTTATTAACCAGATTAGTAGCCGCTCAGGCTCAGCGGCAAGGAGCTGGTAGTTCGAGGGTTAAGACCTTCCTTGAGTTAGATCCTCTAGAATTTTCAGTGATAAAGCAGAATATGGATCCCCAGGGTTTCATTGATGGTATGCAGAGGACCTTGAGGGTTATGCATGCCAGTGAGGTTGAGTCGGTGGAGTTTGCTTCGTATAGACTTCACGATATTGCAGTACAGTGGTATCAGACTTGGGAGTTATCTAGAGGAGAGAATGCTCCTCCAGCTGTTTGGCGAGAGTTCGCAGATGCTTTTATCCACCATTATTTGCCTCCTAAGGTCAGGCGAGCCCGAGCAGACAAATTTCTATGTATTGAGCAAGGCAGCATGAGTGTGCAAGAGTACTGTGTGTATTTTGATTCTATGGCTAGATATGCCCCAGCCATGGTGGCTGAGATGGAGGACAAAGTTCACCGCTTTGTGGCTAGTTTAGGGCCACATTTGATAGATGCTTGTACGACTGGTGCATTATAGCCAGGAATGGATATCTCCCGTATACAGGTATATGCACTGAATCTAGAATATCCCAAGCGTTAGAGGGGGCAAAGCGTGACCGTGACCGAGGCCATGGTAAGAGGGCTAGATCTTTCGATATGGGGAGTGAGTCCAGGGGAGGACAGAGGCAGCAGCATTCCCAGTATTCATATCATTCGGTAGGGAGTGCACCTCCACGGTTTTCAGGCCCGAGGTTTGATCGGTCTTCTTATTTCGGAGCGGCCCAGAGTTCTAGGGCATCATGCTCCCAGTACAGACCAGAGTCAGGACAGATGAGGCCACTCTTTCCACGGTGTGCCCAGTGTGGTAGATTACATATCGAGCAGTGTCGATTGGAATCGAATACCTGTTATTCTTGTGGCCGACCAGGTCATGTGATGAGGAATTATCCGTTAGGAGGTGGCATGGGAACTGTTCATCCTACAGGGTCTATAGTTGGTTCTTCTTCTTCTGCAGTGCTCCCTTCCGGGCAAGCATTCCAGTCACCGACAGGACGAGGCAGGGGGAGGAGTGGAGCATCCAGCTCGAGCGGTCCTCAGCACCGCGTGCATGTATTGGCTAGTAGACAGGACCGCGAGAAGTCTCCTGATGTTGTTATAGGGATATTATCGGTTTCCTCCCATGATGTTTATGCACTGATTGATCCAGGTTCCACTTTATCATATGTTACTCGATTTGTCGCCGGTAAGTTTGGGATAGAACCCGAGTCGATTAAACCATTTGAGGTGTCTACGCCAGTTGATGATTCAGTTATAGCTAGGGGAGTATATCGGGACTGTGTTGTTATAGTTTATGATCGCCACACTGTAGCAGATTTGATTGAGCTAGATATGATTGATTTCGATGTTATTATGGGAATGGATTAGTTGGCTTCCTGTTATGCTAATGTTGATTGCAGAAAAAAGATAGTTCGATTTCAGTTTCCCGGCGAGCCAGTCCTAGAGTGGAAGGGTAATGCTGCTTCGCTGAGGGGCACGTTTATTTCCTACCTTAAGGCAGAAAAGATGATCAGAAAAGGGTATATTTTTCATCTAGTCTGAGTTCAAGATGTGCAAGCAGAGCCACCGACTTTTCAGTCTGTTCCTGTGGTTAACGAGTTTCCAGAAGTATTTCCAAATGAGTTTCCAGGCATTCCCCCATAAAGGGAGATTGTTTTTCTATTGACCTATTGCCAGACACTCAGCCAATATCTATTCCTCCTTACAGGATGGCACCTGCGGAGTTGAAGGAATTGAAGGAGCAGTTGAATTTTCTTGAGAAGGGCTTTATCAGGCCTAGTACATCACCGTGGAGAGCACCGGTGTTATTTATGAGAAATAAGGATGGCTCTTTGCGAATGTGTATTGATTATAAGAAATTGAATAAAATGACTGTAAGAATATGTATCCGCTCCCGAGGATTGATGATTTATTTTATAAGTTGCAAGGAGCCAAATATTTTTCAAAGATAGACTTGAGATCAGGGTATCACCAGGTTAGGGTGATGGAAGAATAAATTCCGAAGACAGCATTCCGGACTAGATATGGCCACTATGAGTTCTGTGTCGTTCAGGCTAACTAATGCCCCAGCCGTATTCATGGATTTGATGAATCATGTATTTAGGCCCTTTCTAGATTTGTTCGTGATTGTGTTCATAGATGATATTCTGGTTTATTCGCCGTCAGAGGTCGATCATATAGAACATCTGCGGACAGTGCTTGGAATTCTTCGAGATAAAAAGTGGTATGCCATGTTTTCTAAGTGTGTGTTCTGGTTGAACTCTGTGGCTTTTCTGGGTCACATTATTTCAGAAGATGGCGTTAGAGTGGATGCCCAGAAGATTGAGGCTGTGAAGAATTGGCCAAGGCCCATGACACCAACGGAGATATGTACTTTCTTGGGATTAGCAGGTTACTATACAAGGTTTGTAGAAGGATTTACCTCTCTTTCAGCCCCATTGACCAAATTGACTCAGAAATTTGTTATGTTCCAATGGACAGACGCTTGTGAGCAGAGCTTTCAGACGTTGAAGGATAAGCTAACTTCAGCAACAGTTTTGACTCTTCCAGGAGGAGCAGATGGCTATGTGGTATATTGTGATGCTTCAGGTATTGGATTGGGCTGTATATTGATGTAACACGGTAAGGTTGTCTCTTACGCTTCTAGATAGTTGAAGAAGCACGAAATGAATTATCCAACCCACGATCTTGAGTTGGCAGCAATGATTCATACCTTGAAGATATAGAGACACTACTTGTACGGTGTCCATATTGATATCTATACTGATCATAAAAGCCTCAGTACATCTTTACGTAGAAGGATTTGAACTTGCGTTAGAGGCGATGGTTAGAGAGGTTAAAAGATTATGATATGGATATTCTGTATCATCCCGGGAAGGCTAATGTGGTAGCCGACGCCCTCAGTCGTAAATCTATGAGTAGCTTGTCTCACGTATCGCCAGAGAGAAGAGAAATAGTTCGTGAGGTTCATCGATTAGCTAGCCTCGGGGTTCGATTGATAGACTCAGGCGATGCAGGAGTTACTGTTTAAGACACAGCGGTATCATCTTTGGTAGTTGAGATAAAGGAGCGTTAGTATGAGGATCCAGTTCTAGTTCATTACCGAGATACAACACCTCAGAAAGAAAAGACACCCTTTGTGATCACAAGTGATGGAGTACACAGATATCGAGGTAGGTTGTGTGTCCCTAGGGTTGCAGGACTCCGTCAGCAGATTATGGGAGAGGCACATTACTCCCGTTATTCTATTCATCGAGGCTCAACAAAGATATACCATGATCTATAGGAAGTTTATTGGTGGGATGGTATGAAAAGAGATGTAGCAGAATTTGTCGCTCAGTGTCCAAATTGTCAGCAAGTCAAAATAAAGCACCAGATGCCTGGAGGACTATTGCAGGCTATGGAGATTCTGACATGGAAGTGGGAGGTAATTAATATGGACTTTATTACAGGGTTACCCCGTACTCAGCAGAAGTGTGATTCGATATGGGTCATAGTTGATAGGCTTACAAAGTTAACTCATTTTCTGCCTGTCAGAACTACTTATGCAGCCGAGGATTATGCGAGGCTTTATCTTAAGGAGATAGTACGACTCCATGGTGTTCCTTCTACCATTATTTCAAATAGGGGAGCACAGTTCACAGCCAGATTCTGGAAGTCTTTCCAGCAGGGATTGGGGACTCAGGTGAGTCTTAGCACCGCATTTCACCCGCAGACAGATGGGGAAGAGTGAACCATACAGACCCTTGAGGATATGCTTAGAGCTTGTGTGCTTGAATTTCAGGGCAAATGGGAGGATCATTTGCCTCTTATCGAGTTTGCATGTAACAACAGTTACCATTCTAGTATTTAGATGGCTCCTTATGAGGCCTTATATGAGCGGAGGTGTAGATCGCCCATAGGATGGTTTGATGTTGGGGAGAATCCGTTAGTAGGCCCAGACTTAATTCAGCAAGCGGTTGATAAGGTGAAGGTAATTAGAGGGAGGTTGCTAACAGCCCAGAGCCGACAGAAATCTTATGCGGGTAATCGACGACGTAAGCTAAAGTTCAAAATGGGCGACTGGGTGTCCCTGAAAGTTTCTCCTATGAAGGGAGTAATGAGGTTTGGTAAAAAGTATAAGCTGAGCCCTCGATATATTGGGCCATATAAGATCATTCGTGTAGTGGGTACAGTGGCATATGAACTAGAATTGGCTTCTGAGTTAGAGTCGGTACATCCAGCATTTCATGTATCAATGCTTCATAAGTGTATCAGAGATTCTTCCAGAGTTGTACCAGTGAGTGATATCCAGGTGGCCGAGCAGTTATCATACGAAGAGACTCTAGTGGCTATATTGGACAGACAGGTCCGTCGGTTACGGACCAAGGATGTAGCCTACGTTAAAGTATTATGGAGGAATAAGAATGTTGAGTAGGTGACTTGGGAAGTGGAAGAAGCGATGAAGATTAAGCACCCACATTTTTTCGCAGTAGTACAGGAGGTGCAGTCGGAGGCATCATTTTCCCCAGGTATTATTTCATTTCAGTTATCGTGGTTGGTCGTGTGAGGCCCTAGCATTGTATGTTATAGTATGTGGCCCTGTGAGGCACTATTTTGGGTTGTTGGGTACAGGACGGATTGATATAAGTACAGGGGAAACTATGCTGAAATTCTTATAACCCAGGATTGTTCGAACATTCGAGGACGAATGTTCCTAAGTGCGAAAGGATGTTACACCCCTCGTTTTCGTAGTGGTAGAACTTATGATTTCCTAGTTGAGTATGCCTTGGGAATTGAGACCTGAGCCTGAGTTTTGGAGATAGAAAGTGTCTTACCCCGTGTGCAACGGTACCAGCAGCTATTCCAGGTGATTTACAGGATTAGAAGTTGAACGAATCGAATCGACGCAATCTGAACTGAAGCGAAAAAGTCTGCAGACACCAGTTAAGATCGACGGGTCGTCGAACTTGTCGACAGACCGTCATTGTGCGGTGTCGACAGGGTTCTGCAGCCCTGCATCTGCAGGCGCAGGTCGACGAGCATGTCGACGGATCATTGACACATCGACAGGTCGTCGACCCGCCCGTCGAACTGGACCACTGAAGCATTTAATTCTCCGAGTATAAATACATGGTCCACGACTTTATGTCTTATTTTTCTCATTCTCAGATCAGAAAACTCCAATATTTTGCTCTCCTAACATTTATGGCATAGTAGTGAAGATTTGACAAGACCCGAACCCCGTAAACCCGAGCTTGTTAAGAAGAAGGTTGGTTCTAGGGTTTCTCCAAGAATGGAAATCTTAAGGAGTTGAAGTTAAAGTGATTCTTGGGATTCTTGACCCCTCAACGTATGTAAATGATTCCTACCCTTGTATTTGAGTTTGCTATCAAGAGCTTTAGTGATTTTAGGTAAAGAAAGGGTATTTGTGGAAGTGATAGATTGATGAAGGGTAAGGTAGTAGCATGCGCCTGTTTTAAAGAAATGATTAGGGATGGATTTACGTGTATTTGGTTATATATAGGCACTATCATTGTAAGCTTATAAAGGAGATGGTCACCTATGATTCGTTAAGCTTTATACGTGCTTGGGGATGATTAGTAAGCAAAGAAAGTAGCCTAATTAAAGCTTATGTCATTTTAATTGTAGATTTACAAGTTCAAGAAGTAGAAGTTGGGCGATTCGATATACGGCAAGGTATGTTAAGGTTATTCCTTCTTTTTTTTTGGCATTATTCTATGATATAAACCGATAAACGAGTAAGAGAGTTTCCATATTACTCTATTCTTATATGTACTAAGAGAAATACTGTTTTGATGTTCCCCATGTACAGATCTTACGATTTCTTGTCCTAGTAGTATGAGTTCAGTAAGTTCCATGAGAGGCAAACTATCATTTTGTTGTTTGAGAATCCTGTCGTTCAGTTTTATTTGTACTACGCATTTACTTCTAATTCTCAGGGGTATTAGTGAAAGGCGCACTTGACAGGGGGTGAAGGTGTGACCTATGATATTACGTTCTATATGTGAAAGGCACACTAGACAGGGGGTGAAGGTGAGGCCTATGAGTGGTCCATGAATGGCCTACGATGTTGGAGTATATGCATGAGAAAGGCACACTTGACAGGGGGTGAAGGTGTAGCCTGTGATGTGACAATGAGGTGTGTACCTACTAGTTATATATATGTATGTCCATACTTCCTGACATACAGATCCATCCTGATGCAGACAGATACTATTCATGCAGATTTATGCAGATAGTCATTTCAGCTTATGAGATCAGATTTTATTCATGATATCTAAACATATTTATACATGTTGTCTTTATGCCTTACATATTCAGTACATTATTCGTAGTGACTCCCCGTTTCTCGGGGGGCTGCGTTCATACCCGCAGGTACAGGTAGACAGGGAGGTGGTCCAGCTTAGTAGGACCCTTGTCCAGTAGAGATCAGTGCACTCCATTCGATTCGGAGTTGCAGTCTATTTTGGTAGGCCATACGACAGGGCCCTGTCCCGCCCTTTGTACAGCTTAATTCCAGTAGAGGTCTGTAGACAGTTGTATGTAGCAGTCAGATGATGTAGCCTTGTCGGCTTATATTCTTTTGTGTACAGTATATATAGCAGCTTAGTTGGCTTGCACTGTTCTTCCCCATGTTGTGTATATATATGCAGATTGTGCAGAGTTCGGATGCTTCTTCTTTATGAGATTAGTTTGTGCCATTTACGGGCTATTGATGTTCAGCATATTTCAAATATGAGTTAGAGGTGTTTGGTCGCCAGAGGTTAGATCCCTTGTCACGGCTCATCAGTTTGGGTCGTGACACATATACATACATGTGTGTGTATATATATATATGAACCCAGGCCAGCCTTTAAAGAAAGAGGATAGGACCAGGGCCAGTCCAACAAAAGGACCAGATCCAGTCCATTAAAGGAGCTAAATGAGGGGGGAGTCTTATACTCCTCCATGTCATTTTCGTTTGGCATATGCGGCTGTATGCAAAGGAGAGAAGAAGGAGGCGGCTAGGGGTAACCCTAGTGCTGCCTCACTGTACGCCACCACCTACCTGCCCCTTTCTCGGTCATGTCCCATCGTTTTAGAAGCGTGTAATGCGGAGGAGAGGATGAAGCATTAAAAGCTTCGTCCTTCTCTTACCAGAAAAAATATCCAAACAAGACCTTAAAGGTATACCCAACCCCCATGTTATATGTATTGTTAGGATCGAAGTGTTTTGGACCTTTGATTTCGTTTTTACTTCATATATGAGCCGTATATTCGAGTTTGTGAGTGAGACTTGCATAAAACTTGCAAGTCCCACATCGTTGGTTGTTGTTTCAAGAGCATTTAGAAACCCCAATTCACGAAAGAAAGAGGTCGGAAAATATTAGGAAAATATTAGGGATTTTAAATATTAGTCCTTAAAAGTTAGATTTTCTCAAAGTTTTAAGGTTCTTCGATATTGCTCGAAAACCTAGTTTCTAAAATTTGTGTTCTTTGTTATTTTAGGCATTTCTAGGCTCGAGTTTGGAGGAGGTAACATCAAAGTTTGATTTTGTTCTAGGCCGTGTCAAAAAAAGGTAACTTTTTTTTATATTTAGTCATTTGAGTGTCTGTTCTTATTATTTTGAGTAGCTTTGCTATTTTTTTGTGAGTTGTGTTGTAGAAATAATATATGCTCTTTTAGTTGTTGTTGCTTGGATGTTAATAGTTCGAGTCTGAGTCAATTGTTCATTTCAACTTGTTTGTTTTGGAATGAAATAGGGCTTAGTCATCTGATTTGTGGACTTAACTGCCTAAAATGAGTTGTTTTTGAAGTAAAAGTACTTTAATTGTAAACTATTGGTCAAACTATGTGATTATCTGTTACCATTAGGAGCCTATTGTGGGATCAGTTGTCTTTAAAAACTGTTTGATAGACTTACATGCTAAAAAATGTTAATATTAGTTTTCTGGGTTGATTAATAATAAAAAGGAGATTATATGAATTGATACTTGGCATTTGGATGCCATTAGTTGTGTCTAGGATGTTTGTTACTTGACTGTGTAACCTGAGACAAATGTAAGGCTAGCATTTTGTTGTTTGTGTTGGCCAGGTGAGAGAAAATGATCTAAGGGATAGCTGGAGATTGAATCTTGTTTAAAAAAGGATCAATAAAGTTGTTTTCCTACAAATTTTTTAGACTTTTTGGATTGAACTATCTCAACATGACTTGTTAGCCTTACACATGATTGTTCTTAAGAAAGAAATAAGTGTTAAAAACTAAGAGAAATGAGATTATGGGGAGGGGGTTTAAGTGCAAAGGTTCTTGTTATTTGGTCTTCCTTGTTTTAATTTGATCTGTTTAATCTCATTGTCTCTTTGTATTCTCATTTGAAAGTCTGGTTGTCTTTAAGTAGGGTAGTTTTGTCATAAAAACCATTTGCAACCTTCTGTTTCTTCTAATTTTAGATTAAAGGTCTCACCTGGGCATGTCTGATGTTGATAATGTAGTATCATTTATTGAAAAGTGTTTTTTGTGAAGTTATATCAGTCTGGAAAGAACAAGGATCAATTCGCTTTAGGTCACCATGTCCACTAAGCTTGAATAGGGTGAAATAATGAAGTAACAAGAGATTAAGTTTGGTCTGAAGGTCTATGAGAAGTAAGGTTAGATTCTGGATTTCCTTTGATGTAAGTACCTTTAGTTGACTGTCTAGATGACTGTGCTTGGATTAGTTGTCTGTTAACTTATTTAAATTGGTAAAGTTGAGTGGTTCTGTGATTTGCTGATTGTTCAATTTTCATTTTGATCAAAGTAATTTGGCATGAAATGGTCAACACTTTTCACAAAAATCAGTAATCTTTTTCATTTGTGCCTGTTCAGTCTTTATGGATGGATTCAAAATAGAGGTTCAGTTTATTGAGTAGTGTGCTTTCTCCTGGCTGTGTTTTATGTACTTAATATGTCTATGTAAAAATTTCTCTTGTGGTGTGTGATGAGTCTTGTTGGAATGGTCTTTGATAAAATCTATGACTTTTGGGAAAATCAATGTTTTTTATGATGGGCACATCCAGTCTTTAAAAAAGAACTTTTTTCGACACTTGTTTTAAAACTTAAGGCTATGGGCATACTAGCATGTGGTTGGTATCTCTTGAATTGGACTTCAAAACTCTTTCTTTTGTCAAACATGGGATACTGTTGGATCTAGCACACCCTTACACTTCCTTTGAAATAAAAATAGATAGGTCTGCTAGCAAGTTGCCTTGATTGTTTCTTTTTAAAAGAGAATTGCCATTTCAAACTCATTTTGTCTTAAAGTCTAATAATATAAAGTTAGTTCCTGCTTTTTTTTCTTATTGATAAAATGAAGTAAGAAGCAAAAGATCTTCTAAAAGTATTTGATCAGATGCTAGAACCCTCTTCTCTGTCACTATTCTGTTGGCTGGTTACTGTGGTGCTTTTGTGCTTTGTCATCCTTATAAGATTACAAATCCAGTTTCTTACCTCTATATGGTAATTGCAGCACTGGCCTGCACTTACTTTTGTTAAATTTTTAGTCTTATATTAAGAGATCTCTTTTCTAAAAAAGGGTAGTGTGATTTACAAACAATGATGTGTTTTTAGCCTAAACATGTTTGCTCCCTTCTAAAACTAAAGCAGGACTGATTGATATTTTTCAAAGCTAAGTGGTAAAGTGTCTGCTTTCCTTTAAAAAATCATGTGTATGGAGTGGCTTCTCTTTTCAAATTTAAGTGTGTGACTAGTTGTCCTTTCTCAAAACCAGTGTGTGAAGGTTTGTTTTCCTTTTCAAATCCATAGTTGTGAAGTGTTTGTTCCCTGTAAGACCATCTGTGTGGGAATATCCTTTTTCTTTCAAAATCAAGTATATGAGGTATTTTTTTTTTCAAAGATGATCCTGTTGGAATGATTGATCTGTTTTGTTCTTTTTTTTTTTCAAAGCTAAGTTGAGAAATGCTTACTCTCCTTTAAAAATCATCTGTGTAGATTGTTTGATCCTTTTCAAAGATTAGGTGTGCAGAATTGCCTGGCTCTGCCAAAACTGAATTTGTCAATGACTACTTTCTTGTTTTCTTTAAAAAAAAAAACAGTGTGTGCTTGTTTATTCCCTCTAGAACCTAGTCTGGTAGGTGTATACTCCTTCTTTTCCAACTTATATGTGAAAGTTGTGTTTTCTTTTCAAACCTCCCGTGGGTGTTTGCTTCTACCTCATTCTCTTTTCTCTTTAACTGAACTTACAAGTGATTAACTATGACATCCCTGGTCTTTTTATGTGTATCTGTATTTGATTGTGCCTTCCTGTCTATCAAACTCCTTTCAAAATTAAAGCCATCAAGAGTTTTTTCCTCACCACAAAAGAGACCATTCTTGTCTTTCACTAAAACTGCAGAACTTGGTAAAAAACATATATCTTGTTTCTTGTTTTTGATTCTGTAATCTCCAGTAATGTGAGTAATGTTGCTTTCCCATTATGTATTGAACTAGTATATCATTTTCCCTATTCTAGGCCATGATCAGACCAAACTGTATAGACATAGCTCACCTTTTACTTTTTGTGGACTTGACCTCCTCCCTTAAAAAAATCCTATTAAGTTGGATGTCATTTCTTTTACTCATCTTGCCTAGTCTTCAGCTTATCTGAGTGATGCATTAGAGACCCTCACCTAGATTAATTGAACCCCTCCTTTTAAAAGCTAGAATATGATCTAATTTTAGTTACACTGTCACGACCCGTCTAGAGGGCCGCAACGAGCACCCGGTGCTAGCCCACCCGGGCACCCTTGGCTTACACATATACTTACATCTAGGTGAGCCAACGATTAAACATACATCCCCTTTTTTTTCCACGCTAGTCCTATTGGACGACAACATCTTTAAATCATAATTGACATCTATGACACATCAAATGTATATAAGCCGACGAGGCTATCAAAAGATATACAGAATATAGGCCGATAAGGCCGGACACGTCTAATCATACACACGTGACTACGAGCCTCTAAAGAGAGTATAACATATCACATGAGCGGGACAGGACCCCGCTATGCCCACAATTATGTACACAAAAGAATAAGTACCCAAAAGCTATGGCTCCGAATGAAATGGAGCTCTGCTGTGAAGTCTCTGAGAAAGCAGCTACGGATCAAGCCTATCTCCCTGTGCACCTGTGGGCATGACACAGCGTCCACACACAAAAGGACGTCAGTATGAAGAATGTACTGAGTATGTAAAGAATGATCAATATCAATATAGAAGCATAAATAGCAACATAGGAAATAGCATAGGATGGGAGATGGCAATATTGTCGTAATATGCACTTACTTGCCTTTCATAGGAACTTTCCCTTGATAATACGTATTTCTGTACATACTTCATTATCCGTAATCTGTGATAGTACCCGTACCATATTTGTGCTCGTATTCGTATACATGCCCTTATTCACATTCATATACATAGTCATATCATCTTCGTACTCATATCATATACATAGCATTTCCATAGCATACCTCACCACGTAGGATCGGTGTTTCATACATACTTGGCCAATCAAGGCTCAAGGTTACTCTTACCTGGCCCTACCAAGGGTTCAGGGTTATCCGTACCCTCTGCAGAGGTGCACGAGCTACGTAATCGTATACTTACTTATTTACATATCATACCCGGCCTCATAAGCTCGGGGTTCTATAATAGTCGTACATATACATAATAGCTCATAAACATCTTTACTTTTAATCATCATTATAATAATCCTCATCGTTATTATCATTACAGTCATCATCAATAGCATTATCACTACTATCGTCATCCACCTCTCCTACCTTAATAGGCCTACTCGTAATACGAGAAACTTAGTACAATCGTAGCGTATCAAGAATCGTGAGCTTACAAGCTCAGAAGATCAATTCATTTGGAAGACGGCATACTCGTATAGAGGATTTAGATGTTTGGCCAAAGAACTATGCCTTACGAAAGAAGGGTTAGCCTTACATACCTTTCCGTGGCACTATTCTACACTTGTGCGTTCCCCTCCAACGTTAGCGTTTCTACCTTCATTAAAGTCATACTATCATTAGAATCGATAATTAGCACACATGGCTAAAACTAGGGGAAAATCGGACAACATTTCCTTCACATCATAATTCAACTCCCAAACGTCAACAATACATTCACAATATCAGAACAACGGCCATTAGTCATTCACATTATCCACATTCCTTAATTTACTTTTATTTGCCCATATCTATGGCTATAACACATGATTTCGTTCATTCACATACAATGTCTATTTCATGGTCTTTCAACGTCATTTATAACCCGTTCATGTCACAATATAACAACAATCATGATTTGATTCCAACTAATTCTCTAAATGGCACTATTCATCATTCATGACCCATTTTACCATATTCTTCTACACTCCAAGTATTTCAACTCTCCGGTATCTTAAAAAACATATAAACATCATGAATTTTACCTTAGATGTTGTAGGAACAAGCTTTAGTTGATAATACTCTACTTTGAGAAAAACCCCAGTTTATCCCCATTTGGATTTCTTGACCTGGGATGATCTTTGATGGTTTTCTTACTCTTGATTTACTTGTTTTATGTTGTTGGTCACCAAATATCTTTGAATTCTTGTGGAATAAATGTAGAGAGATGTTTTAGAGAGAAGGGGTGTGATGTAGAAGTGAAATGAAATAAGCCTTGGTCCCCTTATTTAATGACTTGAAAATCTGATTTGAAGTGCACAATGGTCATAAACTTGGTTTACGGTCCGTATTCCAGTTTACGGACCTTCCTTCATGGTCGTATTTAATCATAACAAAACCAGAAACTCAGGCTGAAGCATGGTGATTTACGATCACGGTTTACGGGCCGTAAACCACTTTAAGGTCCGTATTTTGGGTCGTATTTAACCATTTGATCAATTGGCAGAAAGATGAAGTTTTAGAAGCCAAAATATGACATGGCAGTTTACGGACAGTATACCACTTTACGGTCCGTATTTCACTTTACGACCAACTGGCCAGAATGCAAGCCCGCAACTTTTCATATTTCCAAAACCTATAATTAGTCATTGTGGAGCATAACCTATCTCTTATCGCAATTGCCTTTGGAATCTTATTTAGGGTCATCAAATGTCGTTTCTTACTCATGGAAACATCATACACTCGTGATCATCACTAGGTCATTCACTTGCGTACTAACGGAAGATTTTCCGAGGTGTAACATTCTTCCCCCCTTAAGAACATTCGTCCTCGAATGTTAAAGCCTTCGGGAATTCTATAAAAATTTCGCCAGAATTTCCCCTATAATATGGCACTACCATCCTGCCATAACAACCCATAATATCGATGCCTCACAGGGCCACAACACAATAGCATAATAATTTGGCCACACACAACCCAAAAAGCATAAAAGGAAAACATGCATACCTTATGATCTCGACGTCTCATCTTGGACTTCTTCCAAGGGCTGAAATAAATTCGGGTATCTGGGTCGCATACTCTCTTTTGCTTCCCATGTCATCTCTTCTCGTTTACTGCTTCTCCATAGAAACTTAACCGAGGCCACTTCTTTGTTTCTAAGCCTCCGTACTTGCCTATCTAATATGGCAATGGGTACCTCTTCGTAAGATAGCTTTTCTGTTACTTGAACATTATTTACTGGGACGATCCTAGTGGGATCTCCAACACATTTTCGAAGCATCGAGACATGAAATACTTGTTACACCTCGGAAAATTTTCCGTTGGTACGCAAGAGAATGAACTAGTGATGAATATGAGTGCATGATGTCCATGAGCAAGAAACGACGTTTGATGACCTTAGGCGAGATTTCGAAAGTATCCGATGTGAGACGAGGAGGTTGGCTAAGTTAAGATGAGATACAAAGTGAGCAATGCATGTGCATGGACGGGGGTGATTAAAATGAGATGTCTAAGAAATATGGGAAGTTACAGAATTGCAACTGCCCAGTGGTCGTAAATTGCAAAATACGGACCGTAAATTGCTATATGGTCCGTAAACTGGCAGTCGTAAACTGCCATGCAAAAAGCTTCAGCTTTCTGCCCAGCCGAGAAATGGTAAAATACGACCAGGTTTACGGACCGTAGAGTGATTTACGGCCCGTAAACCATGGTCGTAAATCACCATGCATGCAGCCTTAAGTTTCTGGTTCTGCTTAAGCTTACAGACGACCACGAGGGACGGTATGTAAACTGAAATACGGACCGTAAACCTCCATGGACGACCACTGTTCACCCAGCACAAATTTTTCAATTCATTAAATATGAGGATCAAGACTTGTTTTATTTCATTTCCACATTACACCACTTCTCTCTAGAATCATCTCTCTACATTTATTTCATAAGTTTTCAAGGATTATAAGTCACCAACAACATAAACAAGTGAATCAAGTGTAAGCAAGCCATTAAATACCATTCAAGTCAAGAAATGCAAATGGAGAAAAACTAGGGTTTGGCCCAAAGTGGGGTATTATCAACCAAAGCTTGTTCCTAAAACTTCTAAGGTAAGATTCATGATTTTTACATGATGTTTAAGGTATTGGAGAATTAAAATACATGAATTGTAGAAAATGTGGTCAACTAGGTCATGAATGGTGAATAGTGACATTTTGAGGAATAGATGGAATTTAATTATGAATGTTGTTGTGTTACGATATGAATGTATTATAAATGGTACTAAGATCATGAACTTGACACTTTAGACGAATGGACGAAGTTGGAGGTCATGACCATAAATATGGGAGAATTAGAAGCAAATTGAGGAATCTAGATAATGTGGATGATGTGAAAGACTAATGGCCATTGTTATGATATTAATGAAGGTATAGACACTAGCATTGGAAGGAAACGTGCAAGTGTAGAATAGTCCGACGAAAAGGTATGTAAGGCTAACCCTTCTTTCATAAGGCATGGTTCTTGGGCAAATTTCTAATTCCTCTATATGAGTATGTTGTATTCAAGTGATTGACATTCCGAGCTCATAAGCTCACGATCCTTAACATGTACTACGATTGTACTACGCCCCTCATATGACGAGTAAACCTAAGATATGGATGTAGCAATAATGATGATGATAGTGATGACGATAATAATAATAATGATGCCAAAGGTGCCTACGGGCTATTATACTTATATATGCCTATGAAGGGCTATAATGATACCCCGAGCTTATAATGCCGGGTAGGATATATGTATATGATTATGTATAAAGTATGTATACGATTACGTAACGCGCGCACACCTCTGCAGATGGTACGGATAACCCTGATGCCTTGGTAGGGCCAGGTATGTATGATCTTGAGCCTTGGTTGGCAAAGTATGTATGAAACGCCGATCCTATAAGGTCGGGTATGCTATGTAAATGTTATGTATATGAAATGACTAAGTATATTATATGAATATGAATGTGATAAGACTATAAATACGAATGTGAGCACAATTATGGTACGAGAACTATTATGGAATACAGATGATGATGTATGCATACGAGTACGTATGAGGAATGGAAAGTCCCTACGAAAGGTAAGTAAGTGTCATGACGATGACATTATTGTCTCCCCTCCTACGCTATTTCTTCTGTTATGTATTATGCTTATATATATATCGATGTTGATCATGCTTTACATACTCAGTACATTCTTCGTACTGACGTCCTTTTGTTTGTGGATGCTGCGTCATGCCCGCAGGTGCATGGGGAGACAGGCTTGATCCATAGCTGCTTATCCAAAGATTGCATAGCAGAGCTCCATTTCTTTTGGAGCCGCAGCTTTTGGGTACTCATTCTTTTGTGTACATAATTATGGGCATAGCGGGGTCCTGTCCCGCTCATACAATATGTCAATACTCTTAGAGGCTCGTAGTCATGTGTATGTGGGTAGAGATGTTCGGCTATGTCAGCCCATGTTTTGTATATCTTTTGTTGGCCTCGTCGGCCTTGTACTTATGATGTGGCATAGATGCCTATGATATGTTAAATGATGATGGTCGTCTAATGGGATCAATATGATTAACGAAAAAAAAAACATGAATTGACTTATGGTTCACCTAGATGTTATGTTATGTACGATAAGGGGGTGCCCAGGTGGGGTAGCACCGGGTGCTCGTCGCGGCCCCCTAGCCGGGTCGTGACAATACTGGATGGACTTACTCCAATTCTGGAGGTAGGTCTAACTCATAGGCCACTTTGCCTATCTTTCGTACAATTTTATACGGCCCAATATACCGGGGACTAAGCTTCCCCTTTTTGCCAAATCTCATTACACCTTTCATAGGCGACACTTTCAAGAACACCCAATCTTTCACTTTGAACTCCAAGTCTCTTTGACGATTATCCGCATAGGACTTTTGACGACTTTGGGCTGCTAACAACCGATCATGTATGAGCTTGACTTTCTCTATAGCTTACTGGACCAGGTCCGGCCCTATCAATTTAGTCTCCCCTGTTTCAAACCGCCCAATTGGGGATCTACACTTTCGCCCATATAAAGCTTCGTACGGTGCCATTTGAATACTAGAATGATAACTGTTATTGTAAGAAAACTCAATGAGTGGAAAATGGTCATCCCAGTTTCCTCCAAAATCTATCAAGCATGCCCGTAACATATCCTCAAGAGTCTGAATGGTGCGTTCAGCTTGCCCATCGGTCTGCGGATGAAAGGCCATGCTAAGGCGCACCTGGGTCCCTACACCATCTTGGAAAGACTTCCAAAAGTTAGCCGTAAACTGAGTCCCTCTATCGGAGATAATAGATAGCGGAACGCCATGGAGTTTCACTATCTCATTAAGGTAAATCCTTGCATAATCTTCTGCCACATAGGTCGTTCTGACCGGTAAGAAATTAGCTGACTTTGTGAGTCTATCCACAATCACCCATATGGAATCATACTTACGTCGAGAACGGGCTAAACCTGAAATGAAGTCCATATTAATCACTTCCCACTTCCAAGTTGGGATTTCTATTGCTTGCAACAATCCACCCGGCTTTTGGTGCTCGATTTTCACTTGTTGACAATTTGGACATTGAGCTACGAATTCCACTATATCTTTCTTCATTCCATTCCACCAGTATATGGACTTAAGATCATGATACATTTTCGTCGCTCCGGGGTGAACAGAATAACGAGAACAATAAGCTTCTTTTAAAATCTGGTGGCGTAAACTTGCCATATCAGGGACACATAATCTTCCTTGGCATCAGAGAACTCCGTCTCCTGAAATATCAAATGATGACTCCTCTTTCTGAGGGAGTGTATCTCTGTACTGCATTAGCATGGGATCCTCATATTGTCGCTCCTTCACCTCTGTTACTAGCGACGAGACTGCAGAATTCTAAATAGTAGCTCCGCTGTTACCTGAGTCCACTACTCAGACTCCTAGGCTAGCTAACTGTTGGAGCTAACGGGCCATTTCTTTCTTCTCTGGTCGTACATCACAGAGACTTCCCATCGATCTATGGCTAAGAGCATCAGCCACAACATTTGCCTTTCCGGGGTGATACAAAATATCAACATCAAAGTCTTTTTGCAATTCTAACCATCGTCGTTGCCGCAGATTCAACTCTTTTCTGCTTAAAGATATACTGAAGGCTCTTATGATCTGTGTAAGTATCCACGTGAACACCATATAAATAATGTCTCCATATCTTTAATGCATGAACCACCGCGGCCAATTCTAGGTCATGGGTAGGATAATTCTGCTCATGTTTCCGCAATTGCCTTCAAGTATACGCAATCATCTTGCCATGTTGCATCAATACACATCCTAGCCCAACGCCTGAAGCATCGTAATAAATGACATATCCTTCCAATCCCTCTGGAAGTGTCAATACTGGGGCGGAAGTCAATCTACCCTTTAACTCTTGGCAACTACGTTCGCAAGCATCTGTCCATTGAAACCTTGTCGATTTCTGGGTCAACTTTGTGAGCGGTTCCGAAATAGAAGAAAAACCTTCAATGAACCTCCTGTAATAACCTGCTAAGCCCAGAAAGCTACGAACCTCCGTAGGAGTTGTGGGCCTTGGCCAAGTTTTCACGGCTTCAATATTTTGACTATCCACTCGAATACCGTCGGCTGCAACAATATGCCCTAAAAATGCCACCGAATTCAACCCAAACTCACATTTGGAAAACTTTACAAACAACTCTCGAGATCGAAGGACTCCAAGGATACTATGCAAATGATCCGCATGTTCCGCCTCGGATCTAGAATACACCAAGATGTCATCGATAAACACGATCACAAATAAATTCAGGAAGGGCCTGAACACATTATTCATCAAATCCATAAATACTGCCGGCGCGTTCGTTGGCCCAAATGACATTACCCGGAATTCAAAATGACCATATCTTGTTCTGAAGGCTGTCTTAGGGATATCTTTCTCCCTAACTCTCACTTGATGATGCCCCCGACCTCAAATCGATTTTTGAAAACCATTTGGCACCTTGCAATTGATCAAATAAATCATCAATCCTTGGGATATGATATTTATTCTTAATCGTCACCGTATTCAATTGCCTATAATCAATGCACATTCTCAAGGAGCCATCTTTCTTTCGGACAAACAATATGGGTGCTCCCCACGGGGATGAACTAGGCCTAATAAAGCCTTTCTCAAGCAAGTCTTTCAATTGCTCTTTCAATTCCTTCAGTTCTGTGGGTTCCATTCTATATGGGGGAATAGATATAGGCTTAGTGCCTGGAAACACATCAATAGCAAAGTCAATCTCCCGCTCGGGAGGAAGGCCTGGAAGCTTTTCCGGGAACACATCCGGAAATTCATTTACTACGGGAACCGACTGAAGAGTTGGCAATTCAGCTTCTATATCTTGAACTCGCACTAGATGATAAATACAACCTTTTGTGATCATTTTCCTTGCCTTCAGGTAGGAAATAAACCTACCTTTTGGTGACGCTGTATTCCCTTTCCATTCTAAGACTGGTTCTCCCGGAAATTGGAAACGAACCATTTTCATTCTACAATTAACATTGGCATAGAAAGAAGCCAACCAATCCATGCCCATAATGACATCAAAATCTACCATTTCTATCTCATGCAAGTCAATCATGGTACGACGATCACAAATCACAATCACACAATTTCTATATACTCAGCTAGTTATTACCGATTCACCCACGGGTGTAGACACCTCAAAAGGTTTGATCGACTCCGGCTCGACTCTAAATCGACAAGCAATATATGGAGTAACATATGACAATGTGGAGCCCGGATCAATCAAAGCATATACATCATGAGAGAATACCGATAATATACCTGTGACCACGTCAGGAGAAGACTCAAGATCTTGGCGTCTAGCCAAAGCATAAATACGGTGCTGAGGACCGCTAGAACCGGGAGCTCTGCCTCTGCCTCTACCATGACCGACTGGCGTATATGAACCTGGCCCCGTAGGGCATACAGATATTGAAGATCCGGCTACCGACCCTGATGGTTGGATCCTACCTCTACCATGTACTGAGGGGAAATCACGCATGATATGGCCTAGTCGGCCACATGAATTGAAAACATCTGAACCTGATCGGCATTGACCCCAATGCAACTTCCAACACTGGGAACATCGTGGCATGGGTGGCCTCTCCTGACCCGAATCACCCCTAAACTGGGACCCTGAAAAACTCAGACTCGGCACTGAACGAGCAGATCTATCAAATCTCTGGCTTGAAAACCGTGGAGGTGCACTGGTCATAGAATAGCCTGAATGCCTGGGAAACTGCTGCCGGTGCCCACCTCTAAACTCGCTCATCGGACCCGAAGATCTAGCCCTCTTGTTATGTCCACGATCTTGCTCACGTTCACTCCTCTGCTGTTGTAGACTTTCTTCTAAGTTCTGAGCATGGGCCTGAATGCGTGCAATATCTATACCGTCCTGAAGGGACGCAGTCAAACACCTATCCATCAAATGTGGCCCTAGGCCTTTAACAAATCGGTGTACCCGGTCACCCATATCCGCTACCATGGCTGAAGCATACTGTTATAGCCCGTACTTTGTACGTTCGGATATTTCGAGGTAGTCGTGGTACGTTGAAGGCAAGACCATTTTCCAAAACTATTTTAGTGTGCAAGTTGTTTGTGAATATTATTTATGAATACTATTGGTATGGAAATATTGAGAAAGGCTAAGGGTAAAAAGGAAAATTCACAAGATGGCTCATGGAAATAATGAGGAAGGCTGAGGGAAAATTTGGAATTAGGAAAATAATTTTCATGAATTACAAAAAAAAAAAAAAAATGGGCTTGAAATAAAATGGCCATGTGGCCGTCCAAGTTATAGTGGGCCTTGGCCCATATGGAAGTTTAAAATAAAAGGCCCAAAAGATGATAAGTATATCATCTTATTCATCTTCAACATTTGGGAAGATTCAAGAAGCTTAGAGAAAAAGAAAGAAGAGGAGCTAAGTTCGGCCATGGCAAGAAAATTTAGTGCCATGGAAATTCATCAAGAAAAATTGTTTTCTCCTAGTGTTCCAAGCAATTGGAAGGTCCTTATTAACATGAAGGAGTTGTTGGAGCAATTAAATTATTCATTTGTGCAAAACATGCCCCTAGCCGAGTAAAGAGATAAGGGGAAAAAGGTATGTGTTCAACCTTCTCTTACATGTTTTATGGACGACTTGTGAGTATTGTAGAAGGTAGAAACAGATGAAATTCATGAAACATGAATATGGTGGTTGTGGCCGAATATAGAGTAATGTCATATAGATATGATGAGTTGATTTTATTTAGTATTTTGATTGTTGTTGTTGAGGATGCCATAATAAAAATGAAGATTTGATGGCTTGAAATGAAGTTGTAATTGTTGTGGGAGTGTTGAAGAAATTAATTTGACATTAGTATAGTTTCTTGTCATTATAGGAATGAAGTTGTTAATGCATAGACTATTATTATAGTTCATGAATTTGGAAAGAAAGAATGTGTATGTAGTAAATATACTTCATGAATATTGGAAATGAGACATGTGTTGGAAGATTGTAAGTTGGGTTGTTGTAATTGAATTTGAAAGAAGGAAGTGTGTTGTTATGGTTCTTGTTGCTTTTGGAAGGTTTCAGGTGAAATGGCATATTGGCTAGATTGTTTTGAATATTGCATGACTTGTGTGAAGTATTCTTGAATTGTGTTGTAAGGTCTTGGGCAAGTATTTGAACGTGTAAGCATTGATGTTGGCTTGATTTCAGGTGATTGAATTGAGTATAAATGAAGTGTCGTTGAATTGTGTGGTAAGAGTTGTTAATGTTATAATGTATTTTGAAATAATTGTTGAAGTTGATAGTATGACTGTTGGCATTATTGTTGATGATTTGGCCGAGTTAAATTCTCGGATTGTTGATTGATAAATTGGCCGAGTTAGATTCTCGGGGATGGTGTATTTACAGGGGAAATGCTGCCGAAATTTCGGTAGAATATAAGTGAACTCATTTGGAATTCTAAGACAAGTATATGTTGATGAGTCTAATGATTATGTAAATTCATCAAAGTGACCATACACTCAAGTGAAGAAGAGTGAGGAAAAAGGTAAGAATTATTCCTTGTTCTTGTGTTATGAAGTCATGTTTGTGTTGTATTATGTAGAAATGAATTGATTGTATGTAGAAATGGAAGTTTGCAAAGTGGGTAGGAGATATAGTATATGGCCGTGTGTGTATATATGTTGTATAATTATGGTGAGTTGAAATTATGTTATATTCTTGTTGTGATTGTGGTAAAATGCATATTGGGAATGAATTTAGTTGAAGTTGGTAAGGTGGTGTTTGGCCGTGTGGTTTGGAGTGTGTGGGATGGAAATGGATTAAATTTGTTTAATGTGTCAGTTGTGTTATTGTGATTCTTGCAATGTAAATGAAAGTAAAACGATATGAGTTTGCTTTGAAATGGAATGTAGAAACCTATGTCGCTTAAGTATGATTTTACGACATTATTAAAATGAAGTTATTAGGTTGCAAATTATGATGGGTATTGATGAATTTGGAAGATGGAATCATGTTATGAATATGTAAGTCAAAGATTAGAAGTTTCGAATGCGTTATGACTTTGGCGGAAAGTTTGTATATTATGTATACCGTGTGTATAATTTGAGGAAACGATATGAAATGCTTCTAAACTATGTTATGATGATCTAGATTGATAATGGATGTGAAATCCTTGAGATTGGTTTGGAAATTGAAGTTGAAATGAAGGTTATGGCATTATGTCGGCAAGTAGAACTAGTTGTGTCATATTGTGTTTCTAATGTTTGTTGTTGATGTTGGTGTTGTTGTTTGGGTTGTTGTTGATGGGTTTGAGCCGAGTTGAATTCTCGGGGGTGCTATATGTATAGGGGAAGTGCTGCCGAAATTTCGGTAGACAAATATGAGTTGAATTGAATTCGTAGCATCTATAACTTACAATTGGTAAATGTGACCATTTGCAGATTTTCGAAGAAACGGGGAGTGAGCTTGGATAGGCTTAAAAAGCTCAAAAGGTATGTAAAGCTACCCCGATTCTTCTCTTGGCATGCCCTAAGTGTATTAGGATCGGATTCGGGCCTCGAAAGACTTTCTGCCCCTCGGAATCCGCAAGTGAAAATATCACTTTTTCTTTCAGTAAGATTGAACTCTTTTGGTATGTTTTCTTGGAAATTATGCAAACTTTCTCTAAACTCCTTGGAAAGCTATAGAATGTCTGTAGAACCATTATAGGTGACCCCATAAGCTTGAAATATGTAATTTGAGCCCACCGCCTTGCTTGTCCCGAGGTGGGCCCACTAATCCCGGTTTTGCCCTTATTGTACTCTAGTCT
Source organism: Lycium barbarum (assembly GCF_019175385.1). Lineage (NCBI taxonomy): Eukaryota > Viridiplantae > Streptophyta > Magnoliopsida > Solanales > Solanaceae > Lycium > Lycium barbarum. The sequence goes on from NC_083342.1 coordinate 46,488,475, forward strand.
TACTTTCGAGCGATTTTTGAAAGAAATGTTTTGACTACCATTATAATTACTTAACAAACATTGTTTTAAATATTCCATTAAGTCTGATAAATTTTTTTGACACTCGGAACGACTTCAGAAAGGTTATACTCTGTAATTCACTATGATATCCGAAACTCATTTATTATGATCCCTTCCGACTTCATTGGATTGGTTTGTTTTTGATATGCCTCATCGAGTCTATGGAAACATTTATGATATTTTAACTGCATTAGTCTCTCACTACTCCATTCGTGGATGCCCAATGTTTCCCACACTGAGCCCGGGCCAGGATATGTTGTCAAGCGTGATCCTTTGCATTGTTCGCCGTGCCTCGATGTGAGGGGGCAGGTATACGCGTACATGGGTTTGTGGAGTATGTTGTGCCATGTACGCTTGTTCTGATATGATTTGCTATGGCTATCTGATATGACATATTATGTTACGGGGTTATGCCCCTATTCTGATTCTTCTGTGTTGTGGCACCAGCGTCGGGAGGGTGGCCACGTTCTGTCTGCCGAGTCCCTTGGCAGGGGCCGAATTTAATATGACATATGTTTCTGTACACACTCTGCATGTTTTGGAAATATGTATTTGATACTTTGGATTTTCTACTCACTTTTCTGTACGTTCTGTACCAGTTATGATTCTGTTTCTGGAATCCACGCTTTACATATTCAGTACATATTTCGTACTGACCCCCTTTCTTTGGGGGCTGCGTTTTTATGCCGCGCAGGTACAGCCGACAGGTTTGCTGATCCGTCCGCTTAGGATCTTATTCTGCTATTTTGGAGCGCTCTCTTATCCAGAGCCCATCTTTTGGTATAGTCCGTCACTACTGTATATATATATTCTCGTTCATGGGTACGGCGGGGCCCTATCCCGTCATATGATTCTGTCGGTCGGCTTAGAGGTTTGTGGACATGTTTTTGGGTTGGGGTCGTTCTGTACGGATGTGTGTATATGTTGTGTTTGGGCGATCCCATTCGCCGCGGCGGCCGGTCCGCATATGTTTAAATGTTGCTTTGTTGGCCCTGTGTGGCCTTTGTTGGTATTTTCTGCGTGCAGGGTATATTGGATAGTCCGTAAAACGAAGGAAACTCTGCCGAAATTTTCCTGGAAATTAGTTAAATTTGAAACAAAGCCGTGTCGGCTTCTGCTATATACTTGAATGTGTTTGGGTGCCCAGATCGGGCACTAGTCACGGCCTACGGGGCTGGGTCGTGACACTATGAGTATGCATTCGTGAATCTGTCATATGTATAAATGATATATGACGTCGGCATATTGATTTGATCCATAATGATATTCGAAAGGTACTTAACATGATTGTTGCTTTGATGTTCCAAAAATGGCTTCTAAAACGTTTGAAGAAAGTTCTGCAGTAAAAAGTCCATAAATTTTTCATACGAACTCCGATTGACTTGAAACGTGTTTACGAACCTCACGTGTCGGTTTATGTACTTACCTATCGAGTCTTGATTTGTGTGCATATGGTTTCTCACTACTCTGTTCGTGCAAGCTCAATATGTCTATTCACCGAGTCCCGGGCCGGGTATGTTATCGTGCGCACTCCTCTGCATTGTTCACCGAGCCCCTTAATGGGCCGGGTACGGTATATGTGTATTTGATGATATGATGATGATGATGATGTGTTATGGCGGCCAGGAGGGTATATGATGATTTGATTCACCGAGTCCCTCACTAGAGGGCCGGGTACGGTATGTGTATGATATATGATGTGCACGTGCATGATTCTATCTACCGAGTCCCTTAATGGGCCGGGTACGGTATATATATATATATATATATATATATATGTATATGTATATGCATGCATAATGATATGAAAGTATGATGACATGATTTTGTCCACCGAGTCCCATAACAGGCAGGGTATGGTATGTGATAATGATATGCATGATTTATGTTTTAAAGGCAAGAGTTTTGATATTCTGGACATTGTACATGTTTCTGTATTATTACTGTCAGTTCTAACTTTTTTTTTGTGATCTCTGCCTTACATGCTCAGTACATTTTCCGTACTGACCCCTTTCTTCGAGGGTTGCGTTTCATGCCACGCAGGTACATGCAGATGAGTAGAAGATTCGTCAGAAGATGTTTCAGCAAGATTGGCGAGCTCCATTTGCTTCTGGAGTGTTGCCGAGTCAGAGTATATGTACGTTCTGATTTCTGGATTGATGTTAGAGACTTTGCAGACAGAGTCGTGGGTATTGGAAGTCAGTCTGTAAGCGGCTCTATCAGCCGATGTGTCATTTTGTGTTATGATATAACTTCCATGTGATTACAGATTTTGTTGGATTTGAGAATGATAAAAAGAATGTTTCTGAAAAAAAAATGTACCATGTATTTCATCTTTATTTGATTTAAAAAGTCTAAGAAGATTATGTGTGCACTAAG